>NC_059330.1:5465000-5765000 GCF_018350155.1 Leopardus geoffroyi
GTCCATCTGTCCATCCATCCATCCATCCATCCACCCATCCATCCATCTATCCATCCATCCATCTACCCATCCATCAGTCAATTCATTCATCTTTCCATTTTTCCATCCATCCATGTATCCATCCGTCTGTCCATCCATCCATCCATCCATCTGTCCATCCATCCATCTGTCCATCTGTCCATCCATCCATCCATCCATCCACCCATCCATCCATCTATCCATCCATCCATCTACCCATCCATCAGTCAATTCATTCATCTTTCCATTTTTCCATCCATCCATGTATCCATCCGTCTGTCCATCCATCCATCCATCCATCTGTCCATCCATCCATCTGTCCATCTGTCTATCCATCCTTCCATCCATCCACCCATCTGTCTGTCCATCCATCCATCCATTCATCCATCTTCCCATTCATCCATCTACCCATCTGTCCCTCCATCTATCCATCCATCCATCCATCCATCTATCCATCCATCAATCAATTCATTCATCTTTCCATTTTTCCATCCATCCATCCATCCACCATCCATCCATCCATCCATCTTCCCTTTCATCCATCTACCCATCTGTCCCTCCATCCATTCATTCATCCATCTATTCCACAACTATTTATTGATGGCCTACTATGTACCAGAAGTGACCTGGTGCCTGCTGTTCTGGTACTTACAGTCTACTTGCAACAAAACTTAAGATGCTCCAGGTGTAATTTCCCAGGAACTGACAGGCCTTCCCTATGTGCCAAGAAGGGGTGTCAACCTGATGAGATTTTCAGATCCACAGGAGGGTACCCCTTCTCTTACCACTATTTTTATCCCAACCAACCTTCTGTTACCTGAAACTCCTTTAACATCCTTCATGATACAGATGAGACTTAAAAACAAGCTAAGAGTTACTGTCTTAATTTGGATTCACAGTAGAGTAAAATTAACAGAAAGTGCCCTAGTCCAGAGAGTTGTAAACTCAAATGGCTACAGGGCCAGCCATAGACTGAGATGAAGTAGGACAGGTGGGAAACAATACAAACTGGTGAGGACTGTGGCAAACTGGAAACCTGGGTCCCATTTAAAGGAGGAGCCAGCCAGTTATAATAATATAATGCAGATCTTGTGGGACTGTATCTTCTCATTCTTCAAGAGAGGTCAGGAATCCAGATTTTGTATATAACTTCCTAATTTTTAAAACAATGAAGACCAGAGGCTGGCTCAGCTGGGGGAGCATGGGGCTCTTGATCTCACAGTTGTGAGTTTGAACCCCATGTTGGGCATGGAGCCTACTTAAGAAGAATAAATAAATAAATGAAAATTTAAAACAATGAAGACAAAAGAAACACCTATGAGGGCAAGATGCAGTGTGTATGCCACTTCCCATGACTATGGGCACTAAGCCAGATATTCTAGCAGGGAGGAAGCCCAGAACCCCTGTCCTAGGCCAGGCCCCTTTAGATCCTCTCCTCAGGACCAATTCTGATAGGGGATGCCCTGAGGACTTGACCTGGAGGGAGAAGAAGAGAGGGGAGCATCACAGGCAAGGGAAATGGATGAAGAAAAAGGAACCTGCACTCATGGGAGACCAGCCTGGCTCATGTCCTGAGACCGCTTCTAGAAACGCTTAATTCTTGTGTCTCAGCTGTCATTTTCAAGGGTCCTGATTTTTCACAAAGCCTGGGAGGTGAGAGGAGTGGTCTGATTTATGGGTTAAAATAATCACTCTGGCTGTTGCGAGGAGAAAGGCAGGCTGTGGGCACATTCATGTGAAAACAGGACAACTGCTGAATTGGCTACTGCAATGGTCCAAGCAAGAGCCGATAGCTGTGGCTGAGGTGCATCAGGCAAGGACACCAGGACAATGTGTGGACACAGAAGGCTTCCCAGACACTTTGGGCTGCTGGCCTTGGCGAGTTGGCCAAACCACTGGGGAAATGCCCCTTCAGGAACCAATCACACCTTATCAAATATTTGTCCAAAGTCTTTCGTTTGACTCTGAACCTAGCCACAAATTGTCACCAGCCACATTCCCCACAATCTTGAGCCCTCCAGCTCATCAAACTTCTCTCCTCTCACAAGATCTTCCCTACAGCCACTTAATTTTGTACTTCCTTCTTTCCCTGGGGCCTTCCTCCTCACCTTCTTTCCACTTCTGTTCCTCACTACGAAGCTCAGACACCTCCTCCTCTCCAGGCCCATGTAGCACTACCTTTGAGTGTTGTTAAAGCCCATTTATCCATTGGGCACACCTGCTCCCAGAATGGATTTCGAGAAACAGGTGTTGGTCTTTATTTCCTTATATGTTAATCCCCAGCTCCCAGGAAATGCTTAATAAACACAATACTTGCAGAAGGAAGGCAAGAAAGGAATGTGGATGACAGGTGGGATACTCTCACTGATTCTAGCCTAAGAGTTCACTGCTCTCTTCCTGTTTCTCTCCTGCGCGGGTAGAATCCACCGGTGGGACGTACCAGGGACACGGGAGCTCTCACACTAAATAGAGCATTGTGTTCTGTGATTAAAGCCCAGCCCAAGGGGTGAGCCTTCCCTGAGCTGGTCCCCCATGTCCTGTCCCCCAACACACCCACACCCCGTTTTTTCTCACCCTCAATTACAGTTAGGGAAGGAGCAGTGTGATAAAGGAAACAAAAAGTAAAAAAGAGGAAAGGGGGAGGGGAGAGGGAACGACAGGGGACTAGACTGTGGGGCCGGACAGACCTGGGTGGCCTTGGAGGAACTATTTTACCTCTCTGTGCCTGAATCCTCACATTTATGAAAGATCTTTATAGAAAAGATCGTCAGCAAGGTGATGGATCCCAAGTGCTCAGCACAGAGCCCGGCGTAGTCACTCAGTACATGATTGCGGTGTTTTCTCCAATGTCATGATTGTTCTCAAGGGGAGGGGAGGACAGAGGAGACAGATGCTGCAGCCACACTGTCCCTCTGTCACGGCCTGTCCTGTGGGGTTCTGTGAGCAGTGGCACATGGGCTGGCTTCCCTGGGGATGCATAATTAACATGCAATGGAGGCTTCTCTTCTGGAAAGGGCAAGGGTGCAAACCTGGGGTCCAGCCTGGAGTAAGATGTTCATAATACCTAGAATTCATTGCATCCGTGAAGTGGGAGAGACAGTGTAGGACACTGAGAGGAGGCGATGCTGCCTCCATTCTTATGCAGGACTAACAATGCCAGCCCCAGGGAGTGGGCTATGGGGCACCTGTGTCCCCCTTTCAGCACCATGTACCCCCCCAACACACACACACACACACCCAAACTTCTGCTTCTCTCCTCCACCAGTTCATACCTGGCTCTACCTTCTCTAGGCAATGACACACTCTGCTTGGCAAAATAGCTCTCAGCTAGTTAGCACTTTAGAATGGGCCAATTTGTGCTAGAGTGTTAATGTCTACTAGGATGGCATGCAGACCGATTCAGTGCTTTAATAAGGAGCGATGCCTTAAATTAGTCCCTATTAAATAGTGGCTAGGAACATTTGCAGTAAGTGTGTGGGGTCTGAGACCAAGGCGGAGAAGTGGACAGGTTTGCCCAGGCAGCACCGGCTGAGGGAATCTGACCTCTCATGCCGTAGCCGTGCACAGATCGTATTCTCAAGTGCAGAAGCCCCTCCCAACTTACAGATGGTATCAGAAGAGGCAGTTTGGGAAATCAGCCTTGTCAAACCCCAGAATATGGGCGGGTGGCAAGACTGTAAGACTGGACGACTCCAAGGGTCGCCCTCCATGTTGCAGTCTCTGTTGCTTGTCTGCACAACCCTGTATACAGCAGCCTTGGCTGGAAGGGATCTTAGATCAACTACCTGGCTTTATAGGTGAGGAAACTGAGGCACAGAGGTGAACTGACCTGCCCGAGGTTCCATGATGGAGTCAGGTGGAGACCCCCAGCCCTGGACCCATTTTATGCCACACTTTCCCTGGTTTTGGTTTGCTCAAAAGGCCAGCTCTCCTCCCATGCACAGCAGAGATGCATCCATAGGTAGCCACTTGTCCAGATGTGTCCGTATATATTTATGTCCATATATCCCGTGGGTATGTTCAATATGGTAGCTACCAGGCACATGGGACAATTTAAACTGACTTAAATGAAATAAAATTAAAATGTCATTTCCTGAGTGTTGCCAGCTGCATCGTGAGTATTTGGTAGCTACATGTGGCTAGTGGCTACCATATTGGAATTTCCACCCTCTCAGAAAGTTCTACCGGGTGGACACAACTGGACTTATAGATCGTACTCAACACAGTTACACAACTGGCCGTGATCATGTAGCTTGAAAGTGGTGAGCCAAGACTCCACTGGAGTCTGTTTGACTTCTGAGGCCAGGTACTTAATTACTAATCTCTACTGCTTCCAATGAGTGGATGGAAAGGGTATATAGACTAGAGGGCTGCAATAGAGCCAGCCAAACAGATGGTATTTTCAAGATGGCAGGGACAATTAAAGGGCTCAGAACCAGTGACAGGAATTAATGAGGCTTGTTGGGTACTAGAACAGAAGACCAAGAAGACCAAGGGGTGATTTAATCCCGTCTCTGGGAGCAAGAGAGCCATGCAGGCAATGGCCGCCAAAGGCCAGGGGAGGGTATAGGCACAGGGCAGAGAGAATGCAGGTGGTCACAGGTGGTGCTTCCTGAGCACTGAGCAATGGAGAAGACACGCATCAAGGGGACAACCTCCATCTAGAGATAGTCCAAGAACAACAGCCCCGTGTTACATACCCTTCATAGCCCCAGTGGTGCCCTGCAGACAGGGGACAAGAATGAAAGGGATCTTCTTCCCTCTCCTCGTGGTGGAAAGGCAAGGCAGAGGGAGCCTTCTTGGGATGGGTTTGGGCACAAAGCCACGTCTCATGGTGTTTAATTCCTAGGTTTCAAGCTCTGGTCTTTGGGAGTGACGGTGGGGTAGGGGTAGATGGGTGTCTGGGAAGCTGGACCACCTTTGTTCAACCAGCTCCTTTTTTGTTTTGCTTCTGCTTCAGAGAAAGGCGTGCTCTTAAAACGCACCTGAGTTTCCCTCTGTAAGAGCTGCAAGGGGTCTAGAGGTCTCTAGCCAGCACCCTCGTATTACACACGAAGAAACTGAGCCCCAGAGAGGTTAGCTGACTTGTCCAAGAGCGCTCAGCTAGTTGATTGCAGGGCCAGGGCTAGAACCTGGGTTGACAGCATGGAGGCTTTTACGGCAGTTCTCAGCACACAGAGGGGACGTCCTTTGCCTAGTATCCAGCGCCAGGAACTTAGTCACCAAATGTCACTTAAACAAAGCAAAAGCAGGCTCCTATATGTTCATTTTCAATCCCTGGATGTTTCCAGTAGAGCTGGAGAGTGGAGGTGGGGCTGGGGCTGAGAGTCTGGACAGAGAAGAGCCTTTGATCTTGATGTCACTGAGATTCTTGACGAATGTGGCCCCATTGCCGCCCCCCCCCCCCCCACCATCTCCCCATTGTTCCCATTTGTCAGCCTGACAGTCAAGTCTCCTGGCCTCATTATCTTTGTGGCCACTGCCTACTTCTGTCCTCCCCTCAGGGCCCGGCCTCTGAGACCATTCTACAAAACCCTCCAAGGTTCCCTAGACCTTTTCTGCCCTTGGAGATGTAATAAGGCTTTGTATATTGTTGTTGTTGTCAAAAATGTGACACACATGGCTGGATTTTAATTGATGATGTTTATCAACTGACACTTGCTCTCTGTACCCCCTTGCTCTGTTCTGTGTAGGACTCTACACCGATGTAGCCCACCCCTATCTGCCTTCCTGTGTATCTGCGTGCTCGTTAGTCTCTCTGTACCCCTTCTGTATGTACAAGTATGTTCATGTGTACGCCCTATGCAGCCTTCTTATCTCTGTCTCTCTGTGCATTTAACCTTGTACCAATGCTCACGATGTAATAAAAACAGAACCAAACAAACTCAACGCCTTCTGGCGATTTTTAAACCTAGGGGGAAATGCTCACTTACCTGGGATGGACGCGTGAGTTATTATTACCGAAAGGCAGTGGGTCGGAGAAAACTTCTCAGTGACCTTGGAAGATCCGTGAGCCCCTTGGCCTTTTGCCCAAGGTCGGCAGGTAAGATGGGGAGTGGAGGTGTGTTCCGCGCGAAATCTCAAAGCCAAGAGCAGAAACAAGGTGGCTGTCGGCACGTTGAGTCTCCTGGGAACGGTGGGGGCTCCGTGGTCCCCAGTCTTTCGTAGAACTTTTAAAACATTCTGTAAAATTGCACCTTGAGAAATGCTCTTCCATCGTGAAGAAGAGGCTAGCCATCGCTCCTGTCCTGCCCTCCCTTCCCTGATCATAGAAGCCCGAGGAACTTCGTTCATTTAAGAGAGACTTCTTGTCCCGAGGTTTTGACATGCTCCTGCTGTTGAGTGAAGCCAGCCTCCCCGGCCTCGGTCCACCGTGGTTGAGGCAGCCCCTACAGGCATCCCTATGTCTACCCTGCCACTCCTCCCCGATCATGTCCCCCGTTAAGTGGAACTCATATGTGGGTGCTACGTGTAAGGTGACAGAAACACTGTCTCTCTTCCTGGCTCTGCATTCTTCTGGCTTCCTTTTTATTCATCCAACAAATACTTCCTGAGTTACCTGGTAGGTACCAGGCACTCTTAGCTGTGGTGATACGAGCGGGAAGAAGACAAATATGGTCCCTTCCCTCAAGGGGCGTATCCTCCAGTGGGAGGGAGAGCCAATGACGGAGCCCATAAACTACCACAGACGCAAGTTGTGATAAGGTGCCCAAGGCAACAGGATACAACTGGGTGATATGGTGCACACTCTACATAGGGGGTCAGAGAAACCCACCCAAGGAAGGAAACTGTGTGCCTGGAGCTAGATGGTGGGGAAGAGTCAGACTTGAGGATGCCAGGCAGAGGAACGCCATGGACACATGCTTTCTGGTGGGAATGAGAGAAAGGAAGGAGTGGGGTTCAGAGAAGAAGACGAGGCCCAAGGAGACTGGGTGTTGTAAACCAAACTAAAGACTGTGGGTGTTATTCTGAGCACAAGCAGGAACCATAGGAGAATGCTGGCCCTCCAGAAATGGGCCATTTACACCAACAGCCTATACTTTGAGAAATCGGATGGGAGGTGGGATAGGAGGAGGAGAAGAATCTAGAATGACTCCCAGGTTTGGGCCAAAACAACTGGATGATAAATGGAAACCCTGGAGCCCATCCATCCTGATGGATGGGAGAACTGATGTTCTCCCCGGTTCGGAACATCCCCAACATACGCCCCATGTCTGCTCCATCCGTCCCATGGTCCCTACCATCCTTTCCCTGCCCACACCATCCCCCCCACCCCCACCCCCTCCCGCCAAGCGTGCGTGGGAGCCTACAGCCCTTCCCCTGCTTCTCCCGCAGCCCGCCGGCTCCTTGCCTCTCTGAGAGAATTTCCTTTCCAGGTGATCAGATCACAGTAAGTCTCCGTGAGGCCCTCATTTGCCAGAGTATCATTAAAAGAGTCCTGAACCCATCGTTCTCATTGGTAGGAGTAATGAGCACTGGGGGACACGACTTTATACCTGGAGGGGATAATGGTGCCATCTTAAAATCCTTCCCAGGAAGGTCTGACTGGGTAAAGCATTGACTGACCCTCATAAGGCTGGGCGGGCGGGGGTCGGGGGCGGCATTCAGACTCCATGCCTACCCGAGCTCAGACTCTCAGGTCATCCAGATCAAAGTTGTGTGTGGAAAGCCCAGTTCTGTAGCTGGAAGTGTATACAATCCCCGGGCATGGACAGGAGTTGCTTAACGGCTGGATTTTACTCCCCCACCCCCACCCCACCCACACCAAGCCCATTAGCCACCCTGCGTGGGAAACTGAGTCTGAGCAAATTCACCCAAAAGGCGGACCCCCGTCGTCGACTACAGCATCGCATGCGGCCACGTACCTGCGCAGGGTTTCACCGTCTGCAAAGCATTTCGGCCTCTGCCATCTGGTTGGAGGCTCCCCATAACTATGCTGGGGGACAGGGAGGTTCGGAGAGCTTTGGAAGTGCCTGAGGCCACTTCTTGGGGGTGTAAGCAGAACACATGACCTTCCACATCTAAGGGGCGCTGCTCACTGGCTCCTCAGAGATGTCTCCCTCCCACCTTGGGGCAGCCGCTGTCTGGCCTGCAAACCCCACCCCTTTAGATCATCCAAGCTGCCCTAAGAGAGACCAGAGCTTGTGCATTGATGCCTGGCCATCCACAGTGAGAAGCTCCAGGCTAGACTTTCCCCTGCAGGAACGGGGTGAGTTGGATGGGGGTGTGCCACTCGGGGGGAGAGGGAGAGGAAGCCAGTGTGGCAGGAGGAGGGTGCACAGACAGCTTCGAAGGATGCTTTGTGTGCGCGTTGCTCCGGGTGGAGGAAAGGGTTGATCACTCACCTCTTGGGGAAGAAAAGCTTTGAAAGCTGGGCTCCGTGAAGGAAGCGGCAGACGTGGGGTAGGACGTGGGAGAGGAGAGGAGGGCAACATATGGGGACACAGAAGCACGTAAAGGGGAAACTGATGCCCCCCCTCCCCACCTCCCCAGGTCCCCAACGAGGACACTGTAGCGTCACCTGTCCACCCACTAAAGTGAGTGCCTGAGTGGTCAGTGAGCCCCGGGTGGGGTGGGAGGTGGAGAAGAGCATCAGCTTCTACTCTTGATTCGGTTGAAGGCTTTCCTGGGTTGGACAAGAAAGCCAGAAACATCCACCTGATCTACCTTGCCAAGCGATGGGTTTGGCCCACAGCCCGTGAGCGTGTAGCTAATTCTTAAGCCACAAATCCTGGGATCCACCGGAGAGGTGAGTACAAATCCTCACGCAGCCTGCCTGGTTGCCGCGCAGAGGTTCAGAATGTGTCCAACGGTGGGCAGGGAGGGGGCTCTGGTTTCCTGTACAGGGCAGGGTAGAAACAGCACAGGCATTTGGAGAGACGTGGATTTCAGTCCAACGTGCCACCGCTGACCAGCTCTCTGGGATTGGGGTGACTAACTTACATCTGTCTCCCAATCGAATGCAGACAGCAGGATCTCACCGGCATGCTAGGATTCACCGAGCGCAGGGCCTGGCCCGCGAAAACTGGCTTCCCCACATAGCAGGCATTATCATTCTTGCTATTGCTGGGAGTGGGCACCGGGGAGGTAGCTAAGCATCGGGCTCTAGAACATCCTGCCTCTGTTTGTGCCCCCGCTCTGCTATCTTCTAAACGTGTCACCTCAGCCAAGTTAATTTCCTGCTTTGTGCCTCAGTGTTCCCATCTGTTAAGTGGAGGGAGAAAGAGTCCCCTCCCCCCGTCTCCTAGGGCCGCGACTTTGAAAGGAGATGCACAGTGCTTAGAAATGAACCTAGTACTGGGGCGCCTGGGGGGGGGGCTCAGTCGGTTGAGTATCCGACTTGGGCTCGGGCCGCGATCTCACCGTTTGTGGGTTCGAGCTCCGCATCGGGCTCTGCGCTGACAGCTCGGAGCCTGGACCCTGCTTTGGATTCTGTGTCTCGCTCTCTCTCCGTCCCTCCCCCACTTGCGCTCTGTCTCTGTCTCTCTCTCAAAAACTAAGTAAACATTTAAAAAATTAAAAAAAAAAAAAGGAAGAAATTAACCTGGAGCTTAGCCAGGGTTTCATAAATGATCAGTTAGTGCTGTCATATTGTTATCATCAACCCTTAATATTACCTCCACTTTCAAAGCTATGTAAAATTATACAAAAATTATAAAACTTATTTAAAAATATAAAAAAGGTATCCAACGGGAAAACCATCTTAATTTACAGTCCTGTGCCTGATCCCCTCAGCGACTGTAAATCCGTAAGCCCGCCTCAAGCGCCTTCTGCGTGCAAAGGGCTATGCAGGTGATACGGGGGACAGACGAGACGCCTGACTTCCAGACCCTGATCTGGACAGCCAGTCCAGTCCTGAATGCACAGATAAGCCAGAGACACGAGGGATGGAGACTTTGGGGTGTGGTTAAAAAGACCACGACGCCAGGAATCAAGAGACACGAATTCTAGTCCCATTTCTCTGACTCACCGAGCGAACACCCTCACCGCTCTGACCCTTGGTTTCTTCATCTAGAAATGATTGATCCCGGAGATTGCTTCCGTCCGATTTGAACGCTCGTTGATTTCAGAGGACAATTTAGTGTCACACCCTCTGTTTTTACAGAAAGGTCTATTCAAAACGCCTCTCCTTGAGCAAGATTGTGACAATCTGTGTGATAAGGAATAACTACCTGCGTGATCTATCTAGTGGCCTCAGTACCTATATATCCTGTGTCATTTTCGTGCCTGGGGGAACGTGGCCCTCAGATCAGTTTGCCTTCCTTCTCAGGCAAATAAAAACAGTCTTGCTGTTCCAGTTCTTGCCTTTGCTCCCAGGACGCTCACAGATAAACGCAGCACCCCTTTACAATAACCACACACTACCCACCTGCAACAGCTCATTCCTTCAGCCCTTGGAGCAATTGTTTCCCAATCTTACCTGTCGAACTTTGTAGCTGTGTGTCCACGCCTCAAACTTCAAATCAAGTCCCTTTAGAAACTGGCAAAATTTGGGGCGCCTGGGTGGCGCAGTCGGTTAAGCGTCCGACTTCAGCCAGGTCACGATCTCGTGGTCCGGGAGTTCGAGCCCCGCGTCAGGCTCTGGGCTGGTGGCTCAGAGCCTGGAGCCTGTTTCCGATTCTGTGTCTCCCTCTCTCTCTGTCCCTCCCCCGTTCATGCTCTGTCTCTCTCCGTCCCAAAAATAAATAAACGTTGAAAAAAAAAATTTAAAAAAAAACTGGCAAAATTTAAGTTCCCTTAATGGTTTAAATATAAATAACTGTTTGCTGTTGAAACAATATAAGTAGATTGACTTAGTCGGGGGGGCTCCGGGGTGGTCCAGTCAGTTGAGCATCTGACTTTTGATTTCAGCTCAGGTCATGATCCCAGGGTCATGGGATCAAGCCCCACTCGGTGTGGAGCCTGCTTGGGATTCTCTCTCTCCCTACGTCTGCTCATGCTCTCTCTGTCTAAACTAAAAATAAGAAAAGAAACCATGACTTAGTCAAAAAAGAAAAAAAATGCTAATAACCCTATCAGTCAAAGGTAACCTTTCATTATATATCCTTCGGGACTGTTCTCTGCATGCAAATTATTCATATAATTAAAAGACAGAATCATAGTTTATTATATTGTTTCCAATCTGCTTTTTTGTTTCACCTAACATAGAGAAGTTTGTTAATTATCTATATTATGAGTCGTAAAGGCCACATGGCATTTCTTTGCTTAGAGTTCTCTATCTTATTCAACTGACCTGTTCTTCTTGGACATTAAGGCTGTTTCCAAGTTTTTGCTATTACCAACAATTTTGCAGTGAGTTGGCTTGACTATTCTCTTAGTCTCTGTTCCTATTAAGGAAATGGCTGGGCAAAAGGGTCTATATATCTTTTTTAGATTTTTAAGGCATATTACTGGGTTTATTTCCAGGAGCTTTGTAGTAATTATAAAAGTACCTGTTTCCTTTCCTTTCCCAAGAAATATGTGCTATTTTATTCATGCTCTATGTGTTCTCTTACCTTTTTTAATCTAAGAGTACCTGGAAAAGTCAATCTCATTGATGTTTTCAGAGATATTTCTCTGATCACTGAGGCTGGGTATTTTTTGTTCATACATTCATTGGCCAATTAGATTTTGTTTATTCAACAAGTATTTGTCAATCACCTTTAATGGGCCAAACATGTTTCTAGTATTTCTTCCGTGAGGTCCCTGTTAATGTAAAAACATCTAACTTTTAAGTGAGCTATTGCTTATTAAATTCTTCATTTTCAGGGTGCCTGGGTGGCTGTCGAGCGTCTGACTCGTGATTTCGGTTCGGGTCACGATCTCACAGTTTGTGGGATCGAGCCCCGTGCTGGGCTCTGTGCTGACAGTGCGGGGCCTGCTTGGGGTTCTCTCTCTCCCTCTCTCTCTGCCCCTCCCTGCTTGCGATTTCTCTCTCTCTCTCAAAATAAATAAATACACATTTAAAAAAAAAATTCCTCATTTTAACCAAGACCACACGTCTGGGTAACAGATCCTGTAAGCTGTCTTACGTAAATTCTCTCGCATCTTCCATGGAGGCAATATGCCTGCTCCCTCAGCCTGCTCTTCTCTGCCCTTCCCCAAATAAGTACAGAAATTTGGAGGCAGGTCCCTATGAGGATGCCTTCAGCTGACTCCCAGGGCTCTCCCGGATGCTGGTGAATTCACTCCTGTCTGGAGTCAAGAATCCATTTTCCACATCCAGAAGCTCTGTCCCATGAATGCCCCAGAGCTGATCCCCAGCAAGCTCACCTAACAGTAACCAAACTCACAAGAGACCTGGGCGTATATGCCCGAGAGCCAGCTTCTCTACGCGCGACGAGAAATATAACTGTCAGGCAAAGCAGACAACTGCGGGACTCTCCAGCACGGGTTCTCCCTCAGGCCAGCTAGAGAAGTAGCCGGAGCTCTCGGAAGCAGAGCCTGAACCAGGAGAGGAGGTGGCAGGATGTGAAAATCTGCTGGCTTCCAACTCCGATGCACCTGTCTCCCCTCCCCCTCCCCCACCCCGCCGGCTGGCGCCTGGGTGGGTGCAGCCCGTTTGGACTTTATGCTGGTGGCTAACGTGACCCTGACTTCTTCACGGTCAGCTCTGTCCATGTCCAGCCATGTCCAGCACAGCTTGCTGTCCTGTCCGCCATTCATCTTGTTGAAGCGATCTGACCCGTGCCTCACGCCCTGGTGGAAAGTTTCATATGTTGGTTTGTGTTATTGCCCCCGTGTCCAGTACATGCATATTGACAAATTACCTCGTTTCAGGCATCAGACGCAAAAATGTGGGCTTCTGCCGGTGTCTGAGATAACACAGTAGTGAGGCAAGGGCAACTGAGTCACCAGGTCTAATGATGTCCTCCTTTTTGGAATTTTTTAAGAAGCTTTGAAATGAGGGGGTGGGTGCCCGGGGCAGACCTCTCTGCTACCTTGGCTGCTCTCGGCTTTTCAGCCTCAGCTCAGGGGACGGTTCCACTTGACCTTGGACTCCCTTACAAGGACAGCATCCATCGTATGCACATCTTCGGGCTTTACTTAAGGCCTTAGCTGATGTGGCAGAAGCCTGGAAACACAAAAGAGTTAACATGCCTGGAGTTAACTGTCAGCCAGTGAGAGTGGGAGCCAGCACATGAGTCCTTCCCCCAGTGGGTGGTGCCAGGAGGCACCCACACATCTCTCGGGAGCCCCCTGCATGGAGCACGCGTCCTACAGCACAGAGGAGCAGCCTCAGTCACACATCCTTAAATACAAGGCTTGTTTTCTTTCCTTGGCTCAATTCCAGAGGCCGTCCCCCCAAACAAACAGTGTGTACCCACATCCTTGGCTCTCCCTGTGGTTTTGAATGGGTGACGTAGAGGCCAAGGAGGGCCAGTCCCTTGGGTAGCTCAGGGAGCTGCAAAGATGGCACACAGAGCTCTGTGGACCTCCTTTAGAGACCACAGCAGGGGCTGACGTCCCTGCCAGGGACTGGGAAGTCTCAGTAGAAAGATCCAGAATTCCCCTAAATCCTTCTACAGGCACGTCAAGGGGAAGCGAGAGCGATATTGCCAGGAAAACCCTTAGAAGACGCCCCAAATAGCCACCATGACTTTGTGTGTTTCTTGGATGCCATAATAGAAGAATTTCCCATCTAAGGTTGGGTCCCTTAGAAGCTGGGGCTGGGGCGGCAGAGTTCTTGGGCAAGAGTCGTATTGAGAGGCTTTTCTCAGGAAACGGAAGTGAAGGAAGGAGGGTGGAGCGGGGGAAGGAAGCCAGGCAATGATGTGGGCCCAGCTGGAGATGGGCTTCTGCCCCATGGAGAACCCTGGAGCACAAAGGGGAGAGTGTCGATCACACCTTGAGACCAAAGGACTGGCCTCGTGCACCCCCCTGTCAGTCAGACATTGGCTGAAGGCTGCCCCCACCTTGGCACTTCCTAACACGGGGGCCTGGATCCTCACCAGGAAAATCATCCCAGGAGCTGGGGGGGGGGGGGGCGGGGATCGATGCACCAGCTCGGCAAAGGGGTCCCAGGTGATGGGACACCTGCAACACGCATTGCATTTCCCTTAGTCCGGATCCCCCGATCCTCAAGGAAGACCATTTTTCCCTTCAACTTCTTCATGATGCAGAGACTTCTGCTCCGGCCGTGTGCTTTGAAACTCCCCTTATCCAGAGCTGTCTGTTAATCTTTAATCTCTCCAACTGAGAGAGCTCAGGGGAGTGCCGGGGATTCTCTCCAAAGACAGATCCTTAAATGTTATGACATCATCCTAGACATTAGCATGAAAATGCTCGTAAGTCCCCATCATTCCCTCCAGGGTTGCACGCTGATAATTAGGAATCTTTTTATAAGCTGAACACCAGAGCGTTTTCCTCAAGCATCACGTTGCCTCAGAAGTGAAGCCCCAACCTTCACCGTAAGGATCTCTGACAGAAAATTCTGGAGGTACCTGCCCTGCCAGCCCAGGCATCGGCGGCAGATGCCTGCCAGGACGCCCCGTGGAGTGTCTCAGGGTCTAACTCCACTCCATCTTCAGTTTAAGATGCTAGGTTCCAATTCTGGTCCTGCTACTCACCAGCCAAATGACCTTGACAATACAGTCAACCTCCTGGGAGCTCATTCAGGGGGACGGAATAAGGATTAGGTTCCAAATGGATGTTAACAGCGCCTTATCACAACCAGGCGTTCGGTAATGTGCTGGGAAACCAGCCCGGGGTGGGGGGCAACTTGGAGAGGGAACCCTGATTTATGTTTGCTGATTTCCATGGTGTAGACATTCCCATTATGACTAATTTGGAACTGCCCATGGGTTAACTAACAGCCAGCTTGCAAAATTGCTGAATGTTTGAAAACCTGTTCGAGGGAGCCGATGGGAGTCTATATCTTACCGGTAAGCCCATCAAAATGGTGGCTACCCGTACTTGTCCATGCTTGTTGGATAAATGGCTTAGGAAAGGCACCACTGGGATTATTCCCAGCCAAGGGATTGGCTCTGCAAGGATGTCTCACAGGATCTTGGTCGGATGCTCATTCTAAACCTTCATACTGTTGATAAAAATCTCCCATTCCCTACTCCCGCTACAGCCAAGACCAGCCCAAACTCAATACCTTCTGGTGAAGACATTGTTATCAAAGGGAGTGCGGAGATTTGCCCGGTCTTTGGGGCTGGGAATCTGCTCCCGCTAACAGGAACCTAGAAGCCAGAAAGAGAAAGTGGCATGGAGGTTTGGGGAGGTAATTCTGCATTTAACGAGCCTAGCTGTGCAAGTAGCCATGAGACCGTTGAAAACGTAGCCTGCGCCCCAGGGATAAAACCCAAACAAAACTGCCTTTCCCTGTGGCCTGCGCCCCGCTCCTTGAGTCTTGGCATGGACCACAGCCCCTGGTCACGTTCCCCTGAAATAATCCACTAACACCAGTGGCATGAGTGGCAGGGGGCGTCATATTGGGTGGGAGCACGCAGAGTAAGGTTGTAAAGTCCGTCTCAGACACACTTATGTGCCGACTCACCCTACTGGTCACTCACCTGCTCCAGCAGCACCCCAGTCCGCCTTCCATTGACGGCCACTCCCATGAGCCCTGTGGGATCTCCTCCTCGCCAGAGCGTTTCTCCAAGTGTTTCTTCCAACCCCGTGACATGTCTCCCCACAACTGCACTCTCGTTGATTCTGTTTTTCTCTGTTTCACGCCCTGGGAAGGGTGCGGCTGGAGGTGCCTCGTTTAGGATTTGCACCCAGTGGTGCCGTCCAGGCACCAATTCCAAGCCTAGATTTTCCTGGTCTCATTTCCCACCACGGTGGCACAGTCACTTGTGTGAATACCGGCCGCCCGATTTTACCTTTGTGCCTCATTCACTTCTTCGTAAAACAGAGACGTTGATGTTGCGAGGACTGGAGGCATTAGTAGACGTTAAGATGCTTAGAAGAGCGTTTGGCATATGTTGGCTTTAGCTCTTACTGTCACTGGTAGGAGTCGACAATGAGGAATAGACAGGCTCTTTAAGGAGTACTTTTCAAAGGGAAAAAGGCTCAAGACAGAGGTTTGCAGGGCTTTAATATGTGGAGCTAGGAAACATACACACACATCGTAATCTGCACAGGCTCATTTCCACTTGAAATTTATGAGCACGCATCGCAAACCGGGGTCCGACGGCCCCAGCGATCCTATTATCTTTCTCTAACAAGCTGGCTTTGCCAGCCTGAGACTGCCATTCTCCCCTCCCCGGGTGGCACATTAGAATCATCTGGGGAGTTTAAACTATAACTAACTGCAAGGTTAGTTATACTCACTGTAAAGTAAACTGTAGTGGAAAACAATGTCGTTTTCAAGCTAAACTCCAGTTAAAGCTGCAGACTCTCAGGACCCACCTGAGACCAGTGACATCGCAGCCACCGTGCAGGGGAGGGAGCAGGGCATGGAGAAATGTTCCTTTAAGGGGATCATTTCCTAGCTCCTCTCCCTCCCCTCAACTTCCCACACCGTCCCTTCTTTTCGGCTCTCAGCTGACAAATTTGCCTCAGACTTCAGGGAGAACACTGAAGCCGTTTGAAGGAGGCTGCCTTAGCTCTCCCCTGTCAACGCGGCTAAAAGGGTTGCATCTGAAGTCGAGGCTTGTGCCTTCTCTCTCTCCAACAGAGGAAGGTCCAGCCACGTCCTCCTTCTCCCACCTGCTCTTGCAACATCCTTTCTGCACGGCATTGCCTCTGCTTCCCCCCAGAATCACCCCGGTAGCATGCAGACACGCTCTGGTTTCTCTCAGCTTGGGGAACAACAACAACGACCACAGCAAAAGCAAGCCGTCTCTTGCCTGCATGACCCCTCCCCCGGTCCCCACCTGCCAGCCCCGTTGACCCACTCAAGAGGCGTCTGTCCGCACCATGCGCACAGAACGCGATTCACAGCAGCCAAGAGTGGACGGAACCCAAGTGTTCATCCGTAGAAAACGACAAAGTGTGGTCTATACGTTCGGTGTATCGGAAGGCATTTGACAGGTGCTTCCACACGGGTGAGCCTCGAGGACGTGATGCTGAGTGCACTTAGCCAGAACTTAGCCAGAACTCACCCGAGGACCGGTACCGTGTGATCCCCCCCTTCTAAAATTCATAGGGACAGAAAGTAGAAAGATGGTTGCCTGGGTCCGGGGCAGAGGAAGGAATGGAAGGTTATTCGCTTGGTACAGAATTCCAGTTTGGGAAAACGTAAAGAGCTCTGGGGGTGGATGGGGGTGACGGTCGCACAACACGGCGAGTGTGCGTGATGTCACAGAACTGTGCGCTTCAGAGTGGTTACGATGGCCAATCGTATTGCCACACGCATTTAGCACAGTTTAGAATAGTAATAGTAATAGCTGTATACACCTGCTCTCCCCACCGCAACCCGCCGTGTGTGTGCCTCGACTCACAACCACCCTGGGTCTGCTTCCTTGGTTCCACCAAACCTGTTCCAGCCAAGGTCACCTTGACATGCACGATTACACATCCAGTTCTCAGGGAGCGAGCAAAGCGCTCCAGTGAGGCTAAGCTCACTCCCGGACGTGCCCTGCCTCCCTGGTTTCCATGACACCACACTCTCCTGTGTCCTCCTCCTGATGGCCCGCCACACTGTCGGGCTCCGGGGTTCAGGGTGAAGGGTAAGGCTTCCCGGTTCTCTCCTGGACCTTCTGTCT
The DNA here is from genome assembly GCF_018350155.1 of Leopardus geoffroyi. Lineage (NCBI taxonomy): Eukaryota > Metazoa > Chordata > Mammalia > Carnivora > Felidae > Leopardus > Leopardus geoffroyi. The sequence goes on from NC_059330.1 coordinate 5,482,658, forward strand.
CCCCGCTGTGTATGCACACCTTTCTCCAGGGACACTCGCCTCCTCTCTTCTATGTGCCGTCCACGTGTGCACGATCTCAGAATCCCCATCCATCGCCAGCCCCAGATTCTCCTCTCAACTCCAGACTTGTCAACCCCAGTGCCTGCTTGGCCTCGCCATTGCAGTGTTTCGCGGGCACCTCGCACTCACTGAGCCCGGAGTGGAGCTTTCCACTGTGCGTCCACCATTCGTTCCCATCTCAGCAAAGGTTGAGCTGCTCCCCTTTGAGTGGTATATCTACCTTCTCTCACTTCCTCATCCCCCCTGTCTAATGCATTAGCAGATCCTAATCCCCCCGCTTCAGACTTGCATCTTGGATCTGTCCACTTCTCTCCACGCCCACTATCCCTGGAGTACCAGTCACGGTCTTTTCTCAGCCAGGCTGTTGCAGAAGCCTTCTTACGGCTCCGAAGTCCCGACTGATTCTTCTCAACCCTCATCTTAGGTCTCTCCGCCCCTTGCCCTCGGCCTCTGTGTTCTGGCCACCACCACTTTAGCTTCTCATCTGTGTTTGTGCTCGGTTTAGCTGAACTCTTTCCTACCCCAGGGCCTTTGCACATGCGGGCACACACACATGCTTCCTTCTGCTTTCCTCCTCCTCACCGCATGTCCCTGTCCGTGGCTGACCCTTCTCACCCGTAAGATCTCTGCATAAACGTCATCCCTTCACAGTGGCACACCTTCCTTGATCATCCTGACTAAATAAGCACCGCTTTCTGTTGTCATCTATCCCTTATGTCTCGTGGTTATCTTCTTAGACTCTGTCACCACTAGCAATTATTCCCGTTGGTTAACTCATTCTCGTCTGTCTCTGTCAATAGATCCCAAACCCCATGAGTACAGACCGTGTCTACTTGATTCGCCACCATATTCCCAAGACCCTCTGCTAGCATTCCCCTGGGACACGCATGATACACTTGATGAATCCTTGGATGACAGATTGGGGCGCAGGGTCCTCATGGGACACGATGCCTTGGCCGTACAGCTTGGGTTTAGATGAAGATTTTTCTGGTCTCCCTCTGGAAGTTTGCAGTCCCGAATTCTCCTCCCCTTTTATTTACTCACAAAATTGAATTCTTTATTAACACCGGTCTGCTGATCTCAGACAACATGAACCGGTGGGCTATATTACCCTTCAAAGCAAGTTTTTGAGGGTCATGATTAAGTATACATTTTGCACTTAAAGTAAGCTTTCGATAACATCGAGTGTTTATTTGGTTATCTCCGTTTTACAAATCCCTAACATCACCTTATCCTCATTCTTAGTTTAGGCAAAATCTCGTTGGGATTTGAGGCTTAAATCAGCCTGACTTCAAACATATTTGCAGCTGATATTTCAGAGTTGCTGGCTACAAGCTTTTAGAGATTCTTTCTTGTGATGGCTGCTTTTTAAAAAGTAATTGCGGGGGCACCTGGGTGGCTCAGCCGATTAAGCATCTGACTTCGGCTCAGGTCATGATCTCACGGTTCCTGGGCTCGAGCCCCACGTCGGGCTCTGTGCTGACACCTCGGAGCCTGGAGCCTGCTTTGGATTCTGTGTCTCCCTCTCGGTCTGCCCCTTGCCTGCTTGTGCTCTGTCTCTCAAAAAAATAAATAAACATTACAAAAAAAATTTAATAATAAAAATGAATAAATAAAAAGTAGTTACAAAGAAAGTGAGCAGACTTTACCTCTTCTCTCCTTGCCTATCTTTTGTCTCTTTGAAAAGACAGCAGAGGAGGAATGAAGAGGGAGAGAGACAGATGTAGTTTTTACACTGAGTGAGTTTTTTTAAAAGCCCAGGATCAGAACTGGCATCTGTCTCATTAGTAGATGGCATATTTCATATTATTCAGACTGTGCTTTTGTTCTTTCGTCCCTGTGAAGTGTTTTCAACGAGAACATCTTTATACTGAGTTGCATGCCACAATACTTTGCACAGAGGCTTCCGGAAGCTTCTTTGCCTTATCAAGTTCCCAGGCGTGCCTTGAGATCACAGATTGCCTCACATTCCCTGTTTTCAGAGCCATTTTCCAAAACAAGTTGTATCCTTTGCTTGAATAGATTTTTCTTTTCTTTCTTTCTTTTTTTTTGTAAAGAATATTCTTACCAACGTTTAAACACAGTCTCTCAGCAGATGTTTACACAGGTTTCATCCCAGATACTGACGCCGAGGGCTCTCTGAGCCTCTAAAAAACTCGGGTGGTAAGTTTTCTGGGCACCATCGACCCGGCCTGAGCAAGCCCAGACGACGTAGACGGGCACGTTCTAGAGCTGAGTAGGGAAGTTTTGAGAGACAAAAGAGAAAAAGAAGAGAGAGAGAAAAGGGAGGAAAGCATTCTGTTTGCTCTGGTTGGATTTGCTGTCTTTGCACTAGGGTTCTGCTGCTTTGCCGCGTTCGTTTCTGGCAATATATTCCTCCCGTCGCCTGTGAGAGGATTAGGGTCTGCAAGGGGAGTCTGACAAAACACCCAAAAGCGTAGCTGAATAAAAATGCCTAAAGATCACTGCAGAAGCGGGCGGAGGCCTCTCTTTGCAAGCCAGGCAGGTGGATGTGCCTGAGTGACGGGAGGCCAGCGTTTGCTGAGACCTTGAACAAGACGTCAACGTTGCAGCCACCGGCTAAGCGTCCGGCTGACTCTAACTGCGCTAAGTACGGCCGTCTGATGTCCTGTGTGCACCGGCTTTGAAAGCGGGATGCTTCGAGGTGTAAATTGTTCGTGCGTATCTGCTTGTTCTCCATACAGTTGTTTACTGGGTGGGGTTACAAGGAAACGGCCCCACAGTCTCGAGCCCTTTGAAAACAACGTGCGGACCTTCTAGCTTGAGCCACATGATGGGGCCACACTTGTGCCGTGCGGTTCACAGGGCCCCAAAACTCCCGAGAAAGAGACTGGCCCCTGTCTCTTCAATTATAAAACGGCAACACCTAAAATCATCCGACAGTAGCTTCTGGCAAAGTGGGCGGAACAAGAAGTTTCTAGAAAGATGAGTTGCTGGGTTGGGTTTGGTTTTTTTTCCTTCTATAGACTGATATGGTCCAGAATCAGAAAAGAAAGTGTCCTGAAAGAGGCAGGCAGATATGGATAACAGATGACTGACATGTTGTAAGAAGCAAGATAATTCTCTGAGGAGTGGGCTTCTACCTAGTTTTTTTAAAATTATTATTATGTTTTACTTGTTCTTGTGTAATTGTTGAATGTTTCGCAATATTACTTCTATGATATGAATTTTTTTTAATCTCCCTTTTTATTTATTTATTTACTTTTAAAATTTTTTAACGTTTATTTTATTTTTGAGACAGAGAGAGACAGAGCATGAACGGGGGAGGGTCAGAGAGAGAGGGGGACACAGAATGTGAAACAGGCTCCAGGCTCTGAGCTGTCAGCACAGAGCCCGACGCGGGGCTTGAACTCATGGACCGCGAGATCGTGACCTGAGCCGAAGTCGGACTCTTAACTGACTGAGCCACTCAGGTGCCCCAATCTCCCTTTTTAAAATAAAAAAGGTTATGGGGCTCCCAGGTGGCTCAGTCGGTTGAGCGTCTGACTTTGGCTCAGGTCGTGATCTCGCGGTCTGTGAGTTAGAGCCCCATGTCGGGCTCTGTGCTGACAGTTCAGAGCCTGGAGCCTGCTTCGGATCTGTGTCTCCCTCTCTCTCTCTCTCTCTCTCTCTGCCCCTCCCCTGCTCATGCTCTGTCTCCCTCTGTCTCTCAAAAATAAATAAACGTTAAAAAAAAGCGTTTAAAAGAAAAGAAGTTAGAGATGGTTTAGCTCTCATTGCTTTTCGATCACCTTGTTGCAAATGAACTCCTTACACGGTCCAAAGCCCTGGAATGAGGCGCGGAAGTTTCTCTCGCGTCTAACACGTGGAAACCGAGCAGGCTTGTGCCGTCGCTGTCCCCTTCATTTTTGTGGTTCACCTGTTTTTCCCCTTGTCTCAGAAGGAATCGGAGGAGTTTTGCAAAAGCAGAAAGGGACTCGAAGGTCAGAGGCAGTAAGACACAAGCAAGGGACAAGAGGCAGGAATGAAGCGAAACCATACAGCTCCTTTGTTTACTCACCTGCTGGTTTGATCTGGCCACTCCAGCAGCCAGCCAGAGAGGCAGAATCTTCCGGGGTCCACAATTCATGATGCCCGTAAGAAGGAATTATGTCCCTCAGCCAAGAGAGGTATGCTTCTTGGTGTCAAGATTGAGCTCCTTTCTCCCCACGGTTTCCTCGAAGGGGCTATTGCCATGTAATGAATGAGGTTATCTTAAATGATGAGCTTCACGGGGCTGATTCACAGAACAACCTTCTGTAGACGGAAGGCATCAGAGCCAGGGTCCGTCACCCTAAGTCATGTGCCGTCAGCGCCCCGCTCTCTGCTGATTCGGTTGGCCCAGGTGTGGTTTCGAATACCGAGATGAGTCGATGGCTTGTATATTTTAACTACAGTTCTCCCTGGATATGGTTTCTTTCAAGCAACCTCTTGATAAATATCGCATGGTAGTGAGTGAGAGATTACTTCTGGCTGGCACAGGCACCAAATCCCAGAGTAGGCAACGCATCGGATGGCGGTTTGCATCCGTTTGTGCAAATAAGAAGCCTGGCGAGCTTTCCAGCCTCATGTTTACAACAGACCTGGGTCCAAGATGTGTCCACAGACTGTCCCCGTGGAGACCATTGGTTTCCACCTGCTTCACATGGGTACGGGCGGGCAGCCAGTGTCACGCCTGTGTCCCACATAGCAGGGACAAAACCATTTTAGCCTGCAGGGTTTTTGAAACACGTTTGGCCTTGTCCCCACCCCAGCAAAAGTAAAACTCTCAACACAGACTTTCTGGTTTGAACACCACCCTGTCCTGCTTCCTTTTCGGGAATCAAGCAATTTGCAAAATGAATCAACTAACTTGCATGAGGTTTTAGGTAAACCGGGTAAGAATTAGGGACTACCTATGAAAAATTATGACTTCAGAAGGTGACTTATGTCAGGGGTTAGCAAACGTTTTTTTTTTTTGAAGGGCCAAAGAGGTAATATTTCGGTTTTGCAGGCTTACCTACGGTGTCTCTCGCAATTTTTCAAGCTTATCATTCCAGCATGAAAGAGTGCTACACGATACGTAAATGATAATGTAGCTTATTCCAATAAAACTTCATTTCCGAAAGAGGCACACTTCAGATTTGGCCCCCAGGCCATCATTTGCCAGCTCTGGGTCCAAGTCATTCTTTCTGGCAATAATTACCTATGAAAGACCAATTTTCCCATCAGGCAATTCCTAATTTAATAATCTAATAAAGTAAGCAATATAAAAAAATGCATTCAGTTATAGAGAGAATGATCACTCCTCTCCCCTCTGTATGAGTGAAAATGCAGGTAGACAAGTTATCCAGTTGTGGACCCAGAGCAGTAACAAACAAGACAACATTTAAACCAACTCGTTCAGCTGGAGGTTTTTTACCAAGTCCGATAGAAATAGTGCATTATGGTTTTTGTATTTCCATCCGCACCAAGAATACATGTGAAACGCCAAAGCCTGATCCTTAACTGATTAACTGTCCATAAATCCCCATGTAGTCTATTAGTTTTCTTCATGGATTTCCTCACAGAACAGGAAGATGTACTCCAGACGTCGAGATGGACTGGCCATGAGTAGTATCCCCATCCTTCGTATGAACTGTTGGTCTGGGGAAACCCAAATCTACGGTTGATCAAGTGAGAAGCCGGCTTATCCTTTGGGTAAAGCGTCCAGGAAAGGAGTAGGTATATAACATGGGACGGGTAAAGACCTGCTCTTTTAGGAAGGTGGGATTCACTTTCCGCCTGGTCCGGGCAGGTGGGATCTCATCTGGAGGTCAAGCAGCTAGTGAGGGGCGGGAGTCCATGCGGCAGAATGGTCCTTACACAGCCCTGGAAGCAGACACCTAGGTTTGTTTGTTAACTGTGTGCTTGCTGGTTATCATCATTGCTTTGTTCTTAAGGTGAAGAACTTTAAAATTCACTTTAGGGGTGCCTGGCTAGCTCAGTTGGTAGAATGGGTGACTTTTGATCTCGGGAGTCATGCGTTTGAGCCCCACGTTGGGTGTGGAGATTACTTAAAAATAAAATCTTGGGGCACCTGGGTGGCTCAGTCGGTTGAGCATCTGACTTCGGCTCAGGTCATGATCTCGTGGTTCGTGAGTTCGAGCCCCACATCGGGCTCTGTGCTGACAGCTCAGAGCCTGGAGCCTGCTTCGGATCTGTGTCTCCCTCTCTCTGGGCCCCTCCCCCTGATCTGTCTCTCCCTCTTTCAAAAATAAATAAACATTAAAAATAAATAAAAATAAATAAATAAAATCTAAAGGGGCACCGGGGTGGCTCAGTCAGTTGAGCGTTTGACTCGTGGTTTCGGCTCAGGTCACGATATCATGGTTTGTGAGTTCGAGCTCCGCCTTTGGCTCTGTGCTGGGAGTGCAGAGTCTGTTTGGAATTCTCTCCCTCTCTCTTTGCTCCTCCCCCACTCGCTCTCTCTGGCTGTCTCTCCAAATACATAAATAAGCTTAAAAAGTTTTTTAAAAATCTGAAAGAAGCAAAACAAAACTTTAAACATCGTAAAGTCCCAAGGAATTACTTTCGTATTTTTGGGGGGTAAGTTATAACACTCCCTAAATTATTTTCAGCTACTTGATAGTATTTACCAAACCAGGCACTTACATCCACTGTAAAAGAACAAAAAGAAATCATTGTAAATAAATGTTATTATACAAAAATGCACAAGATCTCTCTAAGAAAGACAACAAATATTTAATAAGGCACATAATAAAGGATTTAAATAAATGGGACATATAGACCGTGTCCCTGAATGGGAAGATTTTCAATTACCCCCCCCCCAAATTAACCTATAAGTATAATAATGTAATTCTAAGCCAAAATCTAAATTTGTTCATCTCACACAACAGTAGCAATAAGCCTCTGGAACCATAAATGTGTGAAACTTAATGTGCACATACACACGCGTGTGAAAATACACATGGGCGTTTGCACTATTATATCTTAAGATGTTTAAAGGCAAAATAAAAATGCCACGATTCAGACAGTGTGAGCGGTACCAGAAAGACAGAATAAACAGTGTGGAATCGCGCAGGTGGTGAATCGGGGGCGACAGGGAAGGCACTGAGACACGGATATTTGTTGGGAAGAAACACGCTGTACTTAGGTGCACAGCATGGGGACCCGGGGACCGCGGTAGGGACTTTCAGAAGCGCCCGGCTGGGGTCCAAGTCCAAAGAGATGCCCTCGGGCCACAGATCCCAGTGTCAGCAGCCCCCCAAGAGGCTGGCTTCACCCCATCCGGCTTAGCTGTCCTTTTTCTTTCCTATTCAACTGCTGCTTAATATTTTATAGGATAGATTCCCAGTCAAAGCCTTGGTTTCCCCCCAGTTAACTCCTCTACTATCAAAACACTCGGAACTACGGAGTCATTTCTGGATGTGAGTTCATCCTGGCCGGGCGACCCTCCCTCCCTATCCTTAATCTAAATAGCCTATGCGCTACACTAGGCGGCTTCCTCCACAGGCAGTTATTCGGGATAGGATTAAGATGCATTTGCATCAAAGTGAGAAAAGCTTGCCTGGACAAGTTAACCACTTTAAAAGAAATGAAATTCTTATCTCATGACATAACAATAAATTCCATGTATATGGAAGATTAAAATTGCCAAGAGGGAAACCGGAAAAGAACAGGAGAAACACTGTTCATCCCCTCTGGGAACGGAAAGCCTCTTTTTGAGCACGCCCCAGCACTAGGGCCAGAGTCTCTGCTCAGCAGTTGCTTGCTGAATTGCAAGTTAATAATTTGCCAGACAGACAAAACAGAGCAAAATAAGATGAAGTTTGACCACATGAGAATTTAGGATAGGCGCAAGTCAAAAAAAAAATTAAGCAAGAAGACAAATACTTTTTAAAAATGGGAAGATGTTAAGGGGGCTGGATATGGGATTGATATCCTTTATGGGTGGAGTTCTTAAAATTTGAATAAGAGGTCAAGAATAAGTTAATCATCCCAAAGGGGAAGAAATGAGCCCAAGAAACTATCAAACATACATCAAACGCACTTCCCCCTGTCAGACATAAGGGAATTTAAATTGATTTAAAAAATGATTAATCTTGGGGCACCTGGGTGGCTCAGTCGGTTGAGCGTCCGACTCGGCTCAGGTCATGATCTCGCGGTTGGTGAGTTAGAGCCCCGCGTCAGGCTCTGTGCTGACAGCTCAGAGCCTGGAGCCTGCTTCGGATTCTGTGTCTCCCTCTCTCTCTCTGCCCCTCCTCCACTAGTGCTCTGCCTCATTCTTTCTCTCTCAAAAACAAATAAACATTAAAAAAATTTTTTTAACGATTAATCTCTCTAGTAATCAATGAAATGTAACCTTTCAATTTGGCAAAAACCACTCATCCCCCCCCAAAAGAAAAAGCCCTACACAGGGGTACTCAGCGCGAGGGGACATGAACACTACCATTCTCATTCAGCACTGAAAGAAGCATCAATCAGCACACGATTTCCAGGAAGACATTAAACTGAAATTTTAAACACTGCACGCTCCCTCTCATGTAGGAATTCTGAGTCTAGAAATTTTCCCTGGGAAAGCAATCAAAGTCATGCACGGGAGTTCTGCCTGCAGAGATCGAAAGTACCATTTATAACACCACTGAAATGGAATCCACTTGAATACGATCAGAGGGAAATGGTTTTAAAAAGACCCCAAAACTACCAGCAACGATAAGGGTGCGTCCCTATGGCGGACCGCTGAGCCACCGTCTACAAACGTCACAGGATCCTTCGTGACTGACTTTGACAAGGAGTCACGGTATCGTATCAGTGAAAAATCATGGTGCGGCAATGTCTTGTTTTTCTGGGGGAGAAAAACACATGTCTTTCTTTCATTCGTTTTCATTTTCTAGGCTTTCGACAATCGCAGGCGTCAATTACATAGTTTTTACATAATCCAAGGCGGTAAAGACGGGAGCTGTTTTCAGAGGGGAGACTGAAATCCTCCCGGGGACCTGGGGAGACTATTAAGTGAGCGCACAAAGGCAGTGCCCCCTTCAGGGTCCCCTGATGCCCTCTGCTTTGTCACACTTGACGGGATGTCTCAGCACGCCATGGTACCAGATGCTGGCATGTCTATTGTCAAGGCTAGTCATTTATTTAAGATGTTCTTTGCGGAAGGCCTTCCCTGCTCAGGAGGAAGAGAAGTGGTGTGTGAATTTCTCATCAACAAAGCAAGGATACGTTTCGTAGCAAGGGAGTTCAACTCTGATGGCGGTAGACGGTTCTCGACCGAACAAGAACACCCGCTTCGTGACGGAATTGGACGGGGCAAATGGCGAAGTTATTAATTGTCCTTTCTTCCCCATTGGGGATATCGGCTGATGGCTGTTCTTTGAGTGCAGTGTTCTTACGGTCAGGATTCCCAGGAGGCCAATAAAGCCTTTCCTGTTGTCTTAGGAACTGATTTGAGCCGTTGTAACCATGACAAGATCAACTGTGAAGTTTCGGTGAACAGTCAAGCAGCTCAGGTCTGGTTAATGAGGGTTAACGTGGTGGCTGTGCAGCTGAACGTGTGGGACCTGAGAGCTTGTGTGAGTGTGGATGGCAGCCTCAGGCTGTGGTTACCGTCACAGTAGAGCTCTGCCTTGTCTGCTCCCAACAAGTGCTCAAGCCAACCAGCAGCAGGAGTGAGGCCCCCAGCGAAGGAATGGAATCAAGCATTTATCACCACCTCTCCTTACATCTTCTACGTGGCCCTTTGCTCGTTAATCAGGGGGACCACCTCAGTCTGGAAGGAATCTCAGAGTTGATTCAGCTTCCCTAACCTCCCACCTGCAATCCACAGTAGCCTCCTGTCTTGGTCCCCCTGCTGTAACAAACTGTCATTGACTGAGTGGCTTATAGGCAACGGAGATTTGTTTCTCACAGTTCTGGAGGCTGGGAGTCCAAGACTAGGGACAGCATGGTTGAGTTCTGGTATGAGCCCCCTCCAAGGTGCAGAGGGCCAACTCCTCTTGTATCCTCACCTGGGGGAAAGGGGGCTAGGGGCTCCCTGGGGTCTCTTTTGTCAGTCACCAATCCCATTCATGAGGGCTCCACCATCATGACCTACTTACCTTCCTAAGGCCCTTCCTCTTTACAACATCTCCCTGGGGGTTAGGGTTCCAACAAGGGGATGTTGAGGGGACACAAATATTTAGCAACAAACACGTCTGGACGGATTTTCCTTCCTCCTTCTAGTCTTTCCCACTGATCCATCCTTAGGAAACGAGGCTTTTGTCATATCACCCTCCTATCTGGGAATCAACAGCCTTTCAGGATAAAGTCAGAGACCTTTTCATCTGTCATTAAAAACAGCCGTGACCTAACCTCATTCCACCCTCCCCCCACCCCAGTATCTCTGCCTTCTCTAGCTCCCACCTTCCACCTAATCTGAACCATCTGTTCTGCTAGCTCCTCCCCCACTCCTTGGCCTTGGACTTCCTTTACATGCAGGAAGTGCCCTCTTCCGATTTCCCATCCCCCCAGCCCAAAAAGGACGTCTCTTTTATAGCCTCGTTCAAGATTGACCTTCTTTATGAAGCCCTAATTATACTCTCCGAAAATTTTCAAGATAATTGATGTGCCCTCTGCAGTCATATATACATGTATTTATTATTTCACTCAAAAGCATTTATTGGACACCTACTGTGCGCCACAAAAATTGTGTCAGATCTACCTTTGTATCTTCCCCTGTGCCCAGCATAGTGGACTCATTTATTCAGCCGATTGATGGTTATTGAGCATAAGTGCTGTCTTGTTCGACTTGGGAAATACAAAGGTGAATGGTCTATCACTTGCCATCACAAAGACCCACTGTGTTAGAAGAGACAACGAGGCATGTACCTATGTCATGATAACAAAACGTAGAAAGCAGTACATGCCTCCCCCTCCCCCCAAGAAATTACAGAGAATAAGAGAGCTCACTGGGTGGATAGATCGCTGGCAGCCGAGGGGGTGGCAAGCCTTGAAGGGTGGATAAGAACAGAGCAAATGGCCAACAGGGAGAAAGGATCAGAGTGTAAGGAAGGGAAATGGTGCAATGGACGTCGGCAGAAAGGCCAGCATGAGGCTGTGTGCTGGGACTGTTATAAGAAGGTCATGGGCAGAAAAGCAGGCATGAGACAGCGGAGGACCCCCAGCCTGTTCACTGCTCGCTAGAGGGTCATGCCTCATTAATGGAAGCAGTGCTCTGCACGATGGTCCCCAGAAAGAGAGCACTCCCTGCCTGAACTCCCCATCTCCTGGGTCCCCAGCGGTGTGGCTGGCTTCTGCTGAGCTGTATGTGCTGATGGGATGGTGGCCTTTTGGTGGATGACAGAAGGGTTGCATTGGGAAGCCAGAAGATGGCCATCAATGGGGAAGGACTGCATTACTCTGGGCTGAGTCGGGGACAGGCTTCCTAGGGGTGCATGGGGTGGGTGGAAGAAAGGGCCCTATAGATCAGGAATCGTATGAGATTTTCTCCCAAGTATTAGCCAATTGTGACCAGTTTGTAAATCCAAAGAACTGAGATCCCCCTTGGAGCTCAGTCCTGCAGAAGGGTCCATATTTGTACGTTGCAGTCAAATGGCAGTATAGTGCAGAGCTCAAGACCACTGTGTTTGGAGTCCCCACGTGTGAATTTGAATCCAAGTTGAGCCACTTACTTGCTGTGTGATCTTGGGCCACTCGGAATCATCTATAAAATATGAATGACTGGGGAGCCTGGGTGGCTCAGTCGGTTAAGCGTCCAGCTTCAGCTCAGGTCATGATCTCACCGCTCATGAGTTCGAGCCCCACATCGGAATCTGTGTTGACAGCTCAGAGTCTGGAGCCTGCTTCGGATTCTGTGTCTCCCTGTCTCTCTACCCCTCCCCCCACTCATGCTCTGTCTCTCTCTCTCCTTCTGTCTCTCAAAAATAAATAAACATAAAAAAGTGATTAAAATGTGAATGACCTCGTAGGATTTCTATGAGGTTTCAGTGACATGATACTTGTAAATTACTTAGCACAGTAAGTGTATGACAGAACACATGGTAACTGACAGGGAAAAAGTGACTGTCTTTGCCCAGACACAGAAAAATTCCATTTATGCTGGGGGTAGCAATGCACATGGTTACTCAGGCCGGACGCCAAGTTCAGAGTGTCCTCAATTGGTATTGTAATGTAAAGAACAAATGGGAAAGTTACAAATGGACCCAGATCACACACACACACACACACACACACACACACACACAAATTCACTTCTCAAAGAAAAATGTGATACTATGTCAGATACACTCATAGCTCATAGTAGTTACGGGATGGACACGGATCCTCTGGTAACCTACTTTATTCATTTGGGATATTTTGGGGTTTCCCAAAAGACTGCATGCCCTCCGAATATCAATCGTCTTTCCGTTCCACTTATTCTAACTGGAGTCGCCTTTTGCGATATTGAGCTACTGTGTGTCACCCGGGAGATGTGTTGGGTGCCCAGATCAAGCTCTATTGTAGGGCAGTTGTAGGCTGGGGTGCCTGTGGGTGGGGGTGAGGAGAGTCTGGAATTTGCCCTAGACTTTCACCACACCCCCCTTGCTGAGGGAACCTCGAAGGTCCCACCTGACGTGCCAGCTTGGCCAAGGCCATCCCACCATCTTCCAGGCCCACTTCATTTTACCCCTGGCACTCCTACCCCATACTGCTCCCAGGGCATTCCAAGGTTGAATTTCCATGGGTATGATTTTTTTAATGTGTGTTCATTTATTTTGGGAGGATGGGGAGCAGCAGAGAGACAGGGAGAGGATTCCCAAGCAGGCTCCACGCTGTCAGCGCAGAGCCTGACGCAGGGCTAGATCCCACGAACCGCGAGATCATGACCTGAGCCCACATCAAGAGTCCAAGAGGAGGACGCTTAACTGACTGAGCCACCCAGGCGCCCCTCCAGGCATTTGATTTAAATAGCTCTCAGGGATTTGCTTGGGTCCTTACTGCCAGGAGGATGATTAGTCCCCTGGAAGGAACAGAAGCCCTGGTAAATCCTCCTTTTGTGGTGATCACAATAACCCTCTAGCAGAACAAACACAGCCCTGGTGCCTCAGGGCTCACGGGAGCCCCAGCTGTCCTGAAAAAGTGGATCACAGCAGGTGGCAGGCAGCTCTCCCAGGGAAACCTCAAGTTTGTCTTTTTAAGTGAATCTGGCAGAGGACACGTTGTTTTCCTGTGTAGGCATGACAACCCAGGGCAGGCTGGAAAATTAAAGTCCTTGCCAGGAGTGGGGAAACAGAGCAGACCCACTGGGGAGGCGCTTACACAAAGCCAGACTCCCAGGGGTACGACCCAGGGGACCTTGAGTCTAAGCCTCTGATGTAAGAGAAGACCGAGTCATAGAGAGGGAGGGGGAAATGGACTGGAGCACAGAATGGAGGACCTCACAATGTCACGGGCGCGAACCAGTCACCTTGGGAGGAGTCGGCCTCCTAACGCCGGGAATCACAGATTTCTTCATTCCACCAAGACTGAAAGGGTGGTGTCACAGTAGAAGGTCAACGAATCCTCACGAAGCAGTGAAAGCATGGGCTGGATCTGAGGTGGGGAAGGAGGGGGGCCTTACTCCTCCACACACACTTACACTCAGACACATCTAAAATATTACAACCCACAAGCCTGGCTACGGGCCCAGAAAATCTGCCACTCTGGGCACGAAGAGGGTGAAGAATAAGAAACTAGAAAGTGGGACAGGCAATCAAGTATCATCACCATGGCCTCTTGCCCATTTCTTCTGCCTCGAGACTTGATTCATTTACTCATTCATTCATCATTCAAACACTTGTCCCAGAGCCTCCAAGGAGCCCAGCCCGGGGAGTGTTTCGTCAAGGTAAACACGAAAGAAGTGTGATTGATCTCCACCTCCAGAAACGTTCCATGTATTCGTTAATAGTTGGGGAGAAGTGCCTCACAGGCAAAAGTTTTGAATCATCTCCGAAAGAGCGAAGGAAAGAGAGAGACAGAGGCAGAAAGGCAAGATTATGTGTGATTAGGCACCGAAGGCAAAGGGTGGTGGTAAATAAATGATCAGTTATCAGAAGGGCAAGGACATCCCTGTGCACTGGAGGGCCTGGGAATGACTTTATGAAGACGACGCTGGGAGTTTTCTCTTCAAGGACTGGAAGGGGTTGAGGGGGAAGTAAGGAGAAGGAGAGCAATCCAGGTGGAAGATGTTCCTGAGCAAAGCACTGAGGTGGTGATGGGCGTTGGGGGCGGCAGAGGGGAGCCAGTCCATACAAGGCGCTGGCGTTTTGGGTGAGACGAAGGAATCCTAGACCACACGCAGCTCTGAAAATGCAGTGACATTGACAGAGGATGGTCTTGATTCCGGCTGCAGAAGTATTGTCCAGGATGCTTTTGAAGTGTTGATTCCTGGAGCTGGTCTCTCAGATCCCCTAAATCATAATTCAGGGGCTGGGGGAAGGTCCCAGAAGTTTTTAAGGAGTTCCTCAGGTGATTGTTCAGTCCACTCATTCAGAAATCTTTGGCCTTAGGCATCTAAGTTTTAAACCTATCGGTAATTTGTAGTATTTGCAAGCTAATGGCTAGGATGAAATTAGAATTTAAGAAAGACCAATCTGAAGGTGCCTGGGGGGCTCAGTTGGTTGGGTGTCTGCCTCTTGATTTCGGCTCAGGTCATGGTCTCATGGTTCATGAGATCGGGCCCTGCATTGGGTTCTGTGCTGACAGCATGGAGCCTGCTTAGGATTCTCTCTCTCTCTCTCTCTCTCTCTCTCTCTCTCTCTCTCTCTCCCCCTGTCTCTCAAAATAAATAAACATTTTTTTAACTAAAAAAAAAAGAGAGAGAGAGAGTAATGTGGCTGGAGTGTCCAAGAGCAGAGACTGGAGGCAGGGAGGAACTCAGGAGGTTATCATGGCAATTCCAGAACGTGGTGATGGCACCAAAGACTTGAGAATCTAGAACCAACATGCATATTACCCCTTTGTTCTGTCTCATGCTCCCCATTGATGGAGGCATCGTTTATGTCTTTGGGTATTGTCTCCCACAACCTTCCTGGGACTCACTGTGACAGAAATTGCTTGTGCTGTATCTGTCACCAGGGATGTGCAATACCTCATCACTCTTCCCTTTCACCCGCTTCCCTTCCAGACACACACACGAGCAAACACACAGGCACCTAAGGGCATGCGCACACATACCTGCCCGCAGCTCATTGGCCCACAGAGAAGACTGGCCTGTTCCCCTGTCGCAGTTAAACCAGACAGCAGTGTGAGGACACTCACTGTCAGCTCCGGCACCTTCACGGCTGCAGAGGTGAAGGTGAGCGTTCCGATTCTAAGACACCTGTTAACTGCTGGTGATCCACAGGCTCTCAGTGGGCAGAGGTCCCCACCCTGCTTTTCTGCTTCCTTCAAGCAGCCTTGGCGCTCAAGTGGAAATTGTTTCGTCACTCTATAGATGTGTCAGCGCATTGATCGATGAGTCCTGGGAGCTAATTAATTGTTATGTTATCCAGCTCAATCCATCAGGAGGTTGGACTCTGCCAAGGCCCAGGACTCCTTGCAGGGAGAGGGGGAGGGGGAGACAGGTAACTGAGGGAGTGGAGATGCGATCCGTTGATAAGTCTAGGGAGAGACAGGACGCCAGGTCCAGCTGACTGTATGTGTGTCACCGTGGAGAGGAGCTCCAGGCAAAATCTGGGGACCATTAGCCTTCCTAGTCTTTGTACATCACAACTTCTGCCTTTCTCCCTTCCTCGTCCACACCTACCTGCCCACGCATCCCAAGACTCCATCCATTACCTAGAACACCATCTGCCCAAACTCCCATAGACCACCTTCGGAATGAACCACAGTTAGCATTTGTCAGAGTGAGATAATAAGTCTGCACAGGGCAGTTTTCCGTTTCTCTGCTGGACTCCCCACCCTACTCAGTCTCCTGGGTGTGCTAACCTTTGCGGATTGCTCCATGGACGATAGTTGGCTCTGGTAAATGGGGAATCCTGGAAAGAGAAAGGAATGGGATGCCTATTTCCTAGGCTACCTCGTGGTACACTCACAGGAGCCTGGCTGTAGCCCTCCACCAAAGAGCAGGGAGCCCTGTCCACACAGCTCCCTCCCCTCTTGGGTTCCAGAAGCCACGTCCTTCTTTCAACACCCAGGCCCAGTTTGAATAAAGCCGCCTCACTCTCACTAGTCCCTGGGCACCGCACTGTTCCTTATGGGCTCCCTATATTCTGCTCACACCTTTGAAAATAGTCCCTTTATTAAAGTCCCCCTAACGTACCCAGTTGGATGTGTGTCTGTTTCCTGTCTGCACCCTAACTGTGTTAGGAGAAAAAAAGAAATTCTCCATGTCAGTTAACTTGACTTCTCATCCCCCTTTCACATGCCTGGTGAATATCCAAGAGGAAAGAAAAATACAGTATGTAGACCCCCAAAGGTTCTTTGATCCAGAGTCACTCTCCACTCTCTCTCCCCACCCCCAGAATTCAGAGTAAGCATTTCAGGGAAGCCAGATATACACTGAAGGCTAAGTGCAGCTAGTGTAGAGAGGAGCAGAGGCACCAGAAAATGCACAGCTCCTTGGAACCCCCCCCCCCCGGAAAACACAAGAGACTTCGTAAATAACACACAAGCTTTCAGATAATGATGTGCCATGAAAAAACACAGCCTAAGACCTAGTCCCTTCTCTGCCACCAACTTCGTGATGTTGGGCAGGTCACTTCGCTTTGCTGGGCCTCTTTTTCGCACCTGTAAAATGAAGGAGCGATCGGCCGATTTTAAACATATAAACACGGGAAACTGTTTCCTCAAATGAAATCTTAGGTAGAAGGCCAATATGGAAAACAGATGGGAACCAAGTTGCTCTGGGTGAGGCATGGGTTGGGGGTAGGGGAGGGGGTGAGCAGTGTTAAAACACCACCCGCTAGACTCTATTCTTAAACAGCGGCCTTGAGGTACCTCCAAAGAGTCCACAAGATTTCCTGGAGCCGGTTTCGGAAACACTGTTCTAGAGGTATACCCTTGAGTGCCTGCTTTGATGTGAACACAAGGTGGTCTTTACAGACAATCATTGTTGCCCCCTCCCTGCCCAGAGGATGTAGAGGGAGCCTTTGAGCTGGCACTTAAGGCAAGGCTGGCAAAAAGCCCCATGTGGAACCTTTCTCTTTGTTTCTGAAAATATGTCCATTTATAGCAGCAAGTAATTCCTTTTGTCTCAGGGTGAAGAAACTTTGGAGCCTATTAGGTGATCCTAGGAAGTGTCTTCTATTCCAAATGACTTTTCCCAGCCGATACTCTGTTAACATGTGCGAGTGAGTATGAAATCTGAACACAGATCTCATTCTCCCTGGATGCAAAATGTTTGGCCCAAAATGCATCGGGGATTTGCTGATACCAAAAGGCTTGAAAACACCTTTAAGCTCCCCCAAGACTAAGGACCCAGCCAGACACCCTTTCTTCCTGATCTCCCCCCAGCATCTCTTTGACTGTCGCTGAGATCTCCAGGCTACCTGGGAGACTCCCCCAGCCTGATGGAGAAACAGGGAACTGGGGAGGGTACCTGGGTGAAGCTGGGAAGGGTCCAGTGAGAAGGTTAGCAAATCTGGTCCCTATAAAGTAACTGCAAAGCTGGACAAAATTGATCAAAATAGTCACTTCGGTATTCTGGACAATTCATCAAAACGCTTGCAACATCTGAGAAGAATTTAGGCTTGAAATGTCCATCAACTGATGAATGGATAAAGAAATTGTGGTTTATATACACAATGGAATACTACTTGGCAATGAGAAAGAATGAAATATGGCCTTTTGTAGCAACGTGGATGGAACTGGAGAGTGTTATGCTAAGTGAAATAAGTCATACAGAGAAAGACAGATACCATATGTTTTCACTCTTATGTGGATCCTGAGAAATTTAACAGAAGTCCATGGGGGAGGGGAAGAAAAAAAAAGAGGTTAGAGAGGGAGGGAGCCAAAACATAAGAGACTCTTAAAAACTGAGAACAAACTGAGGGTTGACGAGGGGTGGGAGGGAGGGGAGGGTGGGAGATGGGCATTGAGGAGGGCACCTGTTGGGATGAGCACTGGGTGCTGTATGGAAACCAATTTGACAATAAATTTCTTATCTAAAAAAAAAAAAAAGAAAGCTGCTGCATTTAAGGTCGGAGTGGAGAATTGATGACATGCTTGGGGCTTCTCCTAGCCTTCCCCCAGATCAGTCAGCATAGAGGTTCTGCCCCGATGGGGCAGGCTGTCAGCATTGATAGCTGTGCTACTGTGTCAGATGACAAGCCTGCCCTGTCAGCACATACAGAGGAAAACCAATGCGATGGATGTGTCACTTCTCATCTGGGGCAATGCAAACCGGTCATGGTCAGGAAGACCCATTCAAAGTGCTAAAGACACCTGCCAGCCAAGAATTCTGTAATAGCAAAATTAACCTTCTTTTTTTTTCAAGTTTATTTGTTTATTTTGAGAGAGACAAAGACAGTGCAAAAATAGGGGAAGGTCAGAGAGAGAGGGAGAGAGAGAGTCCAAGCAGGCTCCACCCCATCAGCACAGAGCCCAATGCGGGGTTCAAACCCACGAGGCCGCGAGATCATGACCTGAGCTGAAACCAAGAGTCAGACGCTTAACCCACTGAGCCACCCAGGTGCCCCAGCAAAATTAACCTTCAGTTTAGTAAAGGTGCAATAAAGACATTCTCAGGTAAACAAAGACTGATAGCAGTCCAGACTGACAAGAAAAACTAAAGAAACTTCACAGGCTGAAAACAGAAAGATGTACACCAGACACTAATTCAAATTCACAGGAAGAAATGAAAACACCAGAAATGATAAATACGTGATTAATTTGAGAAATTCTGTATTTTTTCTCACGTCCTCTCTAACTTTTTAAAAAGACATAAAATTTTATGCATCAATAATTTTAATGCTGATCGTGGCATATGATGTATGTATATATACATAAGGAAGAATGTCAGAAACTCTCACTGTCCCTACCTATCGGCAGTTTCTTAAGCATGAGTGCTTATAAGGTTGTTGTATGCTTTTTGGTCAATTTTCAGACCACTGAATAGATAGATAGATGATAGATAGATAGATAGATAGATAGACAAATGGATAGATGAATAGATAGGTGGATAGATAGATAAATGTATGGATAGATAGATGATAGATAGATAGATAGATAGATAGATAGATAAATGGACAGTTGGATGAATAGATACATAGATAGAATGGATAGATAGATAGATAAATGGATAGATGAATAGATAGATAGATAGATAGATAGATAGATAGATGGATAGATAAATGTATGGATAGATAGATGATAGATAAATGGACAGATAGATGAATAGATAGATAAATGGATGGATGGATAGATGATAGATAGATAGATAGATAGATAAATGGACAGATAGATGAATAGATAGGTGGATAGATAGATAAATGTATGGATAGATAGATGATAGATAGATAGATAGATAGATAGATAGATAGATAGATAAATGGACAGATAGATGAATAAATACATAGATAGAATGGATAGATAAATGGATAGATGAATAGATAGATAGGTGGATAGATAGATAAATGTATGGATAGATAGATGATAGATAGATAAATGGACAGATAGATGAATAGGTAGATAAATGGATGGATGGATAGATGATAGATAGATAGATAAATGGACAGATAGATGAATAGATAGGTGGATACATAGATAGGTGGATAGATAGATAAATGGGTGGATGGATAGATGATAGATAGATAGATAGATAGATAGATAGATAGATATAATATATATGACAACAACAGTATAATGGAGGGAGGTTCATTGGAATAATATTGGGGCAAAGTTTCCATATGCTACCGAAGTAAGTTAGTTCTGAAAATTGTAATAAATGAAGGTGCATATTGTAATCCCCAGAGCAATCCCTAAGAAAATAACTTTTAAAATATAGTAAAGTTGTCAAAGGAATTTAAATAGACATGCCATGTTCATGGATTGAAAGACACAATAGAGTGAGCATAGGAGTTCTCCCAAAATAATATACAGACTTAACAAAACTCCTATCAACATGCTCACAAGAGTCTTTGTAGGTATAGCCTATATTATTATAAAATTTGTATGGGAAGGTAAAGGAACTAGACTAGCGAAAATAATTTTTAAAAGGAAAAATAAACTGGGAGGGATCGGTCTACTCCATTTCAAGAAATAGATAGCTACATTGATCAAGACCGTTGGTAGGGGCGCCTGGGTGGTTCAGTCGGTGAGGCGTTCGACTTCAGCTCAGGTCATGATCTACAGGTTCATGAGTTCAAGCCCTAAATCGGGCTCTGTGCTGATGGCTCAGAGCCTGGAGCTTGCTTCAGATTCTGTGTCTCCCTTTTTCTCTGCCCCCCCCAAACTCGCGCTCTGTCTTTTTCTCTCTCTCAGAAATAAACATTAAATTTTTTTAAAAAAAGACTGTATTCATAGGGAATATAGTCAATGGTATTGTAGTAGTGTTATGTGGTGAGAGATGACAGCTACACTTACAGTGAGCACAGCACAGTATATAGTAATGTCAAATTACTATGTCGTACACCTGAAATTAATGTAACATTATGTTCAACTATGCTTCAATTAAAAAAAAAAAAAAAGACTGTTCCTGAAAAAAATTTTTTTTTAGTATTGGCAGAGAAAGGACATGTAGATCAATGGAACAGAAGAGAAACCTCAGAAATAGCTTCAAACAAATATATATAACTAGTTTTTTTTTTTTTTTTTTTTTACAAATACATAAAATCATTTTAATAGAGGAAAGAAAGCCTTTTCAAGAAATGATGCTAAAGTAACTGGACATGAGTAAGCAGAAAAGAAAGAAAGAAAAAAATAAAGAAAGAGAGAGAAAGGAAAGAAGAAAAAGAAAACAAAAATCCTCAACTTAAACCTAAGTCTCATACTTTGTATAAAAATTATCTTAAAATGGATTATGGACTTAAATATAAGACATAAAACATCTAAGGGGAAAAAGAAGAAAATTGAAAATCTTCAGGACCTAGGGCTTGGAAAAGAGTTTTAGATTTGACACCAAAAGCACAATCTATAAAATAAAAAATCGAAGGGCGCCTGGGTGGTTCAGTTGGTTGAGTATCTGACTTCAGCTCAGGTCATGATCTTGTGGTTCGTGAGTTCAAGCCCAACATCACGCTCTCTGCTGTCAGCCTGTCAGCTCAGAGCCTGCTTTAGATCCTCTGTCCCCCTCTCTGATCCTCTCCCCCGCTTGTGCTCTCCCCAAAATAAGTAAATATTTAAAAGAAAAGAAAAAAATTGATAAATTGGGCTTCATCAAAATTAAAAATTTTGTTCCGCAAAAGACTCTGTTAAAAGGATGAGAAGGCAAGCTACAGTCTGGGAGGAAATATTTAGAAACCATATATCTTACAAGTAACTATTATCTAGGCTATAAAAAGAACTCTCGACATTTAATAGGAAAAATGCAAACAATCTGATTCGGAAGTGGGCAAAAGTAATCAAGAGACATTTCACTGAAGAAGATATACAGATGAAAAATAAGTACATGAAAAGATGTTTAACATCATTAGCCATTAGGGAAATGCAAATTGTAGCCACAGTGAGATATTACTACATAACTACCAGAGCTAACTAAAAATGTCTAAAATAAAAAATAATGACAACACCAAATGCTCACGAAGATGTGGAGAAACTGGATGACTCATTCGTTGCTGGTGGGAATGTAAAATGGTACAGCCACTCCGGAAGACAGTTTGGCAGATTCCTTAAAAGATTAAACATATAACAATCACATAATCCAATGCTTAGGGGCAAAATCCTAAGCACTTATCCTAGAAAATGAAGACACGTTGACACACAAAAACCTGCACATGAATGTTTATAGCAGCTGTAAATCAGAATATCACAAAACTGAGAACAGTCCAGCTGTCCTTCCAAAAAATGAATAGATTGTGTTACACTTAGATCATGGAATATTTACTGCTCGGCAATAAAAAGTAATTAACTATTGATACATGCAACAACCTGGTGCATCTCCAGTGAATTATGCTTGATGAAAGAATCCAATCCAAAGAGGTTACATACTGTATGATTCCACTTGCATAACATTCTTGAGATCATAAAAGTGTAGAAATGATGGACAGGCTAATGGTGGCCAGAGGTTAATGAGGGAGTGGGTGCAGGAAGGAAATGGGTGTGGCTATAAAAGGGGCACAGGAAGAATCCAACTAGCAGTGGATATGTTCTATACTTTGACTGCATTAATGTCAATATTCTGTTTATAATATAGTCTGTAGTTTTGTAAAGTGTTACCTAACTGGGGGAGCTGGCTAAAGGGTACACGAGATAACTATATTCTTTCTTTGAGTTGCACGTGACCCTACAATGAAAAAAAATTTTTTTTCATCGTGGAAAATAATACAATAAAGGCAACATTTATTTTGCTTATAAATCTGCTATCGGGGCAGGGCTCCATGGGTATAGCTTGTCTCTGCTCTGCCTGTTTCAGCTTGGGCAGCTGGAAGGCTGGGGGGCTGGGATCATCTGAAGTCTTCCTCACTCACATGTCTGCCAGTTAATGTTGGTTGTTGACAGATATCTTAGCTGGAGCTGCCAGCCCGTACCTGTAGCCTTATAGCCTTTGCAGGTGGCCTGGACTTCCTTACAGCATGGCGGCTGGGATCCAAGGTTGAGTGTGCTTCAAGAGAGCCAGCTGAAAGCCATATGAACCTCTGCAACCTAGCAAATGTGGAAGTTATACAGTATTCTTTCTGTTGGCAAAATGTTCACCGAGGCAGTCAAAAGTCCCTCCAGTTTCAAGGCGATGGAGAAGATATTCCCTGTAATGTTTTGGGAGAGCATGAGGGACTAGAACTATAAGTATGGTTGTTTTTGTAAACTATAATGTGCCACAGTCTCTAAAGGCTGACTCCCTTCCAAATCTACAAGACTGCCCGTAGCGACATAGTTTACATGCCATGGGCCCAACCATGCAGAGAGACCAAACCTCTCTTATAATGATTCCTAATTTCTGGAAAAGGAGCTCTACTGGGCCCAGGCTGAGTCAGGTATTCACACCTGGTCAAATCAACCATGACCTAGAGTCTGGGCTGAGAGAAGGAGAGTAGGATCATGTTACATACAACTAGAGCCAGGAGGTGGGGGGGAGGGGAGCACAATAGAAGGGAGCACAGCTTTCTGAGTGGGAAGACTTGCTTCTAGCGATCGAGGCAACCCAGAAAATGCCAGAGCACAGAAGGTAGATTTTCTTTTTTAAAAACCATGCTCTCTGTCAAGAGACAGAGCGTAAAACAACATGACACAGAAAGGTTAGATGTAAAAGGATAGGCAAAGTTTATCAGGCAAATGCAAACAAAAGGAAAGCTGGGTTGGCAATATAAATACCAGATCAAGAGGACTTAAAGACAAAAAAAAGGCATTAAATAGGACAGAAGGGGTTATTTGGTGTTGATAAAGAGGACGGCTGCAAAGAAGACATGAGCACCATGAGCCTTTTTGTGCTGAATAATGTAGCTACGAAATACAGAAAGCCAATTCTATAACAAATACCAAGAGAAAATGACAGGAACAAATTAGTGGGAGACCTTAATACACGTCCCTCAGTCCTTGACGGAATAAATAGGCAGTGAAGGAACTTGGATAGGACAGAACTGAATAATGTATTTCATGGGTCTGATTTAATAGATCTATGTCAATTTTGTACTCTCCAAAAAGAAAATATACCTCTTCTCTAAGTACTCATGAAACATTTATCAAAATCAATCCTGTAGTAGCCCACAAAGGAAATCTCAATAAATTCCCCAAAGCAGAAAGTGTACAGGCCATGTTCTCTGGCCACAATAGAGTAAGACAGAAAATTAACAGCCAAAGCACAAACCAACACACCTGAACACTTTGAAATGTAACAACTCTACTAAACCCTACTCTACTAAAGAATTCTTGGGGCGCCTGGGTGGCTCAGTCAGTTAAGCGTCCGACTTCGGCTCAGGTCATGATCTCGTGGTTGTGGGCTCAAGCCCCGCGTTAGGCTCTATGCAGCTCAGAGCCTGGTGCCTGCTTCGGATTCTGTGTCTCCCTCTCTCTCTGCCCTTCCCCCATTCACACTCTGTCTCTCTCTCCTTCAAAAATAAATAAATAGGGGCGCCTGGGTGGCTCAGTTGGTTAAGTGTCCGACTTCGGCTCAGGTCACGATCTCGCCGTCCGTGGGTTCGAGCCCCTTGTTGGGCTCTGGGCTGATGGCTCAGAGCCTGGAGCCTGCTTCCGATTCTGTGTCTCCGCTCTCTCTGCCCCTCCCCCGTTCATGCTCTGTCTCTCTCTGTCTCAAAAATAAATTAAAAAAAAAAGTTAAAAAAATAAAAATAAATAAATAAACATAAAAAAAAAAAAAAAGAATTCTTGAGTCAGAGGGAAAACCAGGGTTGCAATTACGGATCATTTAGGATGTTGCAACCGTAAGAACACTGTGTATTGACACTCACAAGAAGGTGCCAGAGACTAAATTGGTGCGAAAGACCTCAGATTATCAGCAGAAAAGAGGAAACGTAAATGGACTAAAGATTTGAGCCCAGAAATGAGAAAGCAAAAGCAAAAGCAAAACCAAACCAAACCAAAGAAAATTAGGAGGCAGAGACGAACAAATCCAAAAGCATAAAATAATGATTTGAAGACAGAAAAAAAAAAAAGAATTGATATGTATAAGGGGTAGTTATTGGAAAGAGAAGAAGAAGAAGAAGAAGAAGAAGAAGAAGAAGAAGAAGAAGAAGAAATGGCTGATCTAGAAAACATTAGCACAGAAGATTAAGAGTAAGAAGAGGGTTGGGATTTCATAAATAGATGGATGATTTTTTTTTTTGAGGAATGGTATAGTGTTAAGCTAATAGAGTTAAAAATGTCTAATGGGTATGTTTAAGAAAAATAGGAATTACAAGTTAAATTTAGAGTTAGAAAACTGAACTAATATGTAAGGAAAATGTTGCCGATTGTGAGAAGCAGCATGCATAATGGTTAACATGCCAACTCACCTGGGCATGTTACATCCCAGACTTCACCTGTTAAGCCAATTATTCAACCTCTCCAAACCTCAGTTTCCCTAATTCTAAGCTGGTGATTATAACCAACGTCCATCTACCAAATTTGTTGTTGTGCAGTCAACGACATGGTGAGTCAACCTCGTGCTATGGTCATAACAGAAAAGCTCCCCAGAGACACTGGAAATTTCTATTACTGCATTCCTTCAAACTTCCTAAGAAGAGGTAGCTCATGTGCTATATTAATAGTTTCAGGGCACACAGAAAAGTGGGATGCTATTCATCCAGCTTTTACAAAATCATTTATCTTGATGAACACACTTGATATATTAGCACAAAAAAAGATAGACTCTCTTTGTGAATATATAGGAATTGAATAAAATATATGCCAGTGGAATCCAGTGTTGTAATGGAAGAATACTGCCAAAATCAAATAAGGAAATTCCCAGGAAGAGACAAATGGCTCCGTATGAGGAAATCTATCAGTCCACTTTATCACATGGCCAGGCAGTTGGCAGTATGTTGACCTAGAAAGACTGCTTTTTATTATTTGCCTAAGGAAATAAGACATGATTGAAGACCAGTGTTCGAGGTTGCTTGCTGGAACGTTATTGAACTTTTAAACAATCTAAATATACAATAACAGGGGAATGCTTAACCATATCTGTTAAATAAACATATTAAATAAACTATAGACATACATATACTGTATTCTATAGAATTACTATTGTGAAACCATGTGAAATATTTTGAGGAATATTTCAAAACCTGAAAATATATTCAAGGGGCACCTGGCTGGCTCAGTTGGTGGAGCCTGCGACTTTTGGTCTCGGGGTTGAGAATTCAAGCACCATTTTGTGTGTAGAGATTACTTAAACACAAAACCTTAAGGGGTGGCTGGGTGGCTCAGTTGGTTAAGCATCCAACTTCAGCTCAGGTCATGATCTCATGGTTTGTGAGTTTGAGCCCCGCGTTAGGCTCTGTGCTGACAGTTTGGAGCCCTGTTTCAGATTGTGTGTGTCTCTCTCTCTGCCCCTCCCCTGCTCACGTTCTGTCTCTCTCTCAAAAATAAACATTAAAAAATAAAATTAAAAAATAAAATAAAATAAAGTCAAAAAATCTTAAAAAAAGAAAATATATTCAAGTATGTTGTCCATTAAGTATCAAGGAAACAGATTAAAAGTAGTGTGTATAGCAAGCTAACGTATGTGGAAACTATCCATATTTATCTGTATGTGTCTAAGTACATATGCATATGAGCAGTTAGGTTTCTTCCTTTTCTTTGCTACTATAAAGATGCCACAACGAATAGCCTCACACATTTGTTGTTTTGCACAAATGTGAGGATCAAATCATTGTATTTTTCTCCATTTTAAGAGTTGAAATCCTATTCTCCCCAAAATGAAAAATGCACAAGGTAATTCCTTATAATATTTGTGTGTGTGTGTGTGTGTGTGTGTGTGTGTGTGTGTAAACACACACAGTAATTTAAAGGGGGCAGAGAAACAAAAGGAAATATAACAAAGTGCCATGATGGTTACTTTAAGACGGTTTTAATTTTCGTCTTCATACTTAAAATGTCTTTTCTTGATGCCAATGTAGGAAAAAATTGAATGTCAGCAAAACACTTGAAGTGAGATTCAAACAAAAGGAAACACGTTGATCTTGTAAACAAAATATCTAAATTCAAGACATTTATCCTGCTTGCAAACTCATCTGTAAAGAAACACAGGGACTGCTTCGAATGAGATATTTAAGGAGTTTTTGACAGAGTCTGGAAATTGGTAGGCCAATAATATATATTCCGATCAAAATCATTATGAAGATTAGTATTTTAAGAATATATGCGACCATCTTTAGCACAGAGTGCAGAGCACAATTGGTGACCAGGAATTGTTAACTGAACCTGAATCGATCCCCCTTTCCTCAGTGCTACCTAAACTCTGAGATGTAAGATTAAGAGTGTTTCTCTGTAACTGCCACTGTCTACCATTCTACCTGGGTTCTTCCATTTTTTTCTAGCTGTCTCTTTGAGGTTGCCATACTGCCTAAAAGCAAATATACCAAAAAACCCCCAAAAAAACCCATAAAGCAATGAAACTTTTTTTTTTTTGCTTGCCTCTGGAGGACAAGCAAAAAAAAAGAAAAAAAAATCTATCCATTATCTCCCTTCCTGGATTCTCTCCTCTTGCTTAAATCCACATCCAGTGCGAAATTGATTCAACCTTTTGCAAATGGTTTTTTTCCCCTGGATATAACTTAATATTCTGTCTTGGGAGGGAAGAATATCTTTATGTGAGAAAGTCTGGCTTGTTGCCCAAACCCACACCCCCACTGGATAGTTGTCCATGACTATTTAAATAGTCTGGACTGAACCAAAGGAAAAATGTCATGATTCCATTCATATGGGAAATTTTGTCTAGTAGGAGTACCCAGGATGATTTGTCTTGGAAATGGCCAGAGACTAGAGCTAAGAGAAATCTGGACAAAAAGATATGTTATAGGCCTGGATTTATGGGGTGACTGTAAGAACAGGATTTGGGGAACTCACCGGTTATGGAGGATGAAGGGAGGGAAATGGTGGACCATGACTGGAGCTTTACATTCAAGCCCATGGAACATTAGTGTCATGGACAGACAGAAGCTTGACCATGGGAGGATAAAGCAATGAGATGATGAGCTAACTTTGGGACATCATGGTTTGGGCTAAGGGCAGGAATTTCAAGGCCATGTCCACAAACAATTTAAAATCGAACCCTCCACACCAGACAGACCTCAAATGAGAGGTGTAAATTTGAGAACTATCAGTCTGGGTAAGAAGGTAGAGCCTTCATGAAACACTAGTATGTTGAGAATACAAGAGGAAAAGCTATCTGGTGAGAATGCTTTATAGTGAGCAACCAAGGACTATGATGCCAACAGTAGAAAAGATGGCTCCAATAGCAAGATAGAAGGAAACAGACACAGATCTTCTAGCCCCAAGAGGATGGCATGGCTGTAATCCATGGTTTAGATAAACTAGAGCAAAGGCTATGTGCCCCCTTTCCCCCTTGCTTTAGTTAAAATTAGATGCAAAAATACAATGTTGAGTTGAAGCAATAACACAGGGATGAAGTGTGTTTTCATGGCAAAACCACACTGTCATTGGGTCTAAGAAGACCTTAGATTGCCTTGAACTCTGGGCTTTGGCAACTGTGACTCCGTTAACTTTGTGACTTGTTCAATCGATGTGGGCTTTTGAAATGTTGGGCTGTGTCATTTCTAGGCAGGACAGAGCCTAGAACGCAGGGTTCCTGATCCCAAGCTGACAGTTCCCGTCAGCTTGCCCCATCTCAGGATGCACCCAGGCACCTGTGTATAAAGACTCAAGACAAATCAAAGCCCCATAAAGGTGCAACCACCTTAAGTTAGGGCATCCCCATCCTGGCTAATGATGCCCTACAATCCCCCTCCCCCCAAAAAGGTCTACTTCCCCTGGCCAGTCCCCCACCCCATATATGTATACTTGTCAAGTGCCCCTTAGTCTCTATCTTTCTCTTCCACCCACCTCCACCCCAACAAACCTCTGTTGCGGTCAGCCAGATCCACAGATGTGGGTGGGTCTCCATGGTGACAGAGGAAGCCCTGATGCAGGAGGAGAGGGACACAAACAGCAGAGGAAGGCTCTTTGCACCTAATACACTGCCTTCTGCCCTTCATATTTCCAGGGCATTAGAGGGCCCAGGCCTGTAAGGGGGGCTTCCTTTGGCTCAGAGAAGCACATTAGACGTCAAGAGAGGCGCCGCTATGTGGGAGAGACAATGGAATGCCTGAACTCTTCTTTAAAAATCTCTTTTCTGTGATTTCCAGGTGATCGTCAGTATAACCATCCGATTTTAAGCAGTGCTACCCAGACCCCTACACATGGTGAGAGATGGCTGTGAGCATTCCGTGTTCTGTCCCCATCCCCAGGGGCTCCGTCTTGACTCCTGATTCCCGTCAGGCATCAGACATATGGTCATGACTCACTGGAGCTCAGGAGGTGTAAGGAGCCCACGGTGGCTCAGTCCCACTCTTAGACCATTGTCTCCCAGTGTTGTGTCTCAGAAACCAGAGTGATCTTCTGCCACGGAAGGGAAGGAGGGAGACCCTTTCCTAACCCATTCTCGTGTGCACGCTAGATCACTTCTTGGAGTCATAAATTCCATATGTCCAGAGCAAAGAGCGAGCACGCTCCTTTGCCCAAGTCTACATGTGGTACCATTGACTAATGGCATGCGACTTGGCATAAACTCCACCAGTCCTCCCCAAACCACTTAAGATTTGATAACACACTCAAAACCAACCCGGGTGACCCGAGCGTTAGCCTCCTGACAGGGGAAGAAGGTGAAGGTTGGAGAGCACAGGAGGGTGGGCATAGCGCCAGAGGTTTACAAAACCCACGTGCCCTTCTTATAACATCCTCCTGATCACAACTCAACACCTAGCACTGCAGAGTAAAACTATTTTTGGTACCCGCTCCAAACTTGGTAGAACACAAGACAGCCATGCAAATTATGAACCATCAGTCATTTCGCGGTCTTTGCTCTGAAGGAGTGAAAACATCATTAAAGTTTAGTGAGAGAGAAACTCAAAACAAAGATAAATTATGTGGCTCACTTGGCAGAGAGACTGACAACCCTCTTGTGAGACTGTGTTCTGCTTCCGCATTGAGGTGTTGAGCATTATAATTAGGAAGACAGAAGCAGACTATTTTGATGTCCCCCTCTAGTGCTGGGCTCCTAGTGGAAATATGTGATGAAAGCTAGTTTAATAAGATGTTTAAGGTTGCAGGGACCAGGGGAAACCAGAACGGAAAGAAATTGGAGAGATCAGTGAGGAAGCGGCAGCTACCAGTGGTGATGTGGACAGCGGGAAAAGAAAGAAGGGCTCAGATATAAAATATTTTGGAGAAAGGATCGAGAAAACTTAGTGACAGGGCGAATATGGTTGACGAGAGTCAACAGTGAGTAAAAATGGTGAGCCGTGATCATTGAGAAGGATGGGGGTTCTTAGTAAGGCAATCTAAGGGGTCAGGAAAGCAAGCCAGTGTGTGGAGGAGAGGAAGCTGTTGATGGTGAATTTGGATCTGGACCTCTAAAGCTAGAGACCAGAGGAGACTCAAGAAAAAGGATTCAGCAGGCAGCTAGAAATGCAGACATGAAGCGTGGAGGGAGGTTACAGCTGAAGATGTAAGTAAATGATGCTTTGGAGGCAGGAACCGATGCCCTGCGAGTGGGGGCAATCTACGCAAGAAGGCTGAAAGAGAAAAGCAGAAGGCAGAAGCAGAGAGCCTGGGGGGTGGGGGGGGATGCCCACGGTGATGAGGCAGCAGCAGGAAGAGGAGCCCGAAAAGGCGAGCGAGGAGTGCTCTGCTCACTCCTGAACATTCTGAAAGGCTTGTGCTCCAGAAGGAGCTAACACCTCCTGGGTGCAGAAGGAGCCATTCATCCCTCCTCTTCCTCTCTTCTTTTTCCACCTGCTGCAGGGGCATGAGGGTAGGCGAGACCCGGTCTCTGCCCCATGAGCCGCTCACAGCCTGGGGGAGGCAAGGTTTCCTCCGCGTCTCTTCGTTGGGGGCTACGCTCTCCCCAGGAGCTGGCGGCGAAACTATTAAGAGGGAAGGTGGACTGTGTCGACTTGATTAACCAGAGAGCATTAACTGGGTCCTTATTTTGGGCCAAGCACGGTGAAGTCATCAGCCAAATGGGAAAGCAAGGTGTCTACTGTTAAGGATATTCCAGTCTTTGGAGAACCCCAAGCGCAGATCAAGTCAAATGATTAGAGACCACATAGACACGGAAATGCATGGCATTGTCTAGAAAAGCGGCAACAGGGGCTTGAGGACCAGATGTCACAGGGGGCTGAAAAGACGTGACGGGGCTGGAGCGGAGAGTCTTGAGCGAAGAGCCAATCTGGGCACAGGACGAGTAAGGAAGGACACTGCAATAGGAGAGAGAGGCTGAGCAAGGGGGCAGGGGTGATCATGGTGGAGGCCGAGGGCGAGGAAGAGCTGGCCTTGGCTCAGCAGCATGAATTGGAGGACAGAGCGGGGTGGGTAGGAGCACCCAGAAATGTTGCATTTGGAAGTGGGTGAGCTGAGCAATGCCCTCGGTGGCAGGATGATGCCAACAGGCAGAGGGAAGCTCCTTCTTTCTCCAGCATCACTGAAAGTGAAGCAGTAGGAGCAAAGGACTGGTGGCTGTCACCCAGCTCCGGAGAGCAGTGCTCCCAGCTTCCTGCCCACCCCACTTCCTGGCGTCTGTCCCGATCCATGCCAGGGAGGCTCTTTCTGTACAGCATGTTCTGATCTCTCGGGGACGTAGAACGTCCCTCACCCCCTCACATATGTACCGAGCTGGCATGAATGCCAGCTCATTGGCTGGGCTCCCTTGGCTCCACCCCCAGCGTTTAGGGGTACCGGTGAAGGCAGGAAGGATAGAGAAGCTGGGAGTTCCCTGTAGTGAGGCTGCCCTTGGACCAAGCCTGGCACTTCTCTTCGTCCCCCGGTTCATAGAATTCCTGACTTCTGGAGTTCGGCACTCTCTCTGCCAAGAGGCGTGGGGAGCCGCAGCCTGGCCCTTCTCTGGGTGCCCCAAACCAAAGAGTATGGAGGGACAATGAGAGAGCCACCTGCCCACCTCATTTCGGGGAATGGCACCACTGTTTCCACTGTTGATTTCTTGCTAAGGCTCAGAAAGTCAGTCAAGCACCAAGACATGCCTGCCTGCTTCCTTCCTGCCCAACCACCCCCCTCCCCCACACCCGCATCTTCTCTCTCCCCCCAACCCCTGTGCTCTTCCTAACGTGGCCCCCAGAACTTTGGGGGAAGGAACTGGAGGAGGAGGGAGTGGCTTCGTAGGTGGCCTGTCAGGGGCGGGGTTTGGGGAGGCTCGAGGTGGAAGGGGGAACCTGAGGGCTGGCATTGAGGGACGGAATAACGTCATGGGCAGCGTGGGATGGAGTCTCAGTGAACCTGGGTCCTGGACCCTGTTCTGTGAGTACGTGGACGAGACCACCATCACCCCACCTATTTCCAACGGAGATTTTTTTCCCCCTGGGCCTGAGAGCTGTTAGGGACAGGACAGAACTTTCACACAATTTTAGGACCGCCCTCAGCTCCATCAGGCTTACGTTGTCGTCAGAAAGCACAGCGGCGCCCAGGGAGAAGGAGTCTGTCATTCAAAGAGGGACAGGCCACCAGCACGGCCCACGGCGTCTAAAACAGCACTTGTCCCTAGCCTTCGAGGCAACTGGAACTGAGCATGGGGGAAACCAAGTCACCAGCACCACCCACGTTCTAGTACAGGGGGGCCAGGAAAGCAGGATAGGGAGTGAGAGCTAGAACTTGGATCCTCCCCTCCTGCCGGCCCATCGTCCTCGCCAACGCAACGCACCCCACCCCCTTCTTTTGCAGAAAAGCCACGGATGAACAACATCCTGACGTCGGCCACGGAGCCCTATGACCTCTCCTTCTCCCGCTCCTTCCAGAACTTGGCCCACCTGCCCCCATCCTATGAGTCTGCGGTGAAGACCCACCCCAGCAGGTACTCATCCCTGAAGCGGCTAAGTAAGTACCATTACCTCGCGTTTGGGGTCTGCTCCGGGGCCTTTGCGACACCTTCCTGCGCTTCCCCCTCTTGCCCTACACCGGAGGGGACGGGTGTGGAGTTTCAAGAATAAAGAGTAAGATGTGGCCTGGGAAGAGCGGACAGGAAGCCCCTTGTGTCTGTTCGCTATGGCCTGGATCCGTGTCCCCGTAGATAGGGTGGAGGCCATGGAATCATCAGACCCACGTTCCCGTGGGAGGCAGCGCCACGGACGAGTTGAACCGCAAGAGAAAGCCTTCCCCCAGCCTCACCCAGCACCCGCCACCTTCAAACCACGCTTCCTCATGCTCTACCTTACCTTAGAGTGGAGGTTACCGGTGCCAGAGCTTTGTGTGAGACCCTTCCCAGAGACCCGATTTGGAAGGGCCCAGAAACCAGCTCCCTCTCTAACCCGGCCAATGCTGTCTTGAGAACCCGAGCCTCCCCTCTCCCATGCACACACCCCGTTTCCTCGCGGAACACCGTTCCTCCGGTGGTCCCAGCTCTGCCATTTGAGTCTGGGGGGGATCTGAACACGGATGGGCTTAAGACCCATGAAGACCCATTACAATGTCAACAAGGTACATGGAGAGGTCAACAAGAAGAGGAGAGGTCTTCTTTCCTAGCTTTCTGACCCTTGGACCTCCTGCCTCCATGCCCTCATGGGTCCGTTTTCATAACCACCCAGCTGTGGGGACGAGTCTTTACTTGACGCTCTGGGGTAACCTGCCCTGACGGAGTCCATCCCATGGGTCCACATCAGCCACCTCCATGGTGAGCTTCTACGGCTAGAAGCGGGGGTCCCTGATGATCCGAGGGCTCGATGAACGGCGGGGAAGAGGGAGGCAGGACCTACCCATCCGTGACTCTCTGGGAAAACCAGGGAGCAGTCAGAATTGCCACATTCTGCAGAGATTTAGAAAACCACAGGACGCCTCATTCCTGAAATTCGGGCCAAAGCAGGCTCGCGTGTGTCCTGGGTACATTCAAGGGTGTAGCAGTCAGTGTGAGCGTGGGATGGCCTCCCGGATGGAGGGAACGGGTGGAGCGTTGAGCGAAGTCCAAATATAGGACTGCCTTGGCCACGTTGTGGGCACAGGCGACGTGGGTGTAGGCTTGATTCTGGGCGTGTGTGGGACTGGGGGCGGGTGCTGGTTTCCTGTGGGCTGGCTGTCACCACAGGGGGGGTGTTACTATGTTCCTAAGTTACCAGCTAAGCATTTTCACGAGTGCCTCTTGGTCGGAGCGTCTCGCACTTCGCTGTAGCGGGAGTCTGGTTCTGCAACCCGGCTTCCCTGGAGCGAGGCTCTGAACTTCCTCAGAAGGCCGCCAACTGCCTCCCGGGGGTTTCCGCAAGACCCGGTCTCTCTCGGGACCACGGTGTGGTCGAAGTGGGATTTCAGGGGCTTGGCTGTGCCATCAACTGTGCCTTGAGCCCCCTGGGGACCTCGAGGGAGCCCGTCCACCCTTGGAGACTCAAGGTGGTCCCAGACCAGAGGCATCAGCATTGCCTGGGAGCCGGGTAGAGACGCAGACTCTCGGGTCCAGCCCAGGCCAGGAGGTCTGAACCAGAACCTGCGTCTAACAAGACCCTGGGGACTGGTTTGCACTCCTCCACCCGTCTGGGCTGTGCTGTCACACTGTCACCCCAGCTGACTCCTCTCTCTCTCTCTCTCTCTCTGTCTGTCTCTCTCCCCAGCTGACAAAGAGGCTGACGAATATTACATGAGGCGGCGGCATCTGCCTGACCTGGCCGCCCGCGGCACCCTCCCCCTCAATGTCATCCAGATGTCCCAGAAGCCCTTACCGCGGGAGCGGCCCCGCCGGCCCATCCGGGCCATGTCACAGGACAGGGTTCTGTCCCCAGAGCGGGGCCTGCCCGACGACTTCGGCTTGCCCTATGACCGCATCCTGTCCGACGAGCAGCTGCTCTCCACGGAGCGCCTGCACTCCCAGGACCCGCTGCTGTCCCCGGAGCGGACGGCCTTCCCCGAGCAGTCCCTGTCGCGGGCCCTCTCGCACACGGACGTCTTTGTGTCCACGCCCGTGCTGGACCGCTACCGCATGACCAAGATGCACTCCCATCCCAGTGCCTCCAATAACTCCTACGCCACCCTGGGCCAGAGCCAGACGGCCGCCAGGCGCCAGGCCTTCGCCTCCCGCAGACACAACACGGTGGAGCAGTTGCACTACATCCCGGGCCACCACACCTGCTACACGGCCAGCAAGACGGAAGTGACCGTGTGACTGGCCGGGCGGGGCGGGGCGGGGCCGGGAGCGGAGCCCCTAGCCGCGTGTGGCCGCCCTGCCTTGTCCCCTCTGCGGGAGGGGGGGGCGGGCCGCCTCTGCCCAGAAAGCCATACGCCGGGAGACACGGCCCCGGTGGCCTGGCCAGGCACACTCACACCTGGGATCTAGAGCGATCTCTCTCACTCTTCCAGAAGCATCCAGGGGAGTGAGGGGAGGGGCTAGGCCCCAGCCCCGCCTCCCCCACCCCCCACCACTAACTCCCTTCAGCCCCATGTCCTGCCCCCCTGCAGGTTCTGTCGGCCGAGAGACCCTGGCCTGACCTTGGTCCCAAGCCCCCCATCCCCCGGGTTTGGACTGGCCAGCAGGTGTAGTCAACGGGCTGACCAAATAGGCTACTTGGTCTCATTCATTTCCCTTCGACCGCATCACAGAAATCTTCTAGTGCCTACAAACTGTCTGCTTGCTCTCAGAGCCAGGGAGCTGCTGTGTCCATAAGCACAATAACGTTCTCTTCTGCCTGCTGGAACTCTCTGGTCCCCACCGAGTGGCCCTTCCCCCTGCCCTGCGCCCCTCCCCCAAGCCCCGGGATAGGGAGGGGTTCCCTTTCTTCAGCTGCCTCCCCCATTGTGGGGAACCCCCCCCCACCCAGTTCTAGCTGGTTGCCCCACCCGCAGCCCCCGCCCCCCACCGACCCCCTCCTCGGGCTCTAGGCGTGTGGCCCCCGAGCTCTCTAGGGCTTTGCTGGAGCCCACCCAGAGGAAAGTCACAATGGGGTACAGGGACTTTGGAGGTATCCTCCCCATCAACCTATGTCCACCCTTCCTCCAGGCCTCTAGGTCTGAACTATGGCCCGACACTCAGGCCTGCCTTCCCCTCCTTTGCTCTGCTCCCCAGAGGCCTCTCTGCCCGTGGCCAGAGAACAGAAGGTGGGGAGAGCCACTGTGATGCCCCGGAGCCTCAGGGGCTCGCCATCCCCATCGCCCCGGGCTCTGCCTGTCTCCCACTGCGCAGGCTGAGGCAGAGGCCTCTAGAGAGGGTGGCTTGGCCCCCAGTGTTGGAGGACCCCAGGCAGTGGCCTTGAACCGTGCCCACCCCTCTCTCCCCACCGCTGCCCACCCGCTTGGCCCCTTCTCTGTTCAGTGCTCCTTCTCCCTGCCCCCTCCCCACTCCCCCTGCCCCCTCCCCACTCCCCCTGCCCTTCCATTTCTCTCTCCTGGCTGTTGCTGCTTCAGACCAGTGCCTCTTCTGGATCAAAGCAACAGAGACCCATTGGCAAATGCAGACAATGCGACTCCAGGGCTCTGGGTCTGGGGGTTAACTGGGCAGCTCCCCACCCCTCCCCTGCAGGGGGCACTCGGGCACCGGGCGGACCCAGGCCTTCAGCTCTATTGGGGGACTGGCCCCTGCCAGCCCATCTCAGCCCCTTCTCTGCCTCCAACGTGGGCAGTGGGCAGGGTGTAACAGCCTCCTGGAGAGTGAACCGTGAACTAAGCAGCATCCAACTCCCGAAGACCAGAGCCTGGGGGGAGAAAAGGGTCTCCCCCATTCTCAGGGCCAGGGCACTTCCTTGGGCTGGGGCGCGGGGAATCAGCCCCAGACTGGCAGGTAAAGGTATGATACAAAAATATACGACTGTCGCCACACTCAGACTCCAAAAGCAATGACCTTAAACTGGGGTTTTAGGTTCCCCCAGTTCTGCATACAACATGTATGGTCCTTTAACACGGGGGTCGGGCAGGAAGAACCACCCCCCCCCCCAGCGTCAGCCCTTGGAATTTTTAATCTCACCACGTCTACGATCCACCGAAAACTCAATCGACTGAGTCCTTTTGCTTATTTCAAGAATTCCAAAGCTCTTGTCTCCCCCTCAAGGCTCATCATGAGGGGATTAAGGCTGGAGGTAGTGAACACAGCTCTCAGCTTCCCCACTGGGGGAGCATCACTGAGACTGTGAGGCTGTGAGGACAGGGATCACTCTCGGCTTTCCTCCCCTACAAACACATAAACCTTCTCAAGGGGCTGGTCCCCAAGGTTTTATGAGCGTTTGTTCCGGAAGGCAAGGCTAAGAGGGCTGGGGGGAGGAAGCCAATCTAAATGGAGCAGTAGGGCACTCCCAGAGACGAAAGTGTACCTCTCACAGCTGGTCCCCCTAAACCCACTGTCCTCTAATCCAGCCTCCCCTCTAAGGCTGCCTGCTGGTGCAGAGGGGAAAGGGTGAACATCCCCTCCCCAGGTGTCTGCACACACACACACGCCGAACCAGAAACCTGATCTCATCCCGGGTCAGAAGCATCTTGGCACTGAGTTCTGCAGCCGTCAGCATGATGCTTCTCCCCTGCCCTGTCTGTCTGCCTGTCTGTCTGTCTCAGGGGTTGTTTGATAGGTTGATTCCAAAGCATTTCTCATCCCAGCCTTATTGCTGTCTGGTTCAAAACCTCTGCTGTCAGTCAGATCAGAAAATCCTACCTAACGCTTACTTTATTTAAATTATTCTTCTGCTTCTCACTTGGGTCAGGAAGGAAGGGAGGAAGGAAAGAAAGAAAGAAGGAAGGAGTGGAGGGAGGAAGGAAGAAAGGAAAGGAGGGAGGGAGGGCAGGAGGAAGGAAGGAAGGAAGGAAGGAAGGAAGGGAGAAGGAGGAAGGGAGGGAGGGAAGGAGGAAGGAAGGAAGGAAGGAAGGAAGGAAGGAAGGAAGGAAGGAAGGAGAAAGAGAGAAGTCTACAAACTTGCTCCAATTCAGTCCCTCATTTAAAAATCCATAAAATTATGTCTCCACTGGGATACAGAAACATCTCATTTATTCAACTGCCCATCCACGTTTGCAGAACAAGCAAAGCCACATGACCAGGCAAGCTCACATAACAGGTAAGAGAAGGTTCTGGGCTGGAACCCGGATACCCTGACTGCCAGCCCCACCATGCTGGTGGCCACTAGCACCACTAGGCATAGAAGGGCCATCCGTCCCCGTGGTGAAAGCCCTCCTTTCCCAGCAAGGGCAGCTCAGAGCCCTCAACTTCCTTCTGCTTATTGTGGTCTCTGTGTGTGTCTCCATTGCTCCGGTGGGAATGGATGGGGCTCTGCATAGGCTCTCTCCTGCCCTGAAGGATCTCACAGGTCCCCTTGGTCTTTGATGGCAGTGAAGCTCTCGCCATCCTTCATGCCCTTCCACCTTTCCCGTCTTGCTTCTTCCAGTTAACTCGTGGCTCCATAAGTTCGTAAGTCACAAAGGCTTTCCCAAGAATTCCTGGATCCCCCAGACTGAAGTTGTATCCTCGGGACTCCCCAGTGCCTTGGGTGAAAGTTCCAGACTTTCCCCTTAGCTCAAACTTCTCCCCTCTTTCCACTCTCACACCTAGAAACTCCTATTTTAACCTCAGTCTTCTATGCCATTTCCAGTTTTTCCCTCCTCTCAACTCCCTGGCCCTGCCCTCTTCCTCCATTTACCTCCCTCCATCCCTAATGTGTTTACCTCCATCCTGCTATCCTCTAAGTTCTAAAACTTAGAGCCCTCGGTGAAAACAAGCAAGGAATGACACATTCTTCAAGACTTCTGTTGGCCTCATTGGTTTGTCCTTCACCTCCTGCCCCCACAAGATGATTCTCCAGGCCATGCAGCCAAGGGCTCTACCTCTCTGATCTTTGGGAGGTTAGGGAGAGAAGCTGGCCTGTCGGAGACATCATGGTTTGAAGGTCGGCTTTGGTTTCTGCAGCTGGAAATTCCCTGAAGCTCCTGCCCAGCCTGCCACGAGCCCAGAGGCTCCTGTTCTGGCCAAAGATTCATATCCTTGCTGGCTCTCGGCCACGCTGCCACCTTGCTTACATCTGTCCTGCTCGTATGTGTCACGGATTTTTCCCCCTTTCTCTCAAAAGACGGGAGAGCCTCATGACTCTCCAGGCGTGGAGAAATCTCCATTACCAGTAGCCCTGCCACCAAAAAATCCATTTTTCTCCAGAGATCCTTGGCCACCAGCCTTCCTTCCATCCTCAGATTCCATCCACACAAGTGTGGACTTGACCCGAGGTCGTCTGAAGGGGCTGCTGGTGACCTGGACCCTAGACATCACCACCTGCTCTGAGAAGAGTTGACATGTCACCTCCCACAGACATTCCTTCCACCGTCCTCCCTGAACCTGGGACATTTCGCTCTGGAGTATTTTCAAGGAAGCTTGTTGTGTTTTAATGAAGTATTTTTCAGGGTTCAAATGTTATTTTTTATAAATGCAGCATTTTAATGACAGGCTCAATATGAAAGATAGGTCTTCCTGGGCTCTATATTTAATTTCACAAGGCAGCATGCCACAGGAGGGAAAAGCACAGGGCTAAGGCTCTTGGGGATATGGCTTTGTCTCCATCTTGCTGTGTGACCAAGGACGAGTCATGTTCCCTCTCAGTGCCTCAGTTTCCCATCTGTAGAACGAGGGGCTTTGACTAGGTGAGCTTTGAAGTTTCATCCAGCTCTTACGTCCTAGGGCCTTCATTCCCCATTGGCACCCCCTCCTTTCTTCACGTTCCTCCCCACCTCAAATGAGCTGCACACATAACGCCTGCCCCATGATGACATCCTCAGATGCCCTGGGTGGCCACTAGCCCCCTCGCTAGAGTCTGAGGTGGGCTCCGTGGTCTCGGCCACCCAGAGATGCTCATACCTGCAGGGGTAAGGCCCTACCCATTCAACAGGTTGCCAACAGCGTTCACAAAAGCCCTCTCGCATGGACACATCTAAATTAACCCCGGGTGTTTGTGTCACTGAGGCATTCCGAATTTGAAGTGTTCATTGTGATGTGGTCCTTGAAGCTGGAGGGAGGCGGTTCTGACTTCAGAGAGAGGCCAGGCTGGAGGAGACAGGCCCAGAGGGTGCCCCACAGGGGTGTCAGGTTTGTATTTGAGGACAGCTTGGAAATGCATTTCAAGCCACAGAGGAGAACACACGGCAAAAGGTCCGTGTTGAAATGGATGTTCTGACTCCAGAACCCGTGTCCTGAAGACACCAGTCTGGACACCGGGCTCCATTCCCACTGGAGGAGGGGGAGGCATCACGCCCTGGGTGGCTAGGAGGTGGGCACTCACCCCAGGCTAGTGCTTTTCCAGCCCCTCCCGGTGACATTACCGTCCTCCTGGTGAAAGCTTGCGAAGCAAGAGCTGATGGTGTAAGTCTGCAACGTCAAACCCATCTTGTAAATCGGCCAACCCATCAACCTCCCATCCGTAAGAGAAATGGCGTCGTATGTTTCCTTAACACCTTCCCTCCCGAGGGAGGGGAAGAACCCCCCCCCCCTCAACTTTGCTGCCCACTCCTGCTGTGCCCCGGAATACCACTCCATGAGAGGACTTGTTCATTTGCTTCGTAGTGGCAAATATTCCTCTAGTTCTGTAACTCAACTAGACATTTTGTAGTAAAGAATTCTTGAAATTCTCTAATAAAAAGCAATTCTTACTGTAATATTTTTAGTTTGGGGACACAATTTCCTAAGGTGTGGGGGGGGGGATTAATGAACATTTATACGCATTAGCCCAATTTACGGATTCCGTGTTTATTATATGGTAGTACTGATGAAAAGTACCTTTCTATCTGTACCTTTACACAGTTTCTCCGTTCCTCGTAAGGAAGCTTCACGATGAGCAGTGCTCAGGCACCTGCTGTTTCTGTACAGATCTTAGCGTTCACTTACTTGTCAAAGCACATTCTATATGTACTGTAAACAGGTATCCCTTTAGTAAGATTTAGTCTTAAGGATTTTTCCACTTTTGTCAGTAACAGATATTTATGGATTAAAAGAAATAATAAAGCCGTTTCAACATAACCTGTGTCTCTTAAAATGGCCAACGTGCTTGTTTTTACAAACTTAGAGCGCTAACGGAAGATAATTAAAAAACCACAAAGGAGGGGCGCCTGGGTGACTCAGGCGGTTAAGCGGCCGACTCTTGATTTCGGCTCAGGTCATGATCTCACGGTTTGTGAACTCGAGCCCCGCATCGGGCTCTGCCCTCACTGCTCAGAGCCTGCTTTGGATCCTCTGTCGCCCTCTTTCTGGCCCTCTCCCACTCGCACTCTCTCTCTCAAAAATAAATTAACGTTAGGAATGTTTTTATTAATCACAAAGGAACGCAGATCACTGGATACGGGGGCAGAAGCAAGAGTTGACTGCATAGAGAGTGAGGGAAGCATCTTAGGGCCATGCCACCAACTGTATAAATGTACTAGAAATCATCCAACTGTATCGTTACCAGGGGTGGATTGTATGATGTTCAAATTTGGCCTTAAAAATGCTTTTAAAGACAGTGAACCAAAGGAATGCAGGGAGGGAGGCTTAGGACGATGTCAGCGGACAAGGTATGCTAATTCAAAGCAGAATTAGAAGCGATCACTTTGTAGCCACGTGCATCGACTCTGGTGCTATTATTTTTAGCCATGAGGTCCTAGTTTGCTTTTACCGTGAGTTCTTGTAGGTAGCATAGGTGGTTAGAGTATCCGTGGTTTAATATCCATGCCGACCAAACCAGACAATCGAGTGGCGCCATGAAAATTGATTTCGATTTGGAGTCTTGCTCAAGACCCTCTTTCTCCGGACCCGGTTTTTAATATTATTTTCTTTGGCACATATTCACTGCTGCTGCTAAGGTCATCTGTTGTTCTGTGTGTCTGAGTTTTTCACCATAACCTAGATACTGGTGGGCTCAGGTTCAGCAAACAAAGTCGTGCCAAACAGGACATGGTCTTTGGCCAACTTCGGCAACGCCATGCGTCCTAGAATCTACAGTGAATTATACTCTCTTACCAACTGCCTGACTCCTTCGCAATTAAAACTCTTCTCATTGGGTGTTTTGAGCTTATATTTAAAAATCCCTTTAAGGGCACCTGGGTGGCTCAGTCAGTTAAGCCTCTGACTTCTGCTCAGGTCATGATCTCACAGTCCGTGAGTTCGAGCCCCACATTGGGCTCTGTGCTGGCAGCTCGAAGCCTGGAGCCTGCTTCCGATTCTGTGTCTCCCTCTCTCTCTGCCCCTCCCCTGCTTGCTCACTCTCTCTCCCTCTCAAAAATAAATAAATCTTTAAAAAAGAAATATCAATAGCTATACTATTTAAAAAATTCCCTTTATTATCTCCTGCCAATGGCATTCCTCACCTAAAACAGAGTTACAAACCTGTTTACTATTCTAATATTTAATAACACATAACCACACATATTCTGAAATGTATTTTGCTCACTATAACAACTGTTACTACAATGCATTGCTCCTAAGTCACAATGTCTCTATGATGACCACAGCAAATGCATGCACACACGTGTAGAAAAGCTTCACTAATCTATATTCATTATTGAAAGGAAACCTAAGGGAAAACAAAATTCTGAACTGCAGAATGTTTTTAGAGAAGTATAATTTAATAACAACACTTACACACATGTATAGTGACTAAATTAGACCGAAAACATGTTCCCTAATAGAAAAATCTCAGGAGAGTTTTTTTTTTATTATTATCGAACAGGTAAGACTAATGTGTAATTAATTTAAGAATTGTCAAGAGGTATGGGTCAGAGAGCCCTAGATATGCTTTAAATGGTATTTGGAAAATATTTTAAAAGAATCTTCCCTTAAATAGGTTAAATATCCCTCCTTAAATATCATTAACACTAGGGGGCGTCTGCGTGGCTCGATGGGTTGAGCGTCCGACTCGATTTTGGCTCAGGTCATGATCTCGTGGTTTGTGGGATCAAGCCCCATGTTGGGCTCAACACTCAGTGCGGAGTCTGCTTGGGATTCTCTCTCTCTTCAAATAAACACAAATTAGAAATAAATAGATAAAATATCATTAACTTGAATAATTTATTCGACATTTTCTCTTTGATTCTCCAAGGACACCTCAACTTAGCCCATCCCGGTTGTCACTAATTTTGAATAAATGAGGTCATACTATGCTGTCATCAATAAGCCAAGCCAGGGGAGGTTCACGTTGGGAGCACAGGAATGCCAGGAGCCTCCCACAGCTTTTCACCTCCGATGTCACTTTAGACACTGATCCTTCTCCTCTCTGAGCATGAGAGGGAAGCTTGGGACCCTTAGGAAGGAGTAAGAAGGATTTTCCTTCAAGATTCTACCAAGAAAATTAAGGACACTCACTGGGCTCCAGTGTGTCAGGAGTCGACAAATCTGAAAGAGCAGAGGTTAGGAATGAGTGCCTTGAAAGCTCCAGAAGGAGGGATCGGTAACTTGTGTACCAAGGATGCGTCTGGGCCTTGGGGCCCTCATCCTAATTGGGGATATTAGCCTCAGAGGTCCTTGCCATATCTGAAAGACGTGATCACTGAATTATTACAAAACAACGCTCAACTTCTATCAGGACCTCTAGGTCCTAAATGAACTTGGCAATAGCCCATCCTGCTGTCTTCCTCGGTCCTGTCCGTCCCATGAGAAATAGGACGTAGTCTGAGAGCACTGGACTGGGAGTCAGGAAACCTTGCTCATTGTCCTGGCGATGCCAGCATTTTGCTGTGTGGCCTTGACTTATTTCCGTCTGTCAAATCTCAACGTTCTCTTCTAGAACAGAA
This sequence comes from Leopardus geoffroyi, assembly GCF_018350155.1. Taxonomy (NCBI): domain Eukaryota; kingdom Metazoa; phylum Chordata; class Mammalia; order Carnivora; family Felidae; genus Leopardus; species Leopardus geoffroyi. Next base: position 5,526,170 of record NC_059330.1, read on the forward strand.
TAAGTGGGCCATGCCACTCTAAATCCCTAAAACCATTCTCAGCAGTTTTAGTATCTGCTTTTGTAACTTTGTCAAGGTTTTGCAGGGAGTCGGTGAGCTCAGCGGGGACTAGTCCTGGCATAAGGGTGGGGTGATGGCAGGAATGCAGATCCTTGGCTGGAGCCACTGCATACCAGATAGCATCTTTCCGGTCACCCGCATATCTACCCTGCGTCAACAAGATAGCTAGAAAGGAAAGGTATTAAGCTAGAGGAAGTATAAGGTCCCTTCCCTTTAACTTAACTTTTTGTGACTTCCCCAAATCAAAAACTTGCTTGTTTAAAAAGAAAAGAAAAGAAAAGAAAAGAAAAGAAAAGAAAAGAAAAGAAAAGAAAAATCCCGAAGAACGCATTGTCACAGAAAGTTCTCAACGGCGCATTCTTCTGATGTGTTTGCCCATAGAAACAGAGCTCAAAAGTGTGTTTCAGGACCAGGGATCTCCCCGCAAAGAGGCAAGAAGTTGTTTTGTCTCCAGCCTCATTCCCAACCCCAAGTCTGAGCTCTGGAGATAGGTGTCGAGGGTAGAAGACGAGGACCGCTGCCCTCATTCCCAACTCTGTGTACCTTAGGGATTCCTTCTTGGATCATTTATAAGAGCTGCATCCACTGGTTCATCGCAGCAACCAAAGAGGAGAGGATCTCCTCTGCTATTTAAGGGACAACCGTCCCTACATCAGCTTTCAGACTTGGAGAAAATGAAAAGCCGTTGGCTAATCCAGCAGCAATGTCGGTACCCGCTGGGAGCTCGCTGTACTGCAGATTATTGATTCCTACCCTAGACCTAACTGAATCAGAATCTCTGGGGACGGGGCCCCAGAATTTGCCTTTTAGCAAGATCCCTAGATGATTCTATGCATGTTAGAGAAGCACATCATTCTGCCTGCCCCCCCCCCCATTTTGAAATCCTATAACTCTATGTTTAGAGGAAAAACTTGGAATTCAAGGGCTCAGGGTAGCCTTGGTCTGTGAAAACAAACAACTTTAGGCAACCAGCTTCGGTGAAGAGGTTAAAACAAAAGTGGGTTCACAGAGGATTAGGTATTTAGGAAACGATGAGAAAACTTGAGGCAGGGTGTATAATCCATAGGAAAGGTTAGTAGAAGGGAAAATATGTGACTATTGGAAGGCATTATAGGGTTGAATGAGAATCTTTAAAGACTGCACAAACTTGAGGGTGTGAAAATATGAAGAGAAAGGAGAATCGGGTCAGGACATGGTCGCAGAACAAGATTCATCCCCTTCAGCATAGGAGGAGCACAGGAGGAGGAAACTCTTGACTTCTTCTGAAGGTTTTGGTGGGGGGGGGGATCAAGATGGCGGCCGTGGTGAGATAAGGAGAAGGAGCCTGCTAAGGGAGCTTTTCCTGGAGAATCTCAACCTTCTTGGTAATTATGACACAGAGTCATTGAATCAGGCAGGTTAGGCTGGATTATGCTAGCATGATAAACAACTCCCACCCGAATCTCCCTCCCACATGAAAGCGTTATTTTTTCAATCCCAGTCTCTGTGGATCAGGTCATGATCTCATGGTTCATGGGTTCAAGGCCCACATTGGGTTCTCGGCTGATGGCGTGGAGCCTTCTTAGGATTCTGTCTCTCCTTCCCTCTGCTCCTATATATCTATATCTATATCTATATCTATATCTATATCTATATCTATATCTATATCTATATCTACATCTATATCTCTCTCTGAGAAAGCCCCAACTGCGATCACCACCATGGGGTGGGTTAATACGGACTGGAGAAGGAGGAAGGTGGACACAGGCAACAGAATCCTCACTGCATATCTAAAGTCTGGCTAATAAATTTTAAATCTGGTACACCCACATGTTGAGATCCAACATCTCTGAGTTATGGCTATAAGTTAAAAAAATTTTTTTTAATGTGTTATTTTATTTTTGAGAGAGAGAGAGAGAGACAGAGACAGAGTACGAGCAGGGGAAGGGCAGAGAGCTAAGAGACACAGAGTCCGAAGAAGGCTCTAGGTTGTGAGCTGTCAGCACAGAGCCCGACACGGGGCTCGAACTCACGAGAGGTGAAATCATGACCTGAGCTGAAGTCAGACATTGAATCGACTGAGCCACCCAGGAGCCCCAGCTATAAGTTTTAAAGCTGATACACCCATATCTTGAGACCCAACATCTTTCAAGAGAAGTTCACAAGCCTTTAGTCTCAGGATCTCTTTACACTTTTAAAAATTATTGAAGACCCCAGAGAGCTTTTGCTTGGATGGGACATATCTATATACATTTATTATATTAGAAATTTAAACAGGGACCTTTTAAAAATGTATCTATTAAATTATTTAATAAACAACAAACCTGTGATGTGTTAATAATGACACATATTTATGAGATACAGCTGTATTTTCTTTTTTTAAATAATTTATTGTCCAATTGGTTTCCATACAACACCCAGTGCTCATCCCAACAGGTGCTCTCTCAATGCCCATCACCCACTTTCCCCTCTCCCCCACCCCCCATCAACCCTCAGTTTGTTCTCAGTATTTAAGAGTCTCTTATGGTTTGCCTCCTTCCCTCTCTGTAACGTTTTCCACCCCTTCTCCTCCCCCATGGTCTTCAAGTTTCTCAGGATCCACATATGAGTAAAAACATATGGCATCTGACTTTCTCTGTATGACTTATTTCACTTAGCATAACACTCTCCAGTTCCATCCACATTGCTACAAAAGACCATATTTCATTCTTTCTCATTGCCATGTAATATTCCATTGTGTATATAAACCATCCATTCATCAATTGATGGACATTTAGGCTCTTTCCATAATTTGGCTATTGTTGAAAGTGCTGCTATAAACATTGGGGTACAAGTGCCCCTATGCATCAGCATCCTGTATCCCATGGGTAAATTCCTAGCAGTGCTATTGCTGGGTCATAGGGTAGATCTATTTTTAATTTTTTGAGGAGCCTCCACACTGTTTTCCAGAGCGGCTGCACCAGTTTGCATTCCCACCAATGGTGCAAGAGTGTTCCCGTTTCTCCACATCCTCGCCAGCATCTATAGTCTCCTGATTTGTTCATTTTGGCCACTCTGACCGGCATGAGGTGATATCTGAGTGTGGTTTTGATTTGTATTTCCCTGATGAAGAGTGACGTTGAGCATCTTTTCATGTGCCTGTTGGCCATCCGGATGTCTTCTTCAGAAAAGTGTCTATTCATGTCTTCTGCCCATTTCCTCACTGGATTATTAGTTTTTCAGGTGTGGAGTTTGGTGAGTTCTTTATAGATTTTGGATATTAGCCCTTTGTCTGATATGTCATTTGCAAATATCTTTTCCCATTCCGTTGGTTGCCTTTCAGTTTTTAAAAAAAAAAATTTTTTTTTTAATGTTTAAAAAACATTAAATCCCTCTAAGTTCAAGTCCAAGAGGAAACAGAAAGCGCTCACTTAACCCAAGAGTGAAACCAAAGCCTTGGGTCTGATTCTACTGTTCTGATGGGATCACACGCCCTCTGCCACACTGATGGCTAATGGGGGGTGCGGGGACAGGAATGGTCCAGTTAGCTCAGTCATACATTTCAGTCAGAGCTGGGGACTGAGCCCTATCAGAAGTGCCTGGATTGGGGGCAGGAAGTAGAGGTATTTTCCCAAAGGAAAAGTGGCAAATGGTTATTAGAACAAGGGTAAATATCCATTTATCCAAGGGTAAAAACACGAAAGAAGCCAATGTTCGTCAAACCACCTTTCTGCTGACTTTTGAATAACAGGGAGAGTGTGGTGTGGAAATTGACTAGACTCAGTGTAGACAGCTCCTAGCATTCCTCTTTGGGATTGTCACTAAGTGGCTCCCTTCTCTGAAGGCAAGACGACATCCCATCCATCACTGCATCCCCAAGGCAAAGAGAATAAATGATGGGCGAATGCCTTCCTGCTATCAGAAGGGTGAGACCTACTTTCACAGCCCACAGGAACAGGTTGGGTCATGGGGAAAAAAGAAGGCAGTCAGTCGGTACCCTTAAGAACCATTAATGAGAAAGCACATTATGGGTTTGTTGTTTAAAATGATGTCCTGGGGCGCCTGGGTGGCTCTGTCAGTTAAGCCTCCAACTTCAGCCCAGGTCATGATCTTGCGGTTCGTGGGTTCAAGCCCACAGTGGGCTCTGTGCTGACAGCTCAGAGCCTGGAGCCTGCTTTGGATTCTGTGTCTCCCTCTCTCTCTGCCCCTCCCCCACTGGCACTCTGTCTCTTTCTCTCTCTCAAAATAAATAAACAGTTAAAAAAGTCATATCCAGCTAGGGACACTTCCTGTAACCTCTCCCAACTTCTCACTAGAATAACTAAGAAAACACAGAAGAAGAATGTTCCTCACTTTCACAGCTGTGACTGAAGGGTCACCTGATTCCACAAGCTGCAAAGGTTGACCTTTGACTCCAAAGCATATGGAAACCACCAAACCCATTCTGAACTTGACTTCAGGAGACTAAGACTACTTTATTCCTCCTCCATTGAGTTCTTACCAACCAAAAGACTTCATAGTATCTAATCTAAACTCGAGGCTGGCCAACTTGTTCCTCTACAGAGGCAAATATCTTAGGTTTTAGGGCCATCCTGTCTCTGTAGACTTGCAACAATTCAACTCCGCCCTTGTAGTGTGGAAAAAAGCCGTAGGCTCTTCACGATTCATAAAAAAAGTTAATAAATGAATATATGCATAAACAAATAGGCCTGGCTGTGTTTCACCTGGATTTTATTTGCAAAAGTAGGCAAATAAAGTAGGGTTGGATTCAGTCCACAGACCACAGTTTACTGACTTACGATGTTAACCATGTGAAGTGACCAATAACATTTTACCCCCGTGTAACCTCCCCCTTAATTTTACCCTAGACTCTATTCTTATCATCTTTCTACCACCAGAAACAGAAACTCTCATTTAAAATACAGCCCCGAATGGGATTGGGTTCTGGGAGGTGTGTACTAGAAGGCAGGAAAATAGTATTTAAATGGAATAAAGGTACATCCTCCATGGTCGCGAAATTATGACTCTTTCTCTGAACCTCCAGCTACAATCTTCAGACCTCCCCGCTTCACTTCCCTGCTCTTCCCATGCTCATGTAAGGTCTGATTTCTATATGAAACTCCTTATTTATATAATACTTGGAGTGGCTTTGACCAAGCCCAGACTGATCCACCCCTCTACCCAGTCAGGGGTAGAAAACACAGTCTTGCCAGTTCAAGGTAATCCAATCACCTGATGTCTATATTTCAGGATTCTTTCCTTTTACTCTCTTCTCTGGGGGGTTTTAAGTTCCTGGGGAGCTTATATATCTTTTGGCCATCAGGGGAGGGTCTACATCTGTCCTATGTCCTCACTGACATATACACCATCTTGTAGAGTCAGTCCTTGTAACCATGCCCTCTTGTCCACCAAGCCTCTAGGTGATACAGGTACCTAGACTGTGTCCTTCTCACAGTCCTTCTCAGCCTGAACCCAAGCTGACTCTCCGAGCATTTCTGCCCTCCTTCTCCTAACCATCCTACAAAGATCTTGGGAAATGTCAGCCCCTGTCCCTGAACATAAGTCAAGGCAGTATTGAAAGGCTGCTTTCTGGTTACTCTCTTTAGACCCTGTTCTCATTCATTGCCACTGTAACACCAAGTGCTTCCCTGGGCAGCCGGGCTCAAGCATCCCCTTCCCTAGTATTGGGTATTCCCAAGAAATACCCAAGTATTCCTGGAGTAGCTGTCATGTTGTCCTCGGACTCTCTTGAAAGGGTCAATAGTTGTACCGCATGTCTACGCGGTCCTCTACTTGGCTTCTGCAGCACTCCTTCCCAGCTTATCGCTCCTTTTAGGAAATGTGCTTCTCCACCTACGGGTTAGTACACACATCCTAACCTCTCAGTCTCCAGGCTGTGCCTTGTGTCCTCAAAGCCACGCTCCTGCAATGAAAACAAACTAGCAGTGCAACATAAACCCTTTCTCCCTCTTAAGTGCTTAGCTCTTACAATAAAAGAAAAGAAACAGAATGGCTTTCATGACCATTGTGTTTGAAAACCATTCCGAAATTCAATAGACCCTTTGAAGCTATATCCACACTCCCCTGAGGCATTAAATGTCACTAACTCACTAAGTAGAGAGCCACAGGACAATATCAAAACACATAGGGATAAAAAAAAAAAAAAAAAGCCAAAAAAACAAACCTCAATTAGTATTTCAAAATGTATCCCTTACTTGTAATTTTAGGCACACTCGATCAGTTTACGTTACCAGAAAACCAGATCAGAAAGTGCAAGTAGAAAATAGGTAATAATCAAAGATTCTATAGAACGATCTCTCTTGCTGTGTAGAAACCCATCATTATAAGAACCAAACATGCCCTCATAATTTCAGGCAAAAATCAATTCAATGGGACTTTAGCTATATCGTAAAACATTTTTTTTTTTTTTTTTGTATCACCGGAATGAAAAGCGGGGAAAAAACTGCCTTAAACAATCCTGTAGTTTCAAAATGTTACCTACAAAGGAATAAAAATCAGGCGAGCTTCAGACTTCTCTTCCACATTCAGTGTCAAAAAGCAATTTCTACAGAGGTTTGAGGGAAAACAGGCATTACCCAACGATGTATACTTTTATAGGTCTAATGGGGTATTAGTAGCATTTAAGTGAATAACAATACATTTATTCCCAGTAACTGAAATGAATTGCCCCACAACATTCAGAGTTCAAGAAATGGCGCATCCCTTTTTAAAATTAAAAAAAAAAAATTAATGTTTATTCATTTTTGAGAGAGAAAGACACAGAGCACGAGCAGAGGAGGGGCAGAGAGAAAGAGAGACACAGAATCCGAAGCAGGCTCCAGGCTCCGAGCTGCCAGCACAGAACCCAGTGCAGGGCTCGAACTCACGAATTGTGAGATCATGACCTGAGCCAAAGTTGGAAGCTTAACCAAGTGAGCCACCCAGGCACCCCATGAAATTTCTTTAATTGTGAAGTATTTCATATGTACACAAGAGAGTATATAATACACATGTGTGGGTTAAGAAGAGTGAGTGGTAAAATGAACACCCATAAGCAAGGTTAAGAATAACCATTACTAGGGGCACCAGTGTGACTTAGTTGGTTGAGTGTTGGACTCTTGGTTTTGACCCAGGTCGTGATCCCAGGGCTGTGGAATTGAGCCCTGCGTTGGGCTCCACACTGAGCATGGAACCTGCTTGGGATTTTCTTTCTTTCTCCCTCTGCCCCTCTCCACCCCGCTCCCCCCATCTCTCTGTCTCTAAAATACGAATAAACAAATAAACAAACAAACCATTACCAGGGATGTGAAAGACCCCTGTGTGTCCCACCCCATTCCCTGCCTCTTTTCCCCTCCACCTCTGAGACGTGATCAAAATCTGAATTTTGTGATAATCGTTCTCTGATTTTTCTCTAGATTTCTTCATATGCCTGTCTACAAAAATAGTGTTGATTTGGTTTGGCTTAAAACTAGTAATAAATATTATACTAAATGCATTTATGTGCAACTTCCCCTTTTTTGTTTAGCACTAAACTTTTGAGATTTGCCCGTGTTGTCCCCTCCTGTTCACTGCTGGATAGTATTTTATTTTATGAATGACATACACTACAATTTGTCTACTCATTCTGTCATTGGTAAACACTCAGTCTATTTCCCATGATTATGCTCTTACGAACAATTAATATTCTTATACGTGCCTCCTGGATGGAGTCCCAGGTAGCCTGGATTCTCCTTCGGCACATGTATCCAAAGCACCTCCCCATTTGTGTCCAATGTCTTTATTCAGTGGCATCTAAGACGGCTGGAAGGAAACTACTGTAACAACGCATGCATGCTCTTTGAATTAAGACGTTATCATTATTTTAAATATTTGATAGGAAAAGGTTGATTCAGATTCAATATCCATTAGCAGCATCATGAGAAATTTCAACATAATGTTTGTCAGCGAAGAAAAGAACTGTCAGATTCTGGAAATATAATGTCAACTCTTCACTTTTGAATGAGTCTAAAGGCTTTACATTTTGCATTACTTGCTTGTGTGAACACATTTTCTTGCCCATGATGACTGCCCAGAATTTAAAGAGATCATTACTAAAAAGCATTGAACAAGAGTTGTGCAAAGCAAAAAGTCTGATATAAAAAACATTATGCTCAGAGAAGCAAAGTCACGTTTCCAACATAAAAAATGGAAATCATTTCCTCTGAAGAATTACACAAATTCAATATCTTTCTGAACACTTTTCGGAGTAGCCAGCCTCTTAGGTAACACCCAGTGAGTCTTGCCCCCAAGGTATTCACATCCTGGAATACTTCCCTTTCACCGTGAATGGGGTGAATCTTTGTAACTGACAGAGCTATTGCAGAAATGGCAGTGTGTGGCTTCGAAGGCTAGGTCGTGAGAGACTTTGTGGCTTCTGCCTTGCTCTCTCTTAGATCACTTGGTCGAGGGGAAGACAGCCATAGTGTTATCAAACACCCAGTGGAGAGCTCCACGTGCTGAGAAACCGAAGCCTCCAGCATTGACTCACCAGCCATGGGAGCAAGATATCTTGAAGCGGCTCCCCCAGACCCAGTCAAGCCTCCAGATGATGTGGCCCCTGAAGACATCTTGTCTGAAACATGATGAGAGATCCTGAGCCGGAACTGCCCAGATAAACTGCCCCAATTCCTGAGCCAGCATAAATTATGTTAGATAATGTTATGAAGCTGCTAACTTTTCATGTAATTCGTTACACGGTAACAGATTGCTAACATGTTTGTCATTTTATTTCCCTTACTATAATTATACAGTATAAACTTGATGTCAGTTGCTGTTAATAAATCCCATTTAATGTCCCACCCCCACACACCCCCAGCCGATCTCCTTCTGAAATGAAGATTAAGGTGTATTTTTAAAGGAAAAAAGCCTGGGTTGACGTGTTCAGGAGATTTTACTGTCAGATATCTTCAGATCACCTTCACAGGCTTCTGGGTTTCTATTTTTATGTATATTGGGGCAAAGGGACAATAAGGATGGAGGTCAACATAGGCCACGACTGGGGTGGTAGAAACTTTATTTGAAGGGTTTACAGGAAGTTAATGGCCCTGAAGTCACTCTCTCTATAAAACATGACCGGGATTTACACATTTGGAGGCCCTAAGCATTAAAACAATAATCATGCCTTCCTCTGTGCAAAATAAAAACTCTAAAAAACAATGCTATGTGTAAGAAGCCCCCAACACTTCCATTTTCCCCTGACGCTTTCTTTTGCAATGTCAATCACCAAATTCATCTTAAAATCATTTTAGGGCCCCTGCTTTGTCCCTTTCCTCACAGTTGGTCTGCCTACTGTTTAATCCGGCAATGATAAAACACTCTTTACACACATAAAGATTCATTTTCTATTGTGAACATTTTTCATCATAGCGCCTCCTGTGCCCCAGTTATTATGAAATCAATCATTTTACCTTTTAGCTACCAACTTTTCCTGAGGGGTTCTTGTTAACTGAGTTGCCTTTGATAAGTGCTTATTCTGTTAATGTTTCTTTGAAGCTATTAGGAACATTCTTTTTTACCAGAGATTGTGCAGCCTCTGGTTGATGACAAAAATCAGGGTGGTAGGGCGGGGGGATGGGGTGGGGGGGCTCATTTCAGACCTGCAGGCTTCATGCTTCCAGGCTGTCCCTTTCCTTGTCCCTACACCCCTTACAAGCATGCAAAGAGCCAAGCTATTTATATCTCCATAATGAAGAGGGAGTCAGCAGGTGACAAACGCTTATTTCTGAGGTCAGTAAAGCTGCTTCACGGTATCCCTTTTGTAAGACAAGATCCACACAATCCTGCATATTAAAAAGCGCCTTTCTGCACTTCAGAAGAACTGATTGGGGCCATCTCAGAGTTTGAGTCCCCATTTGTCAGATTAAGCACACACTTAAGGCATGAACAGAGCAGGACCCTAAAAAAAATCTTTTTAAAAAATAAATTGACATTGAAATTCTGAAGCTGATCTAAAATTATTATTTCATTATTATTTCATTATTGTTTAATATTAAATTAAAAATTCAGTTCCTCAGTCGCACCAGCACCTTTCGAATGCTCAGTGGCCACATAAACACCGTTCTAAAGTATGTAAGTTATCACGGAAAAGAAATTTAAAAAATTCACTGAGTTCGCTTACATCTATTTTAGGATTTGACATCGTTTTTTCAAGTTTGAATTACACATTTGGGGAGTAGACGGGAGAACCAGCATATTTTCAGTGTCTGGAGTCCTCTAAAGAATTTAATCTGACCTTAGCCAGCAAGACCCTTAACAGCATTTGTATCCTTGCCCTCCCCCTCCACGCACCCCGTCAATAAACCGGGGCTCTGGACGGTCACCCCTGAGCACCTGCAATCCGAGAGAGCAGGCACTAACCAGGAGCGGCGGCTGGTTTCCTAGCAACAGCGACGCGAGCCCGCCCCTTTCCGTCCGCGTCCCTCGCCTACCTCTCTAGCCTGGAAGGGGGCGTGGTCAGCAGTCTCGGCCCAATAGGAGGGCAGCGGAGGCGGGAGCCCCGGCCGCGTCCGCGTCGCCCGGGAAACCGCTGGGGCCGACAGGAGCGCGCGATGCCTGGAGCGGAGGAAGCGGACCCGGAGCCCGGCGCCGACCCGCGCCTGCGACTCCTGGGGGCCTATGTGGCCCGGAGCCTGCGGCCAGCCGCCGGCGCCTGGGAGCGCTGCGCGGGCACGGCCGAGGCGGAGCGGCTGCTGCACGCCTTCCTGGGCCGCGAGGATGAGGGGAGCCCGCAGCCGCTGCTGGTGGTGCGGCCCGGGCCGGGGGGCCTGGCGCTGCGACCCGGGCTGGACGCGGGGCCCGAGGCCGGCCCGCCTCGCGCCAAGGGGCTTTTCTTCCTGCGCACCGGGCCGGAGCCGCCGGGGCCCCGCAGCCTCCGCGGCGCCGTGCTGTGCGGGGACGTGCCCGCCGCCCCTCTGGAGCATCTGGCCGCCCTGTTCTCTCAGGTGAGGGTGGGCAGGTTGCGGGGCGCCGGCAGCCACTGGGAGGGGGAGGGGGAGGGGAGGCGGAGCCGGAGGGCGGGGGAGGGGGCGTGGCCAGAGGGGAGGGGCCCCAAGCCCAGAGCCCACGTGCGACCTGGGGGCGAGCTGGGGCCACCTGGGAACGGGCCAGGTCAGAGTGAGAAGCTGAATGGGCTCCGAGTTCCTCCAGTCCCGGTCTGGGACCAAGCCAACGTCGAGGGGCGGCTGGAGTCAGGAGGGCCTGCTGGGTCCTGACCATTTCTTAATCCCTCTGTAAACTGGCACAGGGAAAGACAAACAGTGGTGACCAAGGGGTCATCTCTATGGGGTCAGGGAGGTAACGGAAGTGAAAGGCTCTATATACACAGTGCTTACCTACGAGGGGAGTTAAAGGGGGAGGTGTTTTGGTTTTGATTTCACCTCATCCGTGAATACCCAGTGTCAGCCACGTGCCAAGATGAGAAGTTGGGGCATCCATTTGGAAATGTCCAACAGGAGCCAACAGGTGTTTGGAGGGGGGAGGGGTCTGCCCTGAGCTCAGGGAGGAAGATGTCCGGAGATGTGGATTATAGAGTACTTGTGTGAGGCCACAGGCAAAGCGGGGAGAGTGCAGATTTCAGAGAGGGTGCCCAAGGTGAGATTCTTGGGACATTTAGACCTTTCTGGAATGGGAGTAATTTTCCCTGTAAGTTGTGTGTGTATGTTTGGGGAGGCTGTTTTGTGTGATAGAGGCCATAGGGAATACCAGAAAAATAGAAGACACAATCCTACCCATGAAATTGATCCTCTATTTCAAATACAGTAAAACCTTGGATCGCGAGTAACTTGTTCTGCGAGTGTTCCGCAAGACGAGCAAACATTTCTAATACATTTTAACTTGATAAACGAGCAATGTCTTGCAATATAAGTAGTACGCGACGTGGGTTGTCACATGATCACAAAGAGCCAATGGTTCTTCTCTCTCTCGTTCTCTCTTTCGCTCACTATGGGATTGTGGGTGATTGTCGACACAATGTCACAATTCCCCGACATCCTCAAAAGGAGGCAATACCAAGTGTCATTGGATAGGTTCCTTGTTACGGTTGCACAAAAAGAAAAAGATTCCACCGAGCCAATAGATAGCCGTGATTCTGTTAGCGATAGTGAACGTCGTCCTACACAATAACCCTCCTCTCTCTTGTCTCCTTCACACCAACCATGAAGGTGTTCAAAGGTAGGTGCAGGTGAATTTGTTTCTTTTTCTTTGTATTATGTATTTTCTTTATTATTTTGTGTTATATTTACAGTATTGCGATTTTTATATGAATATTTTTTGGGTTGTGGAACAAATCATCTGAGTTCCCACTCTTTCTTATGGGGAAATTTGCTTTGATATACTCGTGCTTTGGATTACGAGCGTGTTTCTGGAACGAATTATGCTCTGCTCGCAAACCAAGGTTTTACTGTATTGCAAACTTGTACGCCTGGGGTGGAGGTAGAATTTACCTAGAGTTGGCCCCAGTGCTGGAGCCGGGTCCTGGAGGCTCCCTGCTAGGCCAGATGTTAGCCTTTTAGTTGCTTTACCAGGAAGCTCTGGGAAGGGGTTATGGCAGGGAAGGAGCACGGGGGACAGAGTCACCCTCGGGAAGCCCAGAGAAGCTAGGTTTCTCAGTAGATCAGGATGCACTTCAGTCTTTTAACAACCAGAATGGCTTTACTGCTGTGCATTGTCTGAACACCCTCACTACAGAGATCTAAGCTTGGATCAAGTCCCCTTGTGAATGATGATGACAGAAGGAAGTGCCATTGTGATCAGAGGAGAGAGGTATGCATGTGGTCTGAGAGCCACGCGTAGCCTCAGGTGTCGAACTGGCTCCTGAACAGGAAGGAAGGTTAGGGTAAATGGATGTCAAGGTAAGTTGCAAGGGACTGGGAGCAGACTGAGCCAAGGTTCAGACGGGGCGCTACACTTAGTACGTGTGGAGGGCAGCCGGTCAATTTCAGAGCAGGATCAGGCCCGAGGAAATGTATCCAGCGAGAAAACATAATTGTAAAATAATCCAAGCCCTCAAACATTCCAGAATTTTCATTGGTGCATTGAACGAGATTGGAAACAAACTGAATGTTTATCGACAGGGCACCGGGCAAATGAAGGAAGGTCCAGCTACAATTAAACAGAAGAGTTGGTAGGGCGCCTGGGTGGCTCAGTTGGTTAAGTGTTGGACTTGGGCTCAGGTCATGATGTCACAGTTCATGAGTTTGAGCCCCGCGTCGGGCTCTATGGTAGCAGGGAAGAGCCGACTTGGGATTCTCACTCTCTCCTCTCTCTCTCTCTCTGCCCTTCCCCGCCTCGTGCTTTCTCTCTCCTTCTCAAAACAAACACGTAAACTTTGAAAAAATAAATAAATAAAAGGAATAATTGCTATGGAACAGTCCTTAAGGTAATTTATATTTATTGTGGGGGAAAAAAAAACCCACACAAGATAAAATTCACTCTCTCAATAATTTCCAAGCGTACAGCCCGACACCTGCGAACCCCACACACACCGTTGCGCCACAAATCCCCGGGAACCCCCGCCATCCTGCATGACTGAAAGTCGGTTCGTGCTAAACAAACCCCCAGCTCCACCTTTCCGCGGGCCCTGGCATTCCCCGCCCCCACCCCATTCTACTTTCTGTTCCTATGACCTTGACCACTCTGGGTACCTCATATGAATGGAGTCGTGCAGCATTTAGCTTCTTGTCACTGGCTTACTTCATTTAGCATAATGTCCTTGTGGTTCATCCATGGTTGTAGCAGGTGTCAGAACCGTCTTCCTTTTGAAGGCTGAGTACTATCCCATTTTGTGTATACGTCGCCTTTTGTGTATCCATTCACCCATGGATGGAAGTTCTTTCCCCTCTTGGCTAGTGTGAAGAGTGCTGCGATTTAGGATAATTTTTTAAGGTGCAGAATTATAGTATAGTATGCTACCATTTCTGCTAAAAAGAAGAAAGAGGGAGGGAGGAAAGAAGGGGGAAGGAAGCAAGGAGGAGGGAAAGCGGGAGGGAGGGAGGAAGGAGGGAAAAAAGGAGGGAAGGAAGGAAGGAAGGAAGGGAAAAAAGGAAGGAAGGAAAGAAGGAAGGAAGGAAGCAGGGAAGGAGGGAAGGAGGAAGGGAAGGAAGGAAAGGAAGGAAGGAGGGAAAGAGGAAGGGAAGGAAGGAGGGAGGGAAGGAAGAAGGAAGGATGGAAGGAAGGAAGGGCGAGGGCGGTTACAGCCCCCAGCTCACCTCCTGTCCCCTAAGCCCCTCCTTCCCTCCCAGCGCTCCTGCCCCCTCTCCTCTCCCCCTGTGGGCCAGCTCCACCCCTGGTGGCATACTCCCCTCATCCTCCCACACCCGACTCAGCTCACTCAAGCCAAAGGAGCCCTTGTGGCTGAGAAGCCCTCTTGTGTTAGGGGGTGGGTGTGGGGTATCATTCCTCCCAATGAGGGAGGAAGCTATACATTTTAACATTATTTTGTTACACTAGTACAGGGTTTAAGAAAAAAATGCATCCAAGGTGCGCCTGGGTGGCTCAGTCGGTTGAATGTCCAACTCTTGATTTTGGCTCAGGTCGTGATCCCTGGGTCGTGAGATCGAGCCTCGTGTCAGACTCTGCACTGGGCATGAAGCCTGCTTGGGATTCTCTCTCTCTCTCTCTCTCTCTCTCTCTCTCTCTCTCTGCACCCTCTCTCCTGCTTGAATGTGTGTGCACTCTCTCTCTCTCTCTCAAAATACATACATGATAGATAGATAATTGATAGATAGATAGATAGATAGATAGATTAAAAAAAGTAATTTAAAAAGGCATCCAAGCAATGTTTCTTGGAATTGACAGAATTTAGTAACGAATTTCCTGCTAGTTGCTTCCTCCTCCTGGCCACTTCACTCACTGCTGCCAGGTTATTTTCCCCGAGGTCCGAGACTTGGGTGCCATTTTGAAGTTCTGTGTCTGGGGGAGGGAGCATGGGATATGGAATCTGATGGGCCTGGGTTCGAATCCCGGTTCTGGGCAATGCGTCAGTGTCATGTGACCTCTGCGGCCAGGGTCAAACGATCGTGCAGGACGGTCATGGAATTTAGAAACAGTACATGAGGACACCCGGAATAGTGTGCTGTGTTGTAGGTTTGCCCTACAGGACAAGAATTCTTGTCCCTCGATACCCCACTGAAAAGCGTCCTCACTCCTCTGACCCCTCCTTGTCACCTGGCCCTAACCCATCCCCGCTGTCCCTGGAGGACTCAGCTGTGTGTGTGTCCCCACAGCCTCTCCATCTCTGAGCCTTCGCTCCTCCTTGCTGCTTCTAGACTCGTGTAGAAAAACCTCCGCTTGGATCTTACGCCATCAGACAAAACCCGCCCTCTCCCATCTCACTGCTGCGTCATGTACTGACGGCCCTGCCCCCGGCTCACTGTGACTCTTTCCAACATCACTCCTACCTTACCACCTGGCTGCTTCATCAGATGCAGGAAGGATCCTTCCAAGAAGCCGGCCTCTGGGGTCCTTGAAACTTCCTCCTCCAACGATGTTGCCTACCTCTCTACTGTGGCTGTTCCCAGACCTCCCATTCCAAACCACCCCCTCAGGATCCCACATCAGGGACCTCTTTCTCTGACCACCACTCCTGTCTTCCAGCTCGCTCCACACAGCGTCCCATACCGCAGGCCCACGACCATGCTAGGACCGCCAATCCCTCCATCCTGTCGCCTTCCCGCTGTCCCTCTCCAGACTCACGTGCTTTCTCTTCCATTATCATCATGACCTTGGGTAAACTCCGGACTCACTGGCCTCTGCCTCGTTTTGTCCTATTCCTCTGGTGAAACCATAATCCTGATGGAATCCAACAAAACCCACTGGCCCCACTTTAAATCCGTGAGCCCGAACCTGTAACAGGCCTTCTACGCCTCCCAGGTGACACCCATGCTTCCAATTATTCTCTTGATTTTTCTAGATCCCTGTCGCACACTTTCTCCCCCCCCCCCCCCCACCACCCGCCCCCCGCCTCAAATGTCCAGAATTTCTATCAGCCTCACCTTCTTTCTTGGTTTTAGAACATGGGAGTATTAGAATAAAACTCCCACCAGTGCTTCTATCCGTCCCATCTGCCAATATCTAAAGTCACCCTACTCTGCCATCCCTCCTGTTGCTACAGAAGGACGGTGTGCTGTCCCCTGGTGGCAACCCCGAGACTAAAAGCTCCACCTTTGCTCCGAATCCCGTCCATTCTCGTTTCCTTGAAGAGGTCACGCCAATGACTCTCCCCTCTCTCCTACATTCTTGGTTTTTCCTTCCCCACCAGGTAACTCCCGTCAGACAGAATCCTCATTCCTCCTGGCAGCTCTCGTCCTTTTTTCTGTGGTCCCCTCAACGGCAGAATGCCTGGGATTTGTGTCTGTTCTCGCTGGTCCCCATCTTCTTCCTGTTTTAGCCTGCGGTCACCCCCATGTCGCATGGAAGACAAAGTGAAGAGCTCTTCGGCGTTACCAGGACGCCGGATGCTTCAGCAGTCCTCTTCTGCTTGGACCTGTGAGCGGCCTTTGGCTTTCAGCACACCAGTCTTCTGACGTCGCGATGGCCACTCCTTTCCATCAATGGCACCTGCCAGCTTCCTAACACTGGAGAGCCCTTGGGCTCACTGCTTGGACACCCCCTCCTCTCTATCTGTCCTCAGATTCTCGGGAGCAGTCATTCACACCCCCCCACCCCAGAGTTTCACAAACCACCTGATTCGGATATTGCTGTCCCCAGCCTTTGCTTCTCTGAAACCCCAACTGCCATAGCCAGCTACCTTCTGTCGATAATATACGTCCCCCAAGGATCTGCACAGCTCTCTCCCTGTCCTCCCCAGTTTTTGTTTAAATGTGACCTTCTCAACGAAGCCTGCACCAATCAGTCCATCTGTCAGTGTAAACTCTCTTGATCGTCCTCCCCTGCTTTGTTATTATCCTTTCTTGCAGAACGTTCCGTTGATGGACTGTCTCTCCCCTGAACTTCATGAGATCAGGAATTCTTGTCTGTTTTGTTCATTGACATACCTTCCCAGCACCTAGAACACGATTAGCATATAGATGGTTAATAAATATTTATTGAATAAATGAAGGAGTAGCTTTTCGTTTCATAGAAAGTTCACGTTCATTATTTTTCTCTCACTCAGAGCCCTCAAAAATCTGGTGCAAACTCACTTACCAGTTTTTCTTCAGACCGCGTACGTTCAATTATTCTGTGAACCTCTATGGAGTGCTTCCTCTATGCCAGGCCTTATGGAGGACTGTGGGTATAAAAAGACCAGATGAGATACAGTCCCTGCCTCTGAGATCCTCAGAATATTACTCTTCATTCTCTCTTTCCTCTTGGGCCTTCTGCCCAGGGTCCAAAAGGGTCCTTTCTTTTCTTCCTTTTTTTCTTTTTCTTTCTTTCTTTCTTTCTTTCTTTCTTTCTTTCTTTCTTTCTTTCTTTCTTTCTTTCTTCCTTTCTTTCTTTCTTCCTTTCTTTCTTTCTTTCTTTCTTTCTTTCTTTCTTTCTTTCTTTCTAATAAGTGTCTGTTTATTTTGGGAAGAGAGTGTTTGCGAGTGGGGGAGGGGCAGAGAGAGACAGAGAGACAGAATTTGAAGCAGGCTGAAGGCTCTGAGCTGTCAGCACAGAGCCTGATATGGGGCTCAAACTCACAGACTGTGAGATCGTGACCTGAGCTGAAGTCAGACACTCGACCAACTGAGTCACCCAGGCGCCCCCATATTGGCCTTATTCTAAGGCTCCATATATTGGCAAGGTGGCCACAATCATTCTGGATTCCTAGAAAAGAGAAAGCGCTCTTCATCAAAAAGTTCAGATGCGAGACTTTGGCCTGACTCTCATTGGCTCAGATTTGTTCACATCCCACCTCTGGACCTAGAAATGAATACCAAAAACAGAGGAACCCTACTGGGTGGCCCAAACCAACTAATGTTCACCCTACAGGTAGATTTAAGATCGTCAACTTGGCTTGCTTTTTTAACACGCCCTGGTCATAACACCTGTAGACAGATGGGCTTCCTTACCCGCATTCGTCCTATATTTTGACATTTTCAATCACCTCCTATTCACCCTGCTCATGACGGAGGGGCTCCTGCCCAAGAGTTCTGGGGATGGCCAAGCACACGACATTGGACAGATGATCCTGATGGCGGCTTCTCAGTTACCTAGACTCACAGCCCAGAGGAGGAGGTGGGAGAGGGTACTGTGTCCCTCGGGAGTTGGGCTTGGGACCACAATGAACAACCACGGGGCTATGGGAGGCAAGCTTGGGGTGGGGCGATCCAGATGGTGGGGTGCCCACCAGCCCCGGTGGGAGGATAGGAATGGCTTATTTGAGGAAGTCCACTGGCTGGCAGGGGGTCGAAGCCCGCTACTCAGAATTAAGCGGCAACCGCGCCCATCCCCTTGACGAAGACGGCTGTCTGGCCAAGGGGACTCACCTGCAGGTGGGCTCTTTGAGACCCTCCCAGTTTTACCAGATGTCAAGGCAATACACACTGTTGGCTCTTAATAGTAGGCCCTACGACACGGGGGCCTGCAAAAGGTTGCCGGTGGCCTTCTGGGCCATTCTAAGATAGTCTTTCCTGAAGGCGTCAGAAAAATTCCCACCTTCCCTTCCCGCGTGCTTCCGTTCCAGGTGGTCCTCCCCGTCCTGGCCAATGAGAAGAATCACCGAGGCTGGCCCCACGTGGTACGTCAAGATGTCCAGCGGCACGCCCACGGCCTGCAGGGCGACCTCCTGGTTATCCTGGAGCAGGTCAACGGGAAGACTGTGCTGCCTCTTCCGGCAGGCGCAGACCAAGTGGGGTTTGTGGATTCTGACAGCGACAGTGCGTAAGTACCGCCAGCCTGGCCGTAGGGGCCTCCGAGATAGGGGAGATGCCGGTTTATCTGAGTGTTTGCTTTACGACTTCTCTGTTCCCGGCTCCCCACACCTCCTGGTTCTGCACGCAAGCCCACCGTCTGCCGTTTGCCAACATCCGCGGACCGCGTGTTTTCCGCGGATTGCCGCCCGTGCCTCTCACTCCCTGTGCCCGAAGTCCCTGAAGGCCATCACAGCAGCATGGCCCTTTTCTCCCCCACTCAGAATTAGTTCAGGGCCGGGAGCAGCCACACTGAGTTGCAGTATTTTGCTCATCAGGACAGCGTCTCATCCTTGGCAAAGACCCAGGTCCGGTCTGGGCAACAGCCGCACGCATTTACGCGGCACGTAATGTCACAGAACCAGCCTCCGTGGCTCTTGTTACAGTTCCACACCCTCCTCCCCCTGGCAGCTGGAGACTTTTGTCAGATCTCCGGGATTTTTTTTTTTTTTTCCCCCAAACGGACACAAATCTGGCTTTGTTTGAAGTCCACGCCTCTTTGCATCTGGGTGGGCAGAAAACCCCCAGCCTCTTCTCCTTGGAGGGGGGATGGCTTTCTTTCTGTCCCATGGGGATTGTCTTTTTCCTTTTTCTTTTCAGCCAGCCTGGGTTTCTAAATGATACATTTTTTATCTTCTATCCAGCACTTCTATGTGTTTCTGGGAACAGGCCACCTTCCGGTGTGAGTGCCGTCTGCCATATTGCCAGCAGTTTGCAAATGTCTTACTGGTCAACAGTTATACATTCAAGGGCCCGTGATTTGATCTGGAGACTAAGTGTCGCGTGCAATGCCAATGTCCTTTATAATGAGTTTTTGCTATTGGGAAGTAATTTGCTACATATATAATCTAAAGCAATTTCCCAGTTAACTAGAAAACCTAATGTGGCCTAATAAAAATATTCAATTTTTGAAATAAATAAACTCAAATGACGCTTTCCCTGTTCCTTTTTATATGTTAACGTAATAACATTCAGTGTACGTGTCTGTGGGCGTGTGTGTGTGTGTGTGTATAATCATTGCTGGGTTTGTCTCGCTTTGTTCAAATTTGATAATTTCCCGAAAGGCTGGATCACATTTCAGGGAGGTGAGTATCTTTTCCTTTCAATACCTTCTGTAATCACTTGCGACATATCGTTGCACAGCAAATATGAATTTAATTAAAATAAGCGAAGGTGGGTTTCTGGCACGAAACACCCAGGCGATAGATTCTCTTTCTGTGTCGCTTGTGTCCTGGGTTCTTGGCATGAACAGCTGTCTATGAAAGCTTTGTCGAAAGGCCACCAAAATGTGTTCTGGACATTTACATCTCTCCCGAAACACCTGTAGCTTTCCTCACTGAAGGATTTTCGAAAAGGTGTAGGAGGGGGAATGGGGGCCCAGAATGAAATTGCCCGTGGCCTTCAGATGGCTGATTCCCTGCCTCGTGGAGGAGGACGGAGCCTACCTCCTCTTGCTACAGAAGTCAGAGCCAAGACCAACTGTGGAAATTGGCAGAGAGGTAGATGCGGTTCTGGGTTCAGTGTAGAGACCGACTCTCTCCCAGGACGGGCTGGCCTACCAAGGATCGCACTGCTTTGTCAAGTAGGGAGCTTGCTGACATTGGGGGTGCTCAGGCAAGGGGTGGACATTCACCCGAATAGCTTCTGTCCAGTGTATTCCTGCGCGGACAGAAAGGCTCGGTGGGATTCAGAGTTCTCAAACCCGTCTTCAGGATGTCGGGAAGCCCCCAACCTTGAATAACTGTGTACACATGCGCACATAAGCGTTTTGTCTGTACTTTTTGTTGACTGCGGATCCGAGTCTATCATCCAACGGAAGTGAACAATGCCTGGATTCAGTGGAATTTCCCACCTATCTTTGAAAGACTTGGCATTCTGTTTTGGGGACACCTGGAGTTACTTCCAGTAGACCCTGGAGATTTGTTGTGTCTTCCACAGCTTGGATTGCACAGAGAAGTCAGTCATCTATGCCATTGAGTCCGCTGTAATCCAGTGGAGCCGCCGGGTCCAGGGGGTGCTTGAGAGAGAGTCTTCCCAGCCCCTCCTACAAGGGGAGAACCCCACCCCTAGGGTGGAGTTGGAGTTCTGGAAGAGCAGGTAGGCGCATGCTCAAATCCGGGGGCGTAGATGTCTTACCGGGGATGATGGTGGCCTGGGGGGAAGGGGCAGCCACTGAGTCTGGTCCCACCCCCGGGGACTTTGCACCACTGGTTGGGTCAACACAGGTGTCCTAAGCGCCGGAAAATGCTTAGCTGTCTTTCCTTTCTTGAGCTATGACCTGTCTACCTGCTGACACTTCTTGAAAGGTGCTTTCAACCAAATATAAAACTAATGAACTGTCACGTTTTTTCTTCTACTCCTCTATCCCCTCCTCCGTGGACAGTCGAAGCCACACGCACACTTCTTGTAAAGATCTGGGGTTCTGGCCGTCGGCTGCCTGCAAAACGGCCTTTCCTAGGGCCCAGTCAGTCATCGGGAGGGCTGGAAATCCCGTCCTCCAGGGCGTCCCAGCCCCTGCGGGATTCTGGAAAGACCTGACCGGTGCTCCCACTCCTTCCCCCTCAGGCTCTCCTGTTTCCCTGCTTCTGTTTATTGCCGTGCCGAGTGCTCCTTCACTGAAAAGGAGACAGAAAGATGTTTGAGGCAGACGCCCCTGTCCTCGCATTGAATGAGAGTGTCCCTGTCACGTGGCCAGGCGTACCGGTAGGGCTCCGGCCCTCTGTGTGCCCCAGCGCTGAGACGCCCCATCCTCTTGCCTCCTCACTGACCGTTCCTCTGACCTGCTGACGGGCCCTTCTCCGGCAGCTGTGTTCTGACGACACCCCCCCCCCCTCACCCCAC
Source organism: Leopardus geoffroyi (assembly GCF_018350155.1). Lineage (NCBI taxonomy): Eukaryota > Metazoa > Chordata > Mammalia > Carnivora > Felidae > Leopardus > Leopardus geoffroyi. Next base: position 5,547,901 of record NC_059330.1, read on the forward strand.
CTTCCAGACCTTACTGCAAGAGCTAATGACCTCCAGCTGCCGAGATGAGCTGCCAGATGGTCACAGCAGTGTTCGCTGCCGTTACCTCCCGGAGCTGCCCCTTTGAACCCGCGTCCCCGACCCAGGCTTTTGCCCTCACTGTTCCAGGAACAGATGCCCCGCTCTGTGGGGCTGGCTCCGGCCTCTGTGCAAGCACCCGGAGGCAGGGCCCCTCTGTGTCCGAGGGGGGGCATCACAGTGTGACTTGCGTTTCGCGATGTCCGCCCGGACTCACCCCTCTCCACGGTGTTGTAGGGCTGAAGATCTGGAACACATTTACAACCAACTGAGAGCGATAAAGGCGAGGGGCATGGCCAGGCTCCTGGACAGAGTCCACAGCAGCTACTTCCCAGCTTTCCAAGCCATGTGCAGAGATGTCGTAGCAGGTGAGGACGCGCGGGTATTTTCGTCAACACGCTGGCGTCGCATTTCTTGTTTAGGGCTGAATTGTCTTCTCCCTCTGCAATTTTCCAGTCTCTGAAACCCTCCCACCTGACACGGTCTAGCTTGGTGATAAGAGTGCCAAATCTAGAAGCAGGAAAGCAGACACCTTGTGGTCTGTTTGCGTTGCCAAGGCTCGGTGACCCCGGCAAAGTCACCTAACCTCTCTGAGCTTTAGTGCGGAGTGCGGTTGTGGCCCCCGCACTCCCCGCGTAGGCTTCCCTGGGCCGCTGGGGGATGACACGAGTGGAAGTGTTTTGCTGACCATGTTGTTCTGTGCACGTGCATGTTGTGACCTCTCACCTCTGGAGTCCAAGTCCCTCCGCCCCTAGCTCCTTGGAAGAAGTCTCTGTTCCTTTTCGAGCTCCGTTCTGCTTTTTCCTGTTCCTGCTGTCGGATGGGACTGGCCATCGGAGCCCCAGACGAGATCGGCCCCTGTCAAAATTGCAAAGTTAGCAAAGTCTATGATTAGAAGTAGGTAAATTTTTCTCTGGGCTCCCTCTGCCGCCGTCTGTACCCTTTGCTTCTTTCCTCCCTCCTATCAAACCTCCTCCCGCTAACTCTTCAGCATGGTAGGTCAGAATGTGCTTTTGAAGGCGTCCGTAATTTCATGTGATTCAAGCTTAATTCAAGTGGTGGTTTTTCAAACGTTTTTTTCCTCGATCAGAACCCTTTCTTCCAGTACAATCTACGGAAGTCCACAAGGTAAAACTAACCAAGCTACATTTGCTCTGTTAAAGAGGGGAGCGTCCTGTGTCCAGACCCCACTGGTCTACCCCTGCCCCACCATCTCAGCCCCACGGCGTGGGGTTTGGAAACCACTCAGCTCAAGGAATAAAGGTCCCAGTGGTGGGGGTTCCGATATGTGCTAACTAACAGAGGAGAGTGGCCGTAAGTGACTAGTCTTTGAGGTCCTTTTGGGCCCTAAAATATTATCACAGACATCGCTCTGCCAACACATAAAGCTGGCTTGGAACAAGATCCCTCTTGGGGGCCCCCGATTATTGCTTCGCAGAGAGGTTTTGTGTCCCAGAGGAACCCGCCATTGTTCCCAATTTATACTGTAGTTCAGATGGGACAGGTGTCCCCAAAAGTGGATGCGTGCCACCACCACTGTGATTGTGGGAGACGTACAGACAGGTATGTTTGAAAGCGTGTTAAACGGTTGGGCCGCTGGGTGGCTCCGTCGGTGAAGCGTCCGACTTCGGCTCAGGTCATGATCTCACGGTCCATGAGTTCGAGCCCCGCGTCGGGCTCTGCGCTGACGTCTTGGAGCCTGGATCCTGCTTCGGATTCTGTGTCTCCCTCTCTCTCTGTTCCTCCCTTGTTCATGCTCTGTCTCTCTCTCTCTCCTTCAAAAATAAATAAAAACATGAAAAAAAAATTTTTTAAGTGTGTTAAAGGGCAACTGCTTTCGCAAGTGATGCCGGTGTTCTGTTTGTGGTAGTGATTCGAAGTTTTCATCTAATATTTTATTCAGGTTAAAATGTGCATCAACTTTGAGAAAAGCACTCAGTAAGGAATATTACAGGTTGTATGCAGGCACGACAGCTACCATAAAGGAGACCTGCAAATGACTGACGTTCGGGGCCCTGAAATAAAATGACACACACTAAGTGTATTTACGAGTCCGTTATTTAGAGCCCCAAATCTATTTTGCACATTAATAGATTAATAGACTATAATCATTCTGCTTGATTAATAGTTATAAAAGATTTGGTTTCCCGGGTGGGCTTCAGAAAGCTCTTTGCAGTCGAGTAAATGTTGGCAATGAGAAGAAGGGAGAAAAAAACAATACCATCATCATGATAACGGATAAACACGACAGCAAAATTAGAAATCCTTGAAACATATGTAACTCAATTCTGATGATGCAAGAAGAGGAATTTTGATTATAGGAGTTAGGCAAAGACTTGGTCAGAAATTTTGATGGGGTCTTCTGAGAATAAAAAGATTTTAGAGGGGCGCCTGGCTGGCCCCGTTGGTAGAGCGCGTGACTCTAGATCTGGGGGTCGTGAGCTCCAGCCTCACATTGGGTGTAGAGGTTACTTAAAAATAAAATCTTTAAAAATTTTTTTTAAAAGATTTTGGAGGCTGGCAGTTAGTTTTCCCATTTCCGATTTAATTTCAAAGCATCTTTCTTTTTTAATTTTTAAAATGTTTTTATTTTTTTTTTGAGAGAGAGACAGAGCGAGTGGGAGAGGGGCAGAGAGAGAGAGGGAGACACAGAATCTGAAGCAGGCTCCAGGCTCTGAGCTGTCAGCACAGAGCCCGTCGCGGGGCTCGAACTCACAGACCGCGAGATCACGATCTGAGCTGAAGTTGGACGCTTAACTGACTGAGCCACCCAGGCACCCCAAAGAGCATCTGTCTTTCTTGAACCTAAAGAGACCCACTATGAATGTTAGTCGTCTTAGTCATGAGCAGGGTAGTTCTTGGGCTCACTGATGGACTGAAGAGAAGGAGAGGAGAAGAAACATTCCTGGATCAGTGGGCACAAATTGGAAAATGATGAAAAGTAAAGAGGGGAGTTAAAGGGGTGGAGGAAACAGTGTGGAACAAGATTGTCAGCAGTGGAAGGAAACCTTGGGAAAAAAGGAAGCCAACAGATCCCTGCAGGAGCATTCTAGTCTCTGGCCACCAGGGGCAGGATTGGCATAGTACAGCCTGGTCACCAGTCCGGCTCTTTGTTGATGGCAATGTGTGCAGGTCAGTGGCCAGAGGTGGGCTGGAGCCAATGGGGACTGGCCATCAGGTTCTTGAGAACCTGCTGTCTGCAACTCTTTTCAATCCCCCCTCCCAACACTCAGAAAAGTCGAGCTGGTAGCTTGAAATCCGACATGGTGGGAATGTCAGCAGTATCTACGCCATGGAAATTGGCAAGTGCTACACGTAATAAAGGCTTTGGTCCCAGAAGAGCCTGTTACTGACGACTGAGCTGCTTAGTCAGCTTTGTTTCACCCACCTTTGTTCATTTCTTTCTTCATCTGCCTTGTGAGCTAAGTTGTGACCACGCCCTGGACTGGACGAGCCAACCCTCAAATACCGTGCTGTTAAAAATCAGGGGGATGCCTATTTATGTGATTAAAGAAGGGTTTGCTTTTTTGGGGGGTTGGGGGGAAAGTATCGTAAAGAGAAAGCTTCTCTGGCCCGATGTCCTCAGCCTCCTTCCTCCCCATGTGTCTGAATGCTAGGGCACGTGCCCATTAGCATGGCTGCTGGAGCTGTGTCTCCCCCACCCCCACACGGCGGTTTTGATGTTCTCACCAACCCCTCCCATCAACTTACTGTGATATTTGACTTTCAACCATTCGACGCACACACGACTTCCCGTTGGAGATATAAAGTGCAAATGTACACACATTGCAAACTCCTGGCGGGGTGAGCCCCGCGGCCATCAAGCCAGGGTTCAGTCCCACAAACCTGGGGTGATCTTGCTTTTGTTCCGCTATATCCGTGGGAAGAAGACCCTAGGCATGGTGGGTAGGTCTTTTTTTTTTTTTTTTAATTTTTTTTCAACGTTTTTATTTATTTTTGGGACAGAGAGAGACAGAGCATGAACAGGGGAGGGGCAGAGAGAGAGGGAGACACAGAATCGGAAACAGGCTCCAGGCTCTGAGCCATCAGCCCAGAGCCCAACGCGGGGCTCGAACTCACGGACCGCGAGATCGTGACCTGGCTGAAGTCGGACGCTTAACCGACTGCGCCACCCAGGCGCCCCAGGAGTTCTTTAAATTAGCTCCTGTTCCGCCTCTTTCTGAGGTTAGAGCGACTCGCCGTGCCCAAGGTCACACATCAGGGAAGCGTCTGGGTCGGCATTTGGAGGCACATCTTTCTGACTCTAAAACTTGTCCTTCCGATCATCTACTTTGTATGGCGTTGGCCAGCAGCAAAGTATCTTCTCCACACAGGGCACCAGCCTGGGGCCAGCAGAGCTAGGGAGGTGTCCAGATACGGGACTTTTGTCAGAGAGACTCTTCGGACCATTATTTCAGCTTTCCAGAGCTTTCCAGGTCTCAGTGTTTCCTCAAAAGAGCTGGAAAGTTTGGGACGCCTGGGTGGCTCAAGTCAGTTAAGGATCCGACTCTTGATTTCGGCTCAGGTCATGATCTTATGGTTTGTGAGATCGAGCCCCGCGTCGGGCTCTGCGCTGACAGCACGGAGCCTGCTTGGGATTCTCTGTCTCTGTCTCCCCGCCCCCACCCCCCGCCATCTCTCTGCCCCTCCCCCACTTGTGCTCTCTCCCTCTCTCAAAATAAATTAAAAAATAAAAATTAAAAAAAAGAGCTAGAAAGTTCTTGGGGACCAACTTCCTCTGCTCTCCTCCTAGTTTAAGCAGAAATGGCAGCCACTGCTCCCCAGAAGCTTCCGTCCCAGGCACCAGGGCTCCACTCGGTAGGCGTGAGCCCCAAGCGGGGAAGGTGACCATCTCCAATCCCTTCCAGCTCTGACAGAGGCGCAGGACATCCGGACACACCTGATGCCACTCTCCCGCCACCTGGAGATCCTCGAGAGCCTGGAGTTTCCGGAGGTGAAACCACGGCTGCGGCCTCTGCTCCACGTGGTGTGTCTGATCTGGGCCACGTGCGGGTCCTACCGCTCCCCAGGGCGGCTCACGGTGCTGCTCCAGGAAATCTGCAATCTCCTCATCCAGCAGGTTAGCCATCGGGGCTCCTGACAACCCCCCCCTCCCCACCGCCCCCCGCCAGGGGCTGGCTGGCACCGGGTCACGGGGAAGAGGAGAGGGCGCGTTTCCTTCAGGGCAGGGAACTCATTCAAGTCCGGAGGAGTCTCACACTTAAATTGTGTTACTGTCACCGCCAGTAACTCCAAAAGGTGTTCTCAGTAGTGCTAGAATCCTTGGGAGGACCGGTCTTCCTTTCCCCTCTGCCCAAGTCCCGGGGTCAGGCACAGGGTGGGTGTGGTGAGTCTTGACCTCCTTAGTGATCAGTGCCCAGGGTCAACAGGGAAGCCCAACACTTAAGAATGCTGCCCCGAGAGTCAGGCGTCCTTGTGCCTAATTCTGAGTCACCACTGGTTAGCCGTGTGTGCCTGGGCAAGTGACGTATCTGCTCTGTGCCTCACTTTCCCCACTGTGCAATGGGAAAAAGCAGAGGACCTGTCTCAAAGGGCGGCCGGCTGGCCACGTCCCACATGCTCATGCCCTGCACGTGCTATGAACTCAGGGCCTGTGAGCTACAGAGAAACAGCTTCTTGGACCACATAGTCCATACTCCTCCTCCTCAGGGCCTCTTGGAACACCAGCCAGCACAGCATATACCTCAGGAGTCTGTGTGTCAACAGAACAAGGGGCCTTAATGAGGCTTCAGGGATCTGTCTCCCAAGTTGGCTTCTTTTACCTCTAATGAACATATATAAAGAGTAACTCGTAACAACTAACATCTACAGAGAACGTTGCAGCCTACCAGTGCTGTGACATCCAAGACCTTGGCCATTTTCGGATGGACCCTGTGAGATGGGCAGGGAGAGCCTTATTAATTTCTTATTAATATTTAAAGATGTGAGCTAAGGCTCGAGGAGGTCAACTGAGTCCGCCAAAGTTCCCCCAATCCAGGACGGGAAGTCAGTTGTTTGGCTCCAAGGTCAGCACCCTTCCATCACGGCATTTTTGTAAGACTTTTCCGGTTGAAAGTATAAGAAAGCCCAATCCAAACCAGCCTCAACAAAACAACTAGCATGACTTACTGGTTTGTGTACTTCAAAGGCCCAAGATAAGGCTGGCTCCAGCCCTGGCCGACAGGAAGGCTAAGATAACGTCACCGGGACGAGGTTACTTTTGACACGCCCTGTGGTGGTGAAGGCGGCTGTCATACAGCTTAAGCATCACAGCGGTACAGGATCGAGACTCTTGGAGACAGGGGAATACTTATGGTTCAAAGAATTCTTGCTTTTGAATTACTTTACTGTAGAAAGCCAACTAGTCACGAGCGAATCCCCCAGGAAAGAGCACCTTCCCCAGCCCAAGCTGGCCCAACAGAAGTTCGCCATGGCTCCTTTGCGCGCCCGTCTGTCCCTGAGCCAATCGTGGATGGTTTGGCTTGAGCCCAGGCGCCAGTCCACTGGTAGAACTGAGGATGGGGTCAGAGGTTTCCTACAGCATGCTTCTGGAAAGTATGGCGGGCGGTTATTGAGATCAGAGTTGGGACATGGACAAAAACCGCGTGCAGGCTCCGCGACAACCTTCTGTTTGCGTTCCAGGCTTCTAATTATCTCAACCCAGAAGGCCTCCTGAGAAGTGAGGTGGAAGAAAGTCAGAGAAAACTGCAAGTGGCCGTGGACACCTTGAACTTCTTCAAGCAGATGTTTCAGGACAGAAGAGAGAATCTCCATACTTACTTCAAAGAGAACCAGGAAGTCAAGGAGTGGGATTTCCAGTCTTCCTTGGTCTTTGTGCGACTGGATGGCTTCTTGGGGAGACTGCTCCTGGTGCAGGTGAGTGTCCTCGTTCACATCAGGCTCCCAGCTCCATACAGGGGTAAGCCATCCAGGGATCCGAAATCAGAGTAGGAAAAGGACCAAAGCAGCACGGTGGCCAATCCTCCATTGGTTGGAAGAACCCATAATAAGAGTCAATAAACATCTGGTTTGACATTTGCATGTAATGGTGGTTCTGGTCGAAGTGTAGGAAACTCTGATCATAGACTCGTTTGGGGGAAAGGCCAACTAATTGAGTTGGTTTTCAAATTACCCATCATCTTCAAACTTTGTTTCAAATAAACTCTTGCTAGAAATTCCACGGGCGAAATGCAACTGAACTGATGTAGATGCAGTTAGCCATGCTCAACAAACCCACTCCTTTGAACTTCTCCTTTTCCATGCTCCCACCCTCAAGGTGGCTCCCAGAATCATAAGACTAGTGAATCCCTGTGCAAAAGATGCAGGACTTTTGGCTCAAAGTTGTGGCTCCACCCCCTTCCTCCCCCCGTGCCCCCCTCCCCCAGCAATGATTTAAAAGTTCATGTGAATGTTAGTTTAAGGGCCAGGGTGAGAAAACAGGAGACTTTTGCTTTTGATGGTTTTCATCCTCAGAATTTAATGTGGTTAGCAGGTGTTTTCACACTTGATGGCTCGATATTTGCTGACTGAACTTTGCAATGGACGTCATCAAATGAAATACGGACTTATTTGAGAAATTCAGGATCAAGATTAGGACAATGACCAAGGGGACCGAGAGGGCGTCAGAATCATTTCCATCTATGATCTGCACAGATTTGAGAATGCAGAGGTGGGGTGGGGTGGGGGGGATCAGTTGGGAAGAGGTGCACCCTACAGTTTGTAGGATAATGGCACGGTTTGTAGTGGCACCCTACGGTTTGTAGGATAATGAGGACAAGAGAGCATGGGATTGAATCCGTGCATTCCAATTCAAGAAGCATTGTCCCAGCCCCGCCATGCACCAGGCACCGAGCTGCGAACTGGGGATACCATGGTGACCAGAAGATGGCTTTCTCTACAAGAAGCCTGTGGACCAGTAGCCATAGTGCAGAAGGTAGACAGACTGATGGATGAGATCCAGGGACAGAAAGACAACAGAATCTGGGAATGTCGTTGAGGTGTATTAAATGCCACGATAGAAGCGAAATTGGGGTGTTCCTGGGAGCAGGAAAGAAGGGCTCCCTAACCCAGAGGGGGCTCTGAGAAAGCGGGCAGCACACGAGGAAATACATTTCGAAACTGGAGTGGGAATTCTCCAGGGAAAGAAGGGGAAGGCCACAGAGACAGAGAAAATGTATACGCGAGAAAACCAGAAGCCAGATCTCGCGAAAGGCGCACCCTAAATGCTTCACCCGATCGCGGAGACTGCAAATAATCGACATCAGCTTTATCCTAAATGCCTCCTCCTCCCGCAGCCTCTGGAGCTCTCCCTCTAGTCTCTAACCCCTTCCCTGCTTGAGCCCAGGTGACAGACGGTCACCAACCTGCCTCTGCAGTCAGAGCAACTGCGGGGCGGGGCCTCGGCCCTGTGCACACATGCTCATGATGTGACTTTGCATATAGACAGCTATTCTAACATGAGGGCGGCTGATCTGCTGGGTGTATTCAGTAAATACAAGCACTGATGGCCACCCATCTCCCCGGAGTCATTACCCTCACGGGAGTGCTCACAGCTGCTCTTTCCCTCCGAATCAAGGGCACGGAGGCATAAAAAGCAGTTGCCCCAATTTAATTAGGGGATGGCTTGAATGTCACCATGCTCGGCCTTTCTGTGGCTCCCTCTCTTTCCTGTCCTTCGAGATGGTTTACTTCTCAGCCCTTACCTCAGACCCCAGCATTTCTTTTCTCTGCCGCCTTGCCTCTTCCTCCCCTTTCTACCTGTCCCCTTCCCCCCCTCTTTTGTCATCTTTCTTTCTTTCCCTTCCTTCCTTTTTCTCTCATTCCCTTCCTTTTTTCTTTCTTTCCCTTTCTTCCTTTCTTCTTTCTCTCTTTCCCATCCTTCCCTCCTTTCTTTTTCTTTTCTTTCTCTTTCCCTTCCTTCCTTCCTCTTTCTTTCTCTTTCCCTTTCTTTCTCTTTTCCTTCTTTCCTCTGTCTTCTCTCTCTTTCCCATCCTTCCTTCCTTTTCTCTTTCTTGCTCTTTCTCTCTCTCTCTCTCTCCCTCCCTTTTCTGTTTTCCTCACCTCATTGTTCGCCCTACATTTCTGTGATCTTCCCAATCCTGTGGCTGCCCCCCCCCTTCCCCCAGGCCAGTGTTTGCTCCCCTCCTCCCGGTTTCATCTCCCAAATGTTGGCTCTCACTCATCCCTGTGCCCTCCGGCTCCCCTGTCACCCCCCTACCCGTCTCAGCACAGAGGACACGGAGTTATTGATCTTCCGGGAGCATATTTCATGTGGCCCTTTAGTTAACATTCCGTGTATCTCTGTGATCAATGCCTGTTTGAAATGGGATTAATCTGCTTCTCTCCAGCAAGAATTAGCATGAACCTCGCCTTATTCATCTTGCCGTTCTAATAATGCAGCCTCTGAGATGTGGGTGTCTGCCATTAATAAACGCACGCAGCCAAGTTAATAAAATGACACCAATACCTTTACTCTCCGGCACGCTCACGTCCAGGGTTATGTTGTAAAAGGGCCTGTTTTTCATCTCCGTGGTTCCCTTGGATTTCTTTTCCCCTCTGATTTGTATGGCTTTCCCTCCCTCGCCTTTTGCACAAGAAAGTCTCCTTGTGCAGATGGACTCTTCCCTCTGGGCTCCTGCCGGAGCAAAAAATGGGGGCAGGGCGAGGAGGGGGCTGCCGGGCAGGAGCCTGTGTGTGCGGAGCACCGCTCAGCAGGCAGAGTGATTGGGTTCGTAGGGCACCGCGCCCTCCCCCGCCTCCCCATCACAGCCAGGATACAGCTCATCTCGGATAGAGCTGAGCCTGGGGGAACGAAAGGAAGAAGAGGAAAATGAAGAACAAACCTGTTTCTAGAGCCTGAATCCTGCTCTGGCCCGCAGCCTACATTCAGCAGGAGCCTAGGTGCGTTGAGGGCAACGCACGAATTCGCTTGCCCAGGGTTCACACGGCTCGGGGAGGTTTGGCTGCAATTTGTAGCCAGGGGCATCTGGTCTTTCCACCAAAGTTGTGCATCTCCTGGGGGGAGATCTCAAGGTCCTGTCCCTCTGTCCTGCCCCCCTACTCCCCAGGGTTTTGTGTTTTCCTTCTGCCCTCAGACACCCGACTCTGCCTTTTTATTTATTTATTTATTTATTTTTTTTTTTTAATATTTAATTTTTTTTCTTTCAACGTTCATTCACCTCTGGGACAGAGAGAGACAGAGCATGAACGGGGGAGGGGCAGAGAGAGAGGGAGACACAGAATCGGAAACAGGCTCCAGGCTCCGAGCCATCAGCCCAGAGCCCGACGCGGGGCTCGAACTCCCGGACCGCGAGATCGTGACCTGGCTGAAGTCGGACGCTTCACCGACTGCGCCACCCAGGCGCCCCATCGACTCTGCCTTTTTAGACCCTATTTCTACCACCTGGTTCCTAGGCCTTTTTTTTTTTTTTTTTCCCCAAAATAAGTCATTTGGGTAAAATTATATCCCTCCCCCCGTCCACGAGGGGGCCTTATTTATTTGACTTTATGACTCGCTAAGGAACTCCCAAAAGTACATAAAATCTTTGCAACTCCAACAGTCAAAAGTCAAAGGGAAGAAGACGGGTTCGGCTGCCTCCTGATCCCCTCGCCCTGCCTTCCTGCTTGCCTTACCGGTGCGCACGCGCGTGCCCCCCACCACGTGAATGCACGCTGCACACACCCACGCCACGTGCACACACACACACACCCCACACTGAGCTCATTTTTGTGCCCTAGTCAGTAGATGCTGCAGACCACCCTCCCCCCCACCACCTCCCTTTTCCGTTTCTGCCTGCAGCCTCTTCCCTACAAACAATGCCCTGAGCAGCTTGGAGAGAACCCTCATTTCTTTCATTATAAAATTGCTGCAAAGCTGCGATTCACTTGGAGACAAAATGATTTCCTGCTGAGGTTTTCTGCGAGGTGATTAGCGGGGAGAGAGGTAATCAGCTGACCTAATATGCACTGCATTCCCTTCCCTCCTTCCTCCATCGGTGGCCGGGCTGCTGCCTCCTTCATTGGGGCCTAATTGGGGCGGCTTCCCTCTCAGCCTGGCCTGGGCATGTGGCCACGCAGGTGACCATTAGCCGCGTAACGTCGGCCACCGTTCGAAAGGTAAAGAAAACAGTCTTTTTCCCCACGACCTTTGGAGATTGTCTTCTCCGAACGCCTGCTTTGTGCTCTCCCTTAATGAATTCTGAAGACATTTCCTTTCAGATGGGTGGTGTCACCTCTCAGTGGAGGACAGGCTTGTGTGCGTGGGGATAGCCATGATCCCCGACTTTGTCGGCACGCCTTGCGGGGCCAGGGCACAAACGGAGCTCTCCCCCGGCACCCCATTAGAGGTTGCCCGGTTGCTCCAAAGAATAGGACCCAATCTGCCAGTCGGCTGCCGGGGACCCCATGGTCTTTTTGGGATCCGGCTGGGAGGGAGCAGCGGTCCCTCTGCCGTTAGACATCTCTTACCCACCAACCCGATCTAATGACATCAGCGTGATGGTAATTAACGACAGCGACTTCTGTGGATGGAAGTCACTCCAAAGCACTTCCCGTGGAACACTCGGTAACCCCACGGCAAATCAGGTGTTAGCCAACCCTTTTGCAGGTTAGGAGACTGAGGTTTAATTAGGGTCTTGCTTTAAGCCGCGTGGGTAGGGAGCGGCAGCCCAGGGTTGTGTGGACCCAGGGACTTGGGGTCCTGGATCCTCAGCTTTTTCCATGATGCCTGTGCTCCTGAGGTCGACGTTTTCAGCCAGTACAGAGCAGAGTGAATTTCCTGTGTGTACTGGCGGGATGAATAAAAATGGGTATGTTGAAAATATTATTTAAGCCTCATTTTGGTTTTAACTGCCTTTTATCTGTTTCATGAGGACTTCTAAATAACGAAAAGGACTTGCATTCAAATATTTTGAGAATGGGGCGCCTGGGTGGCGCAGTCGGTTAAGCGTCCGACTTCAGCCAGGTCACGATCTCGCGCTCCGTGAGTTCGAGCCCCGCGTCGGGCTCTGGGCTGATGGCTCAGAGCCTGGAGCCTGTTTCCGATTCTGTGTCTCCCTCTCTCTGTGCCCCTCCCCCGTTCATGCTCTGTTTCTCTCTGTCCCAAAAATAAATAAACGTTGAAAAAAAAAAAAAATATTTTGAGAATCAACGACGTGGAAACCATCGTTAGGATGAATCAGTTTCCACAGTTGGGAGACGATTTTCCCCCCGATTCAGGAATCGTCTCTACAATGCCCCTGATCTCAAACCTCTACTAAAATCCATGCCGTGATGGGGAGCTCACTATCTCTCTTAGCATTCCATTCTATAGTCGGGCATTTCTGGGTACTAGACGGTTCTGTTTTATGAAGTGGAACCACGTGGAATTGCCAAAATGGCCAAGTGCAAGTCATTTTATACGTTCAGCCCACGAGTTGAGGCCAAAACTACTTTTTTGCCCTGTTCACTCATTTGCCTTATTTCTGCCCTCACAGTAGGACCAGGCTAGGTTCTGCCTCGTATTTGACCAAGGCCCTTTTAAACGCACATTTAAAGGCACGAACGTTTAGGGGCGCCTGGGTGGCGCAGTCGGTGAAGCGTCCGACTTCAGCCAGGTCACGATCTCGCGGTCCGTGAGTTCGAGCCCCGCGTCGGGCTCTGGGCTGATGGCTCAGAGCCTGGAGCCTGTTTCCGATTCTGTGTCTCCCTCTCTCTCTGCCCCTCCCCCGTTCATGCTCTGTCTCTCTCTCTGTCCCAAAAATAAATAAACGTTGAAAAAAAAAATTAAAAAAAAATAATAATAAAGGCATGAACGTTTAAAGGCACATTTCTGCCTTGAATTCCTTCAGCGTCTAGGACCCTTCCAGGGGCTGAAGGTACAGTGGTACCTCTGGGACCCAAGACCATGCTTCAAGTATTCTTGAGAACAAAACAGTACAACTAAATGACCATCTGGTTTTCCGATGTAACCAAACATACCCAGATCCGTCTGTCTTTTAACATGGACCCAGAGCATCTTCCCAAAACTTGAAACTGACTTCCACGGGATTACGAAAGATGGGTACCCAGGTGACATTCCACAGCACACGTACGTTTTCCCCCACTTGACTGATCACAGCTAAGCCCAACTTGTTGAATGGACATGAATTGCGATCTAAGTCGATTTCATTTAAATCAGATTCTTTTCTGTTCTCCTGCGGATATATAAAATTGAAACGTGTTTTTCAGTAAAGACTGCCCCATTTCCCACCAGTAGAGGCAAGACCCCCTGGTCTGGGTGACGTCTTCCTTTCCTCAGCTGGTTCTTTCCTCTTCTCTCCTCCCTGACTTGAGCTGCTGGCCAACAGCCATGCCTGAGCATAGCAAGCAAAACGGGGGTGGAGGGGGGGGGGGTTAGATGGGCTGCCCCAGGTTGCCAGGTGCCCTCCTGGCAATGTGGGGCAAACCAGTCCCGTCTCACCACTTCCCGGTGTCTCTGTCACTGCCGTTGGACATGGCGTCCCAGGAAGGGAAGGGAGTCGAGCAGCCTCTCGCCAGCCTGATGGCTCAACCCATCGCAGTGGCCATTGGCAGCGGGGATTTCCCAGAGTGGACTCAGGACCCACTGGGTTTTCTGCGTTGTGACATGGTGTTCCCTCTACCTGCCCTCCAATCTCCCTTAGGGTGGAGGACCCCCTCCCAGCGTTTGCCAGAACCATCCAAAGGTCAGAGTTACCCTCCTCTTTCCTGTTGGAAGAGGTCTGCGCCTAGATGGGAAGAAAGGCTGGGTTTGCAGGTTCTGCGACTTCAGATGAGCGTGTGCGAGGGAAGAACACAATCTGGCACGGTAGTGTCTTCTGAAGGCTCCCGTCCGACGAAGCGGCTTCTGTGGACTTGGGAGGGGCTCCTCCCCGAGGCTCTGTGCTGTCCACCTGTCACTTAATTCTGAGCACAGCTGGGGCACTGCCGTATCAACGACAACAGTGACAGCAAGACGCACGCACTGTGTACTTGCCGTGTGCCAAGCACTGGCCTAAACCCTAAGCCAACCCGGACTGCTTTCGCTCCCGCCATTATTATCCTGTTGCAGATGAAGAAACCCAACAGAGACGCCCAGTAACTTGCTCACTGTCGCCCAGCCGACCACATGGCAGATTCCTTCTCTCGGCAGGAGTGGTTGCTGAGGATATCAGTGTCTCCCTCTTGGCTTGTCCTTGAGACCTTTTGAAGGATCTGTTTTCTGTCAATATCCCTTAAGATAGCTGTGCTTCTGGAGCCAGATAGCGTGTTTCCCTTGAAATGGATTTATTTTCATTTTTTTTGAAGTTTATTTATTATTGAGAGAGAGCGAGAGAGAGAGAGAGAGAGAGAGAGAGAGAGAGGTGGGCAGGAGCAGAGGGAGAGAGAGAATCCCAAGCCGGCTCTGCCCTGTCAGCAGAGCCGGACGTGAGGCTCGAACTCATGAACCGCGAGATCATTCCCTGAGCTGAAGCCAAGAGCCAGACGCTCAGCTGGTGGAGCCACCCAGGCGCCCCGACATGGATTTTTTAAAAAAACATCAGGGGCACCTGGGTGGCTCAGTCAGTTAAGCGTCCGACTTCGGCTCAGGTCATGATCTCACGGTTTGTGAGTTCGAGCCCCGCATCGGGCTCTGTGCTGACAGCTCAGAGCCTGGAGCCTGCTTTGGATTCTGTGTCTCGCTCTCTCTCTGCCCCTCCCCTGCTCACGCTCTGTCTCTCTCTGTCTCAAAAATAAACAAAACACTAAAAAAAAAAATTAAAAAAAAAAACTAGAAGTAAACCCACCAGTCACGTAAATAATGTTGTTATAGTTTGTTACCTATTAGAGAACCCGGAAAGAGGCTGAAATATACATGTGGTTTTTTTCTTGTCTGTGTGAATTTTGTTTACCTGTGCTTCCTCTTTGCTTTGTGAGTTTAGCCAATAGTGATTTATACCAAGCCGATCTAATAATAAGGCTACGATACTAATCAGCCCTCCTATTTTCCTAAGCAACCATCCCCGCTCCCTGTGATTTCTAGCCCTTCCCATACTAATCTGAGTGTTATCTGCTGCTGCTCTTATTAACTATTTTGTGAACTGGCCCTATAGGATCTTCTGAAGACAACCCTGGATTTCCACACGCTGGGAAAGCTTGAGTTCAGTGGCATCAGAGGGAGTGCCCTGAGTCGGCAGGTCCAGCAAATGTATGACGAATTTCAAGAGATGTACAGGGTCTTTACAGAGGCCCCCTATGACTGCTTGGACCCCCAGAGCACGGTAAGGCTTGGAAAGGCTAACTCACAAGCTTTTTCTCTTTCTCAGATGCCTCGAGGCGGTAGGGTCTAGGTGTTTACTTGCATTTTCCTTGTGTATTTCCTTTGGTTCCCGGGGCTCCTTTGTATTAAGAGACCACTCCCAGTTATTCTTTTTGTCAGGAGAAAGTTCAGGAAAGGCCTTTTCTAACGGCTGACTGCTCCAGACTGATGATACCCAGGGTTCCAGAGATGCTGAGATGTGTACGGGTTGATGGTGGGGGGCCGTGTGCAAAGCTTTCAGCTTCGAGCTCCACGGAGGCCAGGCGCACCCGGGCAGAATTTCATTAGTGGCTTGGGGAGGGGGAAGTGAAACAGAGGCTGAGTTGTTCTGAGCTGACCCTGGTCCCCCAGGGAGTCTTCAGGCAGAGGAAAGGGCCAGAGTTGCAGTTTCCAGGATCCCACATGTCACCTGTAGCCCAGGATTCTGGACCTGTGGGTCCAAGCCTACAGCAGGAAAAACAAAACAAAACAAAACAAAAAAGCAGAAGGGTCAATACGGAAGCAGGGAATGGCATGCCTGTTAGGAGGGGCTGAATTAGGGGAGAAGGAATCACAAGAATGTACCAGCGGAAGTGGAGAAAGAAATTGAGCAGAAATCTACTCTGAGCACCTCCAGACCTTGGGTGATTAGCTGGCCAAACCCAGAAGTTTTAAAAATTTCTAAAAATTCCATGAGTCTCAGGTGGAAAAAAAAAGGGGGGGGGCAGTGGCATATGACAAAACAGGATATATACCGTGTGTTTGCCACAAAGTGATAATCTGAAAACACACCAAATCCTACACACAAGGAAACATACTAGTATTAATGTGCTTGGGTTTGGGAAGTAGAAAAACACTATGCTGTTCTGGTTTTCTTTGTCTTTTTGTAAGGCGATGCATCAGTGTTGGAAAGCGATAATAACAGGTAATAATGATTCCACAAATAAAAGTTTCTTTGACAATGGCTACGCTTTAAGAAAGAGAACACACTTGGGCTGTCTGACAAAATACAGTATTTGGGAGGATTTTGACTTGGGGCAGGAAGGGAAGTAGGAGGTAATGATAGAATAGCCTTACTGCTGGGGCTGTTGGCGCTGAGGTGGCTTCTGGGGTGACATGAGCTAGCACTGGGGGTGAGAGAAGGGACTTCAGAAGGTGGGAGAGGGGCCCCGAAAGGGGGTGACAAGGAGCCAAGCTCACACCGGACTCAATTTACCAGGAAAGTGGCATCCAGGAAAACAATACTGCAGTAATAGGGTCACTGCATGGATAGAAACAAAGCCATGCCAGGGTGAATTTTAGAAACTTAAAATTTAAGTCCTGGGTGTAGCCACTTCAAGCACATAGGTGGTGGTAAAGAGCATAGTGGGATTGGCCTTGAGGAGCTCACGTTCATCCTACGTCCACGTGATGTCACTACAGGAATTCGAAAATGACGTGTCCGAATTTCGCCAGAGAGTAGAAGATCTTGACCGAGGGCTGGGGACCATCTTCATTCAAGCCTTCGATGATGCCCCCGGTTTGGAGCATGCCTTTAAGGTTTGTGCAGCGGGGGGCGGACGGGTGGGAGCCACTGCTGTGCTCCATTCTGTCCCCACCCTCAGCTGAGGGGGACAAGGCCCCTCTTCCAATGGTTTTGTCCCCGCAGATGTCAATTGTTCCTGTGGATCTTGTAGAACGGTGTCGTGGGAGAACTAGGCAAAGGGACTGGGCAGAACTAGGGCTCTCAGGTTGATCATTAATGCTTTTCTAGAAACACGACGATGTGAAAATACTTTCCAAAAGAGTTTATTCTAGAATGTTCTCTCTGGGCCTTATCCCGAGCGTGCCCATTAGAAGTGACGAAGTCTACTTGCGGTCGCCCCCCTGAAAACCTGGGCTATTTAACCAGTGCCGCAGGGCTGATTCAAGCCGGAGCAAACCCCCCCATAAGTGGTTGTAGGGTTCAGCTACCAGCTGCTGAAGTCCATCAGGGGCCAGCTGGAGCAGGAATAGGGAGGAGAAGGCACAGGACAAGTGGACAGTGGGTGCACACTGAGACTTGTGAGTCGTGAGGCACGATGCCTTCACGGCACGTGACCGATCTTCTCTAAACTGCAAAGGAACTTCCACTCTGTAAAGACTTGAAGATTAGAACAAGGACTGACCGGTGGCAGTTATAAGGAGGCCAATTTGGGCTCCGTGGAGGGGAGAGATTTCTGTGAAAGGTGAAATGGACTTCTTGGAGAAGTCGATGAGTGTCCAGTCGCTGAAAATGTCCTCGGGTAGCCTCGATGACCAGTGAGACAGTTGTAGAAGAGGCTCAAGCCCTGGGTGGGTGAGTCCGTGCCATTCTGGGATAGTGGGTGATCCAGCATGCCAGCCTTCGTTAGCCATCGAGCGTAGAGACACATGCCCTTTCATAAACAGTGCGGCCCCATAACTCATGGGGAAACACTTGTAGGATTCCTCTCTCCAAGCCTTTGAACTCATTCTGGAAATTAGTTCCAGAATTAGTTCTCTCTGAAACTTTTTTCTTGCTCGCCACCCTCAAATTTGAGCCTTCCACATTCTCCCCAACACCTGGCCCACTTAGGTTTGTTTTTTTTTTTTTAGTTTATTTATTTATTTTGGGAGAGAGAGGGAGCAGGGGAGGGGCAGAGAGCAAGGGAGAGAGAGACTCCCAAGCAGGCTCTGTGCCGTCGGCACTCAGCCTGACGCAGGGCTCGAACTCATGAACCGTGAGATGGTGACCTGAGCCGAAATCAAGAGTCAGATGCTCAGCCAACTGAGCCACCCAAGCACCCCTAGCTCAGTTAGCTTCTTTACCTCATCTCTATTTCTGTTTTAGTTCTCTTTTTTTAATGAAGCTCAGCTCTCTGACATCTTTAGCTTTCTCTTGGTTTAATCCTTTACTCAGGGTCTCTCAACACGTGAGAGTCTGGCGGGTAATTCAGCAGACAGGTCTCCTTCTCCTTTAGAAGCAAAGGAGGGAGGGGCGACTATGAATATCCACCTATTTATAATCATTGACTCAACAGTTTTCGACCCTCTGCCACCAGCGGACATGTGAAAGAAATAGCCAGGAAACAAGCTGTACTCAGAAAGGTTGGACCTGTGACTTTTTCTTCTTCTCTCTCTGCCTCCTCCGCAGCTGCTAGACATAGCAGGGAACCTTCTGGAAAGGCCGCTGATAGCGCAGGATGCATCTGAAAAGCACCTGCTGTTCGTCCGAATGTTCCACAAAGACCTGGATACCGTGAGGGTGATCTACAGTCAGCGCGTCCAGGAGGAGGCGGAACTTGGTAGGTTTGTGGCGAGCGGGTTTGAATGGGGGAGTTCTGTTACCAGCAAGGGTGCAGCTCAACCCTCTTGTGTCCGTTAAATGGCCACGGTGGGTCCATGACATCCTCCCAGAAAAGAGAGCACAGTCTTCCTGCTTGAAATCTCAGGCCGCCTTGGGTCATTGTAGAATTCACTGACCCGCGCATTTCCCTGTGTCTGGGGCTGCGACTGGCAGCCGACCCAGAGCACTGAAGTCCCGACTGCTTCTGGCTGAGACCTTAGCACGATGCATGAGTTGACCCTTGATCAGTGTTGCCGCACTGATCAATCTCCAGCGTACCTCAGTTCCACCACGGATCTCTACACGCCTGGGGAAAGTTTCTGCTCCCTTCTGACACCATAGCAAACCCTGCTTCTGGAGGGGAGACCCTGCAGGAGGCTGACAAAGGGCGGGTCCTTGCCGAGGTGTGATGTCTCCATTCTTGAAAAAAAGTTTTTTTCTAACCTTTATTTATTTTTGAGAGAAAGAGAGAGAGAAAGAGCATGAGCAGGGGAGGGGCAGAAAGAGAGGGAGGCACAGATTCCGAAGCAGGCTCCAGGCTCCGAGCTGTCAGCACAGAGCCCGACGTGGGGCTCAAACCCACGGACCGTGAGATCATGACCTGAGCCGAACTCGGACGCTTCACCGACTGAGCCTCCCAGGCGCCCCATGACGTCTCCATTTTTGCCGCAATTCTTAGATGCCCTGTCTTACCTGATCTGAAGTCAAACACTATATGCAGGGCACCTTTGTGGGCACTGTATACAGAGGCAGGCCAGGGTAAGGGATAAAATAATTAATACTAAAGGGTTGTTCTTCAAGGAACACATCAGACATGAACAGACTTAACAGTAATGCAGAGCAGAGAACATAGGCGATGTTCAACTTGAGTCACAGCGAACGAACGGTAACGAAACAAGACGGCTTATGGCCGGGAGGTCTGAGGGGAGTGTGTGGGGTAAGTGGCCTTGAGCTGAGCCCTGCAAGGTCGGGGGATAGACAGCCAGGGAGAAATGGCAAAGGCCTCTGAAGCAGAGACAGGAGAGGAAGGTGATGGGTGGCACCTGCCTCAGCCAAAGGAGGTTACATGGGGAGATTATGTTAGTCACAGAGTTTGGGGGCAACAGTATCACCTTCTCTGAGTGCCATATTTAGGAATCTGGAGTTCATTATTCGGGTAACGGGAAATTTTCCAGGGTTTTTAAGCAACAGAGTAGTAGGACCACTGCATCTATAAAGAGGTTTGCAAGTTCCCAGGGAGGTCGTTAAGAACTGCTTCTTAGGGGCGCCTGGGTGGCTCAGTTGATTGAGTGTGCGACTCTTGGTTTCTGCTCAGGTCATGATCTCATGGTTCCTAAGTCTGAGCCCCACGTCGGCCTCTACACTGACAGCACGGAGCCTGCTTGGGATTCTTTCTCTCCTCTCTCTCTGTCTCTGTCTCTCTGCCCCTCCCCTGCTTGTGTGCTTTCTCTTTCTCTCTCTCTCTCTCAAAATAAATAAACTTTACAAACAAACGTTTCTAAAGTTCTGTAGGTCGGAGCCCAGCCTGATGTGTCTTGATGTCCACTGAGAGTGGCCCAGGGCTGAAATCACAGCCTTGACCAGGGCCAAGTTCTCATCAGGAGGTCCCGGGGAGTGGGGGGAATACGCTTTCGAGCTCATTTCGTTGGGAGAATCCAGTGCCTTGTGACTGTAGCCCCGAGGTCTGCAATTCCTCGTTGGCTGTTGGTGGGGGGGGGGGGGGGGCTGGGGGGGCCACTTAGTGCCTGGATGGCATGCCCATGCCTCCATCTTCAAGCCAGGTATGGCTTCCTGAATCCCTGACTTCTCCTTCCGGCCACCAGAGAAAACGTTCTGCTTTAAAAGGACTCACCTGATTAAGTCAGGCCCACCCAGGATCATCCCTCTTCCGCTATCTAACATAGCGTCATCACTGGAGTGATTTCTCAATCGTATCTGGTTTCCCCCACACACACTGAAGAGGAGAGGATTATGCAAGGGTTCGGGTCATTGGTGTCATCTTAGCATTTTGCCCTGCTGTGGAGGCCGGGCAGAATGTGACTGTAACAGATCAGGGTTGAGGGTACGACATCAGGGAGCAGTGGGGTCTGTGGTAAAATAAGGAAGAGACCACTATTCAGCTACACTTGCCAGTTAGAAGTGGTGGCTGGTTCTTGCCAACTCTTCCAACTGAGATTTTTTTCAAGAAATGGAATCCAGGGGCACCTGGGTGGCTCAGTCGGTTAAGTGTCCAACTCTTGGTTTCAGCTCAGGTCATGATCTCACATCCGTGAGTCTGAGCCCCACGTCGGTCTCTGCACTGACAGTGCGGAGCCTGCTTGGGATTCTCTCTGCCCCTCTCTCTCTCTCTCTCTGCTCCTCTCCCCACTCTCTCTTTCTCAAATTAAATAAACTGAAAAAATAAGTTTTAAAAATTTGTCTTAAAAAATGAAATCTAATCACTGTTGAATCCTGACAAGTAATTGTGAGCAAAGAAACCCACTGTTTGGACTAAAGTAAGAGCATCGAGGCTGTGCTGACGCTGGGCAAGTGACTCACAACCCACACGGCCTGTCTCATTCATCATCTTAGTGAATTTTCACAGAAACCCTGGAAATGAAGCAGGGAAGATAGTATTCCCATTTTCTAGATGAAAAAACTGAGGCCCAAAGAGATTCTTTAAGGCAGTGTTTTCAACCCTGAATGTGCAATTGAAATCATCTCCAGAGCTTTTAAAAATACAGATGACTGGGCCCCACCCAGACCAATTAAATCAGAATGGCGGAGTCAGGGTCCAAGCATTAGTAATTTTTTTAAGTTTATTTATTTATTTATTTATTTATTTATTTATTTATTTATTTATTTATTTTTGAGAGAGAGAGAGAGAGAGAGGGAAAGAAAGCAGGAGCAGGGGGCAAAGAGGGGGAGGTGGAGAGAGAGAATCCCAAGCAGGCTCCACACTGTCAGCCCAGAGCCCCAAGCAGGGCTGGATCCCATGATCTGTGAGATCGTGACCTGAGCTGAAATCAAGAGTCAGATGTTTAACCCACTGAGCCACCCAGGTGCCCCGGGATTTTTTTAAGAGCCCCCAGGTGATGCTGATGTGCAGGCAGGTGGAAAGTCCCAAGTGTGGAGTCAGAAAGCCAGTGAGGGGCAGCGCTGGGCTGGGCACCCCTGTCCTCGGACCCCATTTGGTGTTCTCCCCCAGGCCCCTCCTCCTTACTCCTTAGCCTACCGGCCGATCTCCCGGGACCCACCCCCATCTCAGTGTGGGCACAGGGTGACTTTAGCACGTGGAGGTACTGAGGCAAAAAGTGGGGGGGGGGGGGGCGGGTATTCCTGGGCAGAGTGGGGCCGGGGGTGGGCCTCCTTCAGTCTGCCTGTGCCGTGTCCCCAGGGTTCGCCGCCGTGCACAAGAACATGCCCACTGTGGCCGGGGGTCTCCGCTGGGCACAGGAGCTGCGGCAGCGTATCCAGGGCCCTTTCGCCAACTTCAGACGCATCGCACATCCGTGAGTAACCGACTCCCCGAAGGCGGGTGCGTTTTAAGCTTCAGCTCCTGCTCTGGATTTTTGGAGAAATGCAGCTCACTTCCCTAAGGCATGAAAATCACCTTCATTTCTTTCCCTTTTCGGCAGTAGACCAGCATCTTAAGTCCGTTTGGGCTGTTGTACAGAATGCCACAGACCTGGTGGCCTATAAACACCAGAGGCCCTTCTCACACCTCTGGAGGCTGGCAAGTCCAAGATCATGGTGCCGGCAGATTTGCTGTGTGGTGAGGCACACCCTGGTTCACAGATGGCTGTCCCCTCACTGTGTCCACATGGCAGGTGGGACAAGGGACCTCCGTGGAGCCTCTTCTTAATAGGACACTAATTCCTTAATGAGGCTCCACCCCTTCATGAGGCCCTACCCCCGCCATGAGGCTCCACCCCTTCACGGGGCTCCACCCCTTCACGGGGCTCCACCCCTTCACGGGGCTCCACCCCTTCACGGGGCTCCACCCCTTCACGAGGCTCCACCCCCTTCATGAGGCTCCACCGCCCACATGAGGCTCCACCCCTTCATGGGCCTCCACCCCCTTCACGAGGCTCCACCCCCTTCACGAGGCTCCACCCCCTTCACGAGGCTCCACCCCCTTCACGAGGCTCCACCCCCTTCACGAGGCCCCACCGCCTTCACGAGGCTCCACCCCCTTTGCAAGGCCCCATCCCTTCACGAGGCCCCACCCCTTCACGAGGCTCCACCCCTCCATGAGGCTCCACCCTCATGGCCTAATCACTCCTGAAAGGCCCTGCCTCCTAATGCCATCACATGGAGGGTAGGATTTCAACATGTGAATTTTGGTGTGGGAGGGAACACAAACTCATTAGGGGACCGTTGGTGCAAAGTGAGGCTTCATGGATGACAGGCTGCCTCTTTTTTGCTCCATCAGATTGATTTCTTTTTTTTAATGTTTATTTTTGAGAGAGACAGAGAGCGACAGAGGGGCAGAGAGAGAGAGACAGGGAGACACAGACCCTGAAGCAGGTTCCGGGCTCTGAGCTGTCAGCCCAGAGCCCCACACGCCAACTCACCGTGGGATCACGACCTGAGCCGGACGCTTAACCTACTGAGCCACCCACGTGCCCCGAGGGTCCTTTCTAGAGGCAAAGGAGTCCGGGTTTCCAGCTCTTTGGGGCTCTCCCACCAGTCTCCTCTAACACAGCGTCTCCTGGCTACTGAGGCTGCTGGAAAATAGAGAAGCCCAGTGTCTGCTAAAGCGTGCTATAAAGACTTCGCCTGTTAGAATACCTGGGGCTCTTGTTAACATGCAGCTTCCCAGGCCTCACCTCCCACTACTGAATCCGAATCGCGAAGCGGGATGGGGCCTATGAATTGCTTCCTTAGCAAGCTCCCCCCACCCCGTGATTCTGATGGTTGACCAGGTTTGGAAACCACCGGCTCCACAATCTGGAAGCTGGGCTACGTAGAGGCATCTGGGCTGCAAGAAGCGAGAGAACGGTTTTGCGGTATCACATTCAGGATGCTTCGGGAAAGGGCGGTCTTTCTCTGACCCCTCTTTCTAAAGAGTCTCCATTGAGGGCACTCAGCTTTGGCAAACAAAACGGCAACCAAGCGTTGAGACCCTGGCCTCCCAGGTGTTTTTGGCATCGGGTAGGACGCCGGCGACCCTCTGGTGCAGGTGTCAGGACTGAACGCTTTCAGGGGCCGGGGAAGAAAAACGGAAGACCGGCCAGGCTGGGGTCCCACAGGGGGGTCACCAGCACCCCATCCAGCGCTGCCCGGTGGAAAAGCGGACTCCGTAAGAGCGCTCCCCCCCACTCAGAGAGGAGCTGAAAATCGCGGCGTGTCTGTAAAACGCTCAACTTCAGAGTTACCACCTGCTCTCAAACTCCACACCCATCCGATAAACAGGGGGGTCAGGTCTGCCCTGCAGGCGATCCGTTGGCAACATCTGATCTGGTCTGAGCTAGCCGAGCTCTTTGTTTTGCAGATGAAGAAAGGGAGGAAAACGGAAATGAGGTGACAGGCTCACCACCGTCCCAGGGAGAGATCCCAGAAAGAACTGGAACAGAGTCTGGGGTCTTGAGACCCTGGCCCAGCACTCTTCCCCGGGAAGCCCCCAGCCACCGGCACCGTGGCCCAGGATACGCTGAGCCCCATCTTCTCAAACGTGCACGTGGATGTGGGTTGTCGGAGCGGAGGGGCATGACCTTGGGCGAGGGGCTCTCTGGCCGCAGCTGTTCCCCCAAGAGGCAGGCAGCTGTGTTTCATCAGCAGCCAATGTGTTTAGCCCAGGGGGGATGGGAGGATGGTAAGAGGGCCTGGGCCTGGAGAGGGGATCTGAACGGCACCCAAGGTGTCCTCTGTGGTCCCCCCTGAAAATTCCCCTTTGTTTAAAAATGAATTCACATTTGCAGCACCTTGCTCTGTAATATACAGCTGACCTTTGAACAACATGGGTTTGAACCGGGTGGCTCTATTTACATGCAGTTTTTTTTCTTTTTTCTTTTCTTTTGCTACAAGAAGTTTTATTGTTTCCATTTGGTCCCCGGTGGTTAAAAGCTGCCTAGAGGCTGCAGGGAAAAGTAAGTTCAGGCTGAAACCTCAACGTGAGCAGGATGCGCAGAAAGGAGGTGCAGGGTCCCCTTCTTGTGCTTGACAAGGGGAGGAGCTACCCGCCTAGCCCAGCCTGGGGGCGGCCAGCCTGGGGAGGTGGGCCAGCTGGTTACCATCTTCTTGAGGAGTTTCACCTGCCCATCTAGGATGCGGTTCTCGGGATTCCCAGAGGTGGGGTCTGTGCTCGTGAGACCCAGGGCAAGCGGATCCAGAAGGACCTGGTTCAGCTTCTCATCCAGAAGCGTGGAAGCTTCCGTGGCGTGGCAGGCTTCACCTCTCCCATCTCGGGATGGCTTCTGCGCCTTCTGGAACAGGCGCATCAGCTCCGCTGGGTTTGTGACTTCGAGGGACGCTGGACACCCTCACGCTTCTCTGCCAACTGGGAGGAGAAGTGGCCCAGCCCTCCGGAGCCGCATCAGTGCATCCAGGTAGAAGCCCGGAGAGACAGGTGTAGGAGGCATGCAAGTGCAGGTTGATCAGGCAGTTGACGGTGGCCTCCACAGCGGTGGAATGATTCTGACGAATCTGGGAGCTCGTGGTTGGTCAGCAACAAGGAGCTAAGCCCAGTGGACGCTGTTGGCTGGTCCCGGAGGCAGGGCATGGCTGACAGGATGATTCCAAAGATTGCAACGGGGAAAGAGGTAGGAGGGTGCCGGGAGACTGGAAGAAGGGTTGGCACTGGGTCTGTTCCTTGCACAAGGTGTTGAGGCCAGAGACAGACCCAGGGGCTACTGGGCGCGCTGCCCAGACGGAGTTTTTATGGTGTTCTTCCTTGTGATTTTCTTACCATCTTCTCTCTAGTTTCCTTTACTGCCAGAATACAACGTATAACGTATATAACGTAAAACGTACATGTTCATGGACAGTTTGGGGTATCTGTAAGGCTTCCAGGCAAGAGTAGCGGTTAATAGTTAAGTTTTTAGGGAGTCCAAAGTTATATGCGGATTTTTGCCTGCGTGGGGGTTGGCATCCCTCACTCCCACGTTGTTTAGGGGTCAACTACCTGTATGAATTGGCTATAAAGAACGTTTTCCATTCCTCACCACGGAGGGAAGGAGAACCCACAGGGAGTTTGCAATTATTCCTGTGGCTCCTGAAACTTCCAGGCGACTGGCACGGGCCCCCAGTGTGAGAAACCCTTCTCCCCTCTGGCCTCACTCTTCTCCAGAAACAAAACTGGGATCCGGCGTCTTGAGGCTTGCAGAAATCCCACGGCTCGGGAGGGGAGAGCTGGGGGGAGCCAGCCCACCTGGTCCAAAGCCCTTCTCTCGCCTCCTTGCTGCCTCCCCAGCCACACCTGCTCCTTCACCGGGAACGGGGACTAAGGACTGGGAATAAAACGCCAGGAAATCCAATGCTTTCTCTGCAGGCACGAGGACTTATCCTGAGAGCTCAGGATATCTGGTGGAGAACCGTTGTGTTGGGTTAAGGAGCAAATGGGTTTTAAAAAATCTTTGCAATCAGCCGGGAGAACGAACAAAAACAGACGCTCCCACACAGTCAGCGTGAAGGTGTCTGAAAATTACAGACACTTCGCCGATGTTCCCAGAGGCTGGACTCTCATTTCGTGTTGCAAAGGAACGTCACAACTGGGCGACAGTGTGCCTCAGCCGGACCCTGCTGACATGCCATGTGGCCCCCAGCATCCCTGCGGAAGCCTCTGTGTCCACGTGTGCATTCGCGTATGGGGGGCATAAGAGGTGGGAGGGGAAACTTGCATCGACGTGTCAGTGAGTAACGGGTAGGAAGTTTTGTCATCACATGTCCTAGAAGGATTTCAGAGGAGACATATACACGTGTGTGACATATATACATGTATATATATACACACACATTAGATGTCACTTTATACAAATGTATACAAAATATTGTTTTGGGGGCGCCTAGGTGGCTCCGTCAGTTAAGCATCTGATGTCAGCTCAGGTCATGATCTCAAGGTCTGTGAGTTCGAGCCCCACGTCAGGCTCTGTGCTGACATCTCAGAGCCTGGAGCTGGCTTCTGATTCTGTCTCCTGCTCTCTTTCTCTACCCCTCCCTTGCTCATGCTCGCTCTCTCTCTCTCTCTCTCAAAATTAAACAAACATTAAAAAAGTTTTCAATATTGTTTTTATATTTGATGTTGTGTAGTTTTATTATGTTATAATGCATAACATTATGTAGTTTTTTTCCTTAAATACGGAAAACTGTAGCACCTAGAAGGTTCCTCTCGTCTCAATTTCCCTTTTAATTCAGATTTTGGAAGGACTTCACTTGCCCATGCATGACTGGCTGGGCTAGGAGAGGGGGTTGGTGGAGCCCATCGTGGGGGGGGGGAGGGGGGGGGGTTCAGGTGCTGTGTTCACTGTCCCTGCCACCTGGGGGTCGGCCTGCATTTCAGGAAGTGCAGATGCCCTCTAGTGGCCGGTGGACGACACTGGCGAGAAGGACGCGGGGAACAGGTGCAGTTTGTTACTTTGATTATTATTTTGACCTGTAAATCGATGCCATTTTCCCCCCTCTTTTGTGTGGATAGTTGCCTGGAATCTGCCGAAGGAAAGCGAATGACACAAAAATATGAAGATATGCTCTCACTGCTCGACAAGTAAGCGGCTTCTGGCATCGTATTGTTCTGCAAATGGCATAGCCACCCCCGGCCCCCCTCGCCGCCCCCGTGATGCTTTCTGTGGTTACCGGTTTCACGTAGATTCCTCAGTGGCTGTGCAATGTCACTGTTTTAGGATGTAAACCACGGTGTCTGTGAGTCCAGCGCTTCTGGGTCTCTGGGGAACGCGGCTCTGTTCCAGGAACAGACGCTTTCCAGGGTAGTTCGGTTGGGAGCAGGAACTTGGCGCAGCCGGAGGAGGTAGGGCGCTCCTCGGGACACCTGGAGATCGGTGTCCCGGGAAATCCCAGCAGCCGCTCGCGAAGCAGAAAGCAACGGTTTGTGCTGTGCAGAGAGAAAATAAGTTTTAAAAGTACTTCCTGCGTCCTCTTACGGAGAAAACAGAAGAATGACAGTTCACGCGGACTCTTAGTTCCTGCTCTAAAGCTGCGGTTAAGTCTTGTGGTTCAGGCTGTGATGCCCACAGTCTCAGCAAATCCAGTGATGTCACCGCATTCCCCGGGCTGGGGAGCCCTTCAGTGCCTCCCACTGGCTCTTGTCACTTTCAGGTGACCCGAAAAGCCCTCCCTGTGGCCTTTGCCTCCCTCTCCAGCCTCGTCCCTTCCCCCCCTCCGGCCTCAGCCATTCCTAGATCACACTCCATGTGTCTCTTCTCTGCCCTGTGGTGGTGCTGATGCTTCTGCTGGGGGACATCCATTTCCCTTTCACTCTCCTACCTGTACTCATCCTTTGAGATTCCGTCAAGCCTCGCCTCAGCCCCTCTTCCATGCAGCCTTCCTGGCATTCTCCTTATCACACTCTCATCCCCGCCACTAGATGCCCGATGCCCGGTACATCTCTCCAGGATTGTACTTCTGTATTTTTCCGTTTACCCGTGGTCCAGGGCCTTAGCTCCATTTACCGTGGGGTGTTTATTCATCACGTTTTCAGTCATCGGGTAACGGCTGAGCGATGGATGTCTGAGCTGCGTGAAGATTAGTGTGAGAGCAAATCTTGCCCAATAACTTCTTCCCGTGGTTAATGAGACTAATCACAACTCCCTTTATCTCCTCTAAAGATTGCATGGAGCCTCTCGACCTGGTTCTCATTTCAGCTGTGCTACCTTTTGAAAGCCGAGTCAATGACTTTGACCTAAGAACGTAGCCAGGCATTTTACTGATGGTACCTTAAGTTTTTGTTATAGACGTGCACATATACCTATGTAGATATCTAGGTCATATACGCATTAATAGATCTCTGTCTTCAGCGGGTCATTGCCAGGCGCTGGGAGGGTGCTTCAGAGGTGACTGTTGTCTCTGGTCCTCGCAGGTACGAGACGAGACTTTATGAAGACTGGTGTCAGGCCGTGTCGGAGAAGTCACAGTACAATCTTTCCCAGCCGCTTCTGAAACGTGACCCAGAGACGAAGCAGATCGCCGTCAACTTTAACCCACAGGTAAGGCAGCAGGAATTTCCTTGTGGGTTCCTGAAGAGACTCCTTTAACTCTGCTGATTTCAAAGGCAACAGAGGTATTTTATAAGAAATTGCAGAAGCTTTCCGAGAGAATTTCCACCCCGAATCTCCCTTTCGGGATGAATCCCGCCATGCGTTGTTTCCTTACGTTGTCTAGTGTCCTCATTTTTCTCCGTGGTTGGTCAATACGTTTGTGTCAATTTTGCACAACAGAAAATACAGCAGAATATGTTTTAAACTTTCATAGTTGGGTGATAACAGCTTTGTTATGAACTCGACTCCACATACAAAGTTAGAACGGCAATTGCGTTCAAGATAAACTCATCCAGGGGCGCCTGGGTGGCTCAGTCGGTTGAGTGTCTGACTTCAGCTCAGGTCACGATCTCACGGTCCGTGAGTTCCAGCCCCACGTCGGGCTCTGGGCTGACAGCTCAGAGCCTGGAGCCTGTTTCCGATTCTGTGTCTCCCTCTCTCTCTGCCCCTCCCCCGTTCATGCTCTGTCTCTCTCTGTCTCAAAAATAAATAAACATTAAAAAAAATTTTTTTTTAAAAAGATAAACTCATCCAAAAGTTTACATATCCTATTCTAGGTATGCACCATCTGGAATTCAAGAAAGTATTTAAATAGGTAACAGGTATTGCTACGCCTGCCCTCAAGGAACCCAGCACCTAGTTAGGAGCTAGGACCTCAACATGCAAAAGTCTACCTTTATTAGATTATATGTGGTCAATCTCCTTGGAGTAGCTTTGGAAATAAGACTCTAGGTTACTGATTCTCACCAAGGGCAGTTTAGTCCCCTTGGAGATATTTTGGGTTGTCCGTCATGGACTGGGTGCCAATGGTGTAGGGTGAGCACATTCTTAAGGATGCAGCTAAACTTCCCACGACACTCAGGACGGCACCCCACAAGCAAGAGTTTTTGTCTGAAAGTGTCAGGAGTGCTGAGATTGAGAGGCCCTGCTCTAGGCGATCAGAAGAATTGAAGACCACCGTGGGCTGTAGCAATGTGGAAAACTTCATGCCAGAGAACGTGATAACCAAAAGCCAGCCCATATCAGGAAGTATATCGGAAAAAAAAAAAAAAAAAACCAACTTAAAAGTATAGGCCACGCTGAGCTAAACACAGTCACCGACTTCTGTATCAATGGCGTGTTCTCGAGGTAGAGAGAGCCGGAAACTAAGCTGATAGCATGTGAGTGTCTTTTGAGAAAATTACAGTTTAAGTAGAACATCGACTCCGACGGCGATCAGAGTCAACAAAGGGGGTTGGAGGGTCCATTTCTTCACTTTGGTAGCACATAAGCGTGTCGTTTGACTCATTTAACTCCTTGGCATAATTTTATCGGCATTCACCGTGAGCAATGTTGATTGTTAAATGCCCAAACAGAGGAGGGTCTGGGTTACCCACGAAGCCACAGTCCAGAGGTTATAATTGTAGGAATGAAGCCCTCAGGACGAGACAGTTTTGAGGATGGACCACTCCTCCTCTGTATACTCCAGAGCAAGGACTCTTTCTCTCTCCCAATGTGCAGCACATAGTAGGCACTTTCAAAGTGTTTGTAGGTGGTAGAAGGAAAGAGGGGAGAGTGAAAGAGAGAACAAAAGGGGAGAGGGAATACCTGAATTATAAAGTGAGTTAAGGGGAGACAACCAAACACACAAGTCAAAGAGGAGCTGTATGTGTCCCTGTTTCCAGCTTCGAGCAACATGACAGTGGCCATGCTGGTAAGAATGAACAGTAACACGTGTATCGTTCTAGAGGGACATGATCAGATCTGCCCCTCTGGGGCCAGAAAAAAAATTCTTTTGCAAATTATTTAAAGTGTTTTAAATGCCCTATTATTGGATATTGAAATTATTTTCTCGTTTTATCAACCTGTATTTCACTGATCGAAAGATGCACTTTCTTTTTCTTTTTTTGTTACATCTTCGCATCTCTGAAAATGGCACGTGTTTATAGTTTAACCGCATTTTTCTTCCCTGGTTGGAAATGAAATAATAGAGAATCTTAACGTTGAAGCATGTTGGAAAGAAATAAAATACAGTATAAATAAAGCTACAGGAAACATCCTTAGTTATTGTTGTGTCCGTCCTCGATGATTTATGTGGGATAAAGGCCTAGAAATGGGGTAGAGGGTGTTCACATTGTGAGGATTCACATATACATTATCAATTGGTTCTTCAGGAAGATGGAACTCAGTCATATCTCTTCCAGGAAGATATCCATTTCTTCAAATCACCCCTAGCCTGTTGAACTAAATATATATATGTAGTATCTCAACATTGTTTTAATTTGTATTTATTTGGCCACTAGTAAAGTAGAACCTTCTCATCTGTTCATTGGCCGGTCATAGTTCTTCTACAAATCACTTGTTCATGTCTCTTGCCCACTTCGGAGTGGAAGTGCCCTCTTTTAGAATATTTGGGAAATATTTGTCGCATATTAAGAAATCCATTGCATATGTTTCAGACCTGTTGAAATGTGCCGTTTTATTACGTGAACGATATTTAATGCCTGCAACCTTTTGTATTTTATTTTCCGGTTGTATGTTTGGAAGGGCCTTCTCCACCTCAGTATTATATAAGTAGCCCTGATGTTTTAATTTTCTGTTTTCAGTTTTTACACTTAAATTTTTAATATCTGTCTTGAGCTTATTTCAAACAAAGTAGGAGACTGAAGCCATTTCCCCACCAGATGGTTAGCATTTGCCTTCATCCTGAGTAGGGTTGGCTGGGCCGCAGCGGAGCACTGACCCAGAGCCATTGCGAGGAGAGCTGGGAGCCCAGGTGTCTCCATGCAAAGGGGAGGGGAGTGGGAGGCGGGTGGGAAGTATCTCTGGGGTGTTTTGTTGCCCACACTAATACACATCTGTCCTCGTGGGTTCAGAGGTAAATGCAATAAATAGCGAAGACCACAATACCTAGCAACCCAGCCAGAGGTCTCTTTTTCCATTGGCCCACGTCTGCTTCGCCTCTCACCCTTCAGTTCCACTGAACTCCGTGCCCACAGACGTTCAGAGAGGCCTGGGTGACACAAAGGCGTGCCAGCACAGGCTCACAGAAACGAAGGGCTGTTTCCAATGGTTCCATTTAACAATTAAACTCGTACAATAGCATCTCCTCTCAGTTCTGTCCGTGTCTGTGTGTGCGTGACCTCATTGGGGTGAGCCCGTCACTGCATCAGCCGTGTGCCCGAAAGCATCAGGGTAATCTGTCCAGCGTTGTTTTTGTTGCTCTCTGGGATTGACGGACTTGACGGACTTGGTAAGCCTTGCTGCGTCTGAGTCCTCTGCTTTCTCAATTTCAACACTCCGTTTCCCTTCTCTGGATGGAAGGAGCAGGTAGGAGCAAACGTTACGAAGGGACCCGTTACGAAGGTCTTTGGGCCCCTGGGGTTTTCTAGTCCTTGACTGATGATTGCCACCCTTTACTGCCACGGAGCTGTTACCACTTTAATGCCGATTTGCTTTTCCAGCTGACTTCAGTGCTGAAGGAAATGAGTTATCTTGAATCGAGGCAGATGCGACATGTTCCTGAGACAGCAGCAGCCATGTTCTCCTCCAGGGAATTCTATCGGCAGCTCGTGGCGAAGTTGGAACTGATGGCGAATTGGTACAACGAGATTATGAAAACTCTTGTAGAGGTGGAATTGCCATTGCTGGAGAAAGAGCTGGGGAATATCGATCTCTGCCTGAAAGCTGCAGAAGAGACTCTGAACTGGAAAACGGAAGGTAGCAGGGCACTGCCTGGAATCTGGGGAGGGGGTTGGGGGTCAGGATCCTGATAAAGTTGGTAGAACTTGAATGACTCCCCCAGTAACCGGATTTGTGCTTGAAACACAAGCCTAGCCTCTGAGACATGTATCCAAAGCAGAGAAGGCAAGAAGGGCTAGTATTCCTTTTCTTCCTTCTCTTTGGATATGATTGGTAGACTGAGAAGATGTTGCCGCCATGCATTTGGGGAGGCTCAGGGTTTGCGTGACATACCCTGAGGTCTCCAACATATATTGGGCACTCCGTGAATGAGGGCTTTTCTTATATCATCACTGTCGCTTAATTTTTCTCACTGAAATATAGACACCTTTTTTTAAAACTTTTTTTTATTTATTAAATAATCTTTACCCCCAACACGGGGCTCAAACTCATGACCTTGAGATCAAGAGTCCCATGTCCCACCGACTGAGCCAGCCAAACACCCCTAGATTGTAGACATCTTAAGTGAGGGTACCATGATTTATTTCTTGTGTTTCTTCCAATTCAGTACTTTCATTGATGGATTAACTTTTGCAGGGTACTATGTAAGGGACCTCAACGGCACTTGAAATATGAGTTATATGGGACGTGGCTCCTACCCTCAAAGAACTCACGTTTAGTGGGACCAACAGACATACATACACCCATAAATCACCCAAGACAGACTATGATAAAAAGCCTTCACAGAGTTAAAAATAAAGTGTGCCAAATCACAGGGGAGGGAGATTAATTCTCATTAGAGTCCTCGAAAGAGTTCATGTTTGCAAAGGAGGTCACCATCAACTCACAGAAGTCTTGGAACGCCATGTTAAACGAGTTAGAACTTTATTTTATATGCAAGAGGGAACAATGTTTTCAACGTTTAATGAGGCAAAAGTGCTTTTCAGAAGGTCGATAACCCAAAGACAATCATGATGGTTCACTGGTGTGCCCCAGCAACTATGACGATTTCTGTGCACTTGGTTGGTAAGCATTACCTCCTCGTTTCTTTTCCTCCATAAGCAGGGTGATGGTAAGCATTGGCTTTTCAACACAGCCAGGAAGAAAAAGACTCTGGTGTTAACAAAATAACTTGTGCAAGAAAGCCTTTTGAAACCTACAGATATTAAATCCGTACCTTCCGTAGCGACTAGACCTTTAACTCTTTCAATTAAACGTATTTCTTTTGGGGAGCAGGCATTTGGGATTATGTCATTCAAATCACCAACAGCGTTCATGATCTCGAACAAAGGATTCGGAAAGCCCAAGACAATGTGGAAGAGATTCAAAACATCATGAAAACATGGGTGTCTCCGATATTTAAGAGAAAAGATGGAAAAAAGGAATGTCTCCTTTCCATGGATGACCAGCGCAACCGGATGGAAAAATACTACGATCTCATCAAAGAATCTGGACTTAAGATTCATGCCCTCGTTCAGGTAATAACCAGCCTGTCGGATGCACCTACCGCTAGCAGAGGGAAAGCGTCAGGAAGTGTTTGGATGCAGTAAGTGATTTGAAAATTAGAACGCTCAACAGATCCCGTGACTTCTGCATTCAGGGTAGAAGTTTATAGTGCGAGCGAGAGAACTAAAGGTAACAGATCGGTAGAGAGAAAAGTCACATTCTGGTACCAGTGTGTCAAAATTAATACTGTCGTAACGGTGTCACCGCATGACCTAAGTCCCACGCCAAACCCCGAGGACATAGAAGGAGATGCCAGGTACAGAACCCTAGAGTCCGTAATGGATCACAGTTGCTATTTTTGATTAGCTGTGGTTTGAATCACAGTAACATGCTGTACTTTGAGTCTGTTAATTTTATTTATCTGTTTTCTAATTCATTAATTTCTTTGTTTTTAAGTTTTATTTCTTTATTTTGAGAGAGCGAGAGAGAGAGCACGATCAGGGGAGGGGTAGAGAGGGGGTGGAGAGGGGATCCCAAGCAGGCTCTGCATTGTCAGCTCGGAGCCCGACTCAGGGCTCGAACTCACAAACTGCGAGATCGTAACCTGAGCCAAAATCAATAGTTGGACGCTTCACCAACTGAGCCACTGAGGCGCCCCTCTAGTTCATTAATTTCTGTTCTTTGTGCTTTATCCTTTCTTTCCTTAATTTGAGGTTGTTCTCCCCTTTTCATTCTCCCCCTACCCGCCAAGGGCAGAAACTTAGGGTATTGATTCTAAGCCTTTCTTCTTTTCCGATACAAGCATTTGATGTAATTTTCTCTCTTAGCTGTACTTTAGTTGCATTCCACAAATTTCATGTGCCTCATTTGCATTGTCATTCACTCTTAAATTTTTCTGCTCGTGACTCATTGTTTAATGGTCATTTGGAAGCACACTGTTTCATTTCCATATGTTCAGGGCTTCTCTGGATAGCTTAGTGAAATTGACCTTGAGTTCAGTCCAATTGTGGCCAGAGAAAGTACTCTGTAAGATCCAAATCATTTGTAATTCACCAAAACTTGTTCCATGACCTAGAATACTGTCCCATCTTACTGCACATTCCTTGTACACTTGACAATGCCTTCCTTCTTCCATTGTTGGGTGTAGTGCTCTATGAATCTCCGTTAAAGTTCAAAGTGGTTGATACTGTTGTTCAGATCCTCTGTATGGTTTCAGGATTTCTTGTCTGTCTGTTCTACCAATTATTGAAAGGGCTGTGTTAACATCTCCGCCTGTGACTTTGGGTGATTTGACTAAACCTTTAGTGCGGTCCGAGTTTTCATCAAGTTTGTGATGCTCTTTTAACACAGACACATTTATAATATCATGACTTTCTGATTCCTTCTCTTATAGACAGTATAGTAGAAACTTACTTTCCTAACAACTCTGCCTATTAACTGGGTTGTTTAGACTATTACGGTTAGTGTAATTATGGGTGTGCTTGGATTTAGCCCTACCATCTTGCTATTTCCTGTTTGCTTCATCTCTGTTGTGTTGTTCTGCTCCTCTGTTCCTTCCTTCTTGTTATTCGCTATTTTTTTTTACTTAACGTTTATTTATTATTGAGAGATAGAGACAGAGCATGAGCATGGGAGGGGCAGAGAGAGGAGGAGGCACAGAATCCGAAGCAGGCTCCAGGCTCTGAGCTGTTAGCACAGAGCCCGACGTGGGGCTCGAACTCACAAACCGCGAGATCATGACCTGAGCTGAGGTCAGACAGTCAACTGACTGAGCCACCCAGGCGCCCCTGTTATTCTCTATTTTTAAAAATATCCTATTCTGATTTCTCAATGGGTATTCCATCTTTTACTTTAATGATGCTGTCATTGCATTACATTTGCAATGGTTGTTGTAGGTTATAGGTCTCTAATTACAATCAGTGATTGTTTTCCCATGAAATATAGGAACGTAGCCACAGTATGGTTCAATTCAAACACCCCCGTTCATGTTTGGTACTGTTGGTGTGTGTGTGTGTGTGTGTGTGTGTGTGTGTGTGTGTGTGTGTGTGAGACACATCCCACACTAAATCCCAGGCCTTGTAGAGCATTCTATATTTTTGCCTTAAAAACTCAAGAAAAGGGACTCCTGGGTGGCTCAGTCGGTTAAGCGTCTGACTTCGGCTCAGGTCATGATCTCGCAGTTCGTGGGTTCGAGCCCTGCGTCGGGCTCTGTGCTGACAGCTCGGAGCCTGGAGCCTGCTTCCGATTCTGTGTCTCCCTCTCTCTCTGCCCCTCCCCCACTCATACTCTGTCTCTCTCCATCTCTCAAAAATGAATAAACGTTAGAAAAAAAACTCAAGAAAAAAATACTTCTGGTGTTTTAGATCCACCCACATACTCGCCATTTCCAGACTTATTTTTTTCCCTTCTTCTGTCAAACTGACTTGCCACCTGTAGTCATTTCTCTGCAGCCTGAAGAACTCCATTCAGTTTTTCTTGCAGTTCCAGTCTGCTAACGACACATTCTCTCAGTTTTTGTGGATCTGAGATGTCCTTGTTTCACTTCTGGTCTTGACGGATAGTTTCATTAGATACAGAATTCTGCGTAGACGGTTTTATTTTCCCTACAAAAGTTATTTCCTTGTCTCCTCCCCTCCAATGTTTCTGATGCGAAGCCAGCTGCATTTGGTGTCTTTGCTCCTGTATATGCAGAGTATTGTTTCTCCCAGGCTTCTTTTAATAGATTCTTTTTTTTTTTTAAATCCTTGGACTTCTTTTTTCTGTCTCACTACAATGTGCCTAAATAGGTTTACTTTCTGTTCACCCAGCTTGGAGTATGTGGGCTTATTGAACCTGTTTTTCATTAAATTGGAGGAGTTTCTTTTTTCTCTTTCTAATTAAAAAAAATTTTTTTTAATGTTTTATTTATTTTTGACAGAGAGAGACATGGAACATGAGCGGGGGAGGGGCAGAGAGAGAGAGGGAGACGCAGAATCGGAAGCAGGCTCCAGGCTCCGAGCCATCAGCACAGAGCCCGAGGCAGGGCTCGAACTCATGAACCGTGAGATCGTGACCTGAGCCAAACGAAGTCGGCCGCTTAACCCACTGAGCCACCCAAGCGCCCCAAATTTGAGTTTCTAATCAAATTATGCCATGCTTGTCTCCTGATTCCAACATCCGTTTTATTTTCTGCATCTGTTTTTGTTTTTAATGTGACAGAAGTTCCTTTTTGTCTCCATAAAACAAGTCTTAGGAACAGGCATCCCCGGATTGGTATGGCAGCTATTTGCTGAGTATGTTGTTGGTGATTATTTCCTCTCTCGGTTAAACGTCACACTCTCCTGCTTCTTGGCGTGTCTAGTGATTTTTTCTTATTATATGTTAGTCATGTCGGATGCCACTTTAGGATCTGCGTGTTAGTCCCCTTAAAGGGTTCGTGTTTTGCCTTGGCAGGCAGTTGACTTACCGGTGGGTCAGCTGGTCCTGCCGAGGCTCGGTTTTAAGCTTTGTGAGGGTAGGTCCGAGGGGGCCTGACTCTAGGACAAAGCAGCTCTAACCCCCAAGCACGGTGTTGCTGGGGGCTCAGCAGAATGTGCCTGGGCTATCTGTAAGTTGTCCTCGTTTATGTCCGAAGGCACACAGATATTTTCCAGATATATTACCGGATATTCCCAGATATATTACCGCAGGCCCACACAGCCTCCATGCAGCTTCACGGCACCCTGGCAACTGTTCTCCACCAGGCCTCGCAGAGTCTGGCCCTAAGGATGTGCAGCTTACCACCCAGAGACTGCAGAAGATTCGGCAATCTCAGTAGCCCCAAACCCCAACTGCTGGGTGGTCTTCTGCCCATCAGGAAGGACCCTGTCACTGCGGTCTACTTCTCCATGCCATGGTTGGGAAAGTGCCTCTAGGTCGGGAGCCAGGTGAAACTCACCGTGTGTGTGTGTGTGTGTGTGTGTGTATTTCCCTTCTCCCGAGGAGCACAGCCCCGTGTTCCTGTTATCTAATTGCCCCCCAAGAATGGTTTCTTGTGCTGCGTCTGCCATAGCTGCATCTGTGTCGCGGACGGACAGGTCTGATCTCACCCCTCTGTCTTGGCCAGAAAATCGGAAACTAGAGCCGTTCCTTCTTGGTTCACAGAAATTCCAACAGTTTTGCCCCCCCCCTCACCCCCCCAAGACCATAGTAGATTTGAGGTAAAGAGTCGAAAGGTACGGAGAGCTATACTGAGAGCATGACGTTGAGGAGATAAAATTGTACACAGCAGTCAGAACTGAATGTTTTACACAATAAAGAAGCAAACAGACATACAGGCTTACTAATACCCGAGAACAACTCTATATTGTCACTGTGTTGTGATTTGTGTGATGTTGGGCTTTAAATCATTCAGAAACTCTTCTACCTGTGTAGGAAGGAAAGGGGTATGTTAATGCATTTTGGAAATTTTAGAGTTTTATCATGTAAAGACAGGATCGTCAGACTTTTTTTTTTTTCAATATTTTATTTAACTTCTAGTTAGTTAACACACAGTGCAACACTGGTTTCAGGAGTAGAATTCGGTGATGCATCACTTACATACAACAGCCGGGGCTCATCCCAACAGATGCCCTCCTTAATGCCCATCTAGCCCATCCCTCACCCACATCCCTCCATCAATCCTCAGTTTGTTCTCTGCATTTAAGAATCTATGAGGGGCGCCTGGGTGGCTCAGTTGGTTAAGCGTCTGACGGCTCAGGTCATGATCTTGCGGTACACGGGTTTGAGCCCCGCGCCGGGCTCTGTGCTGACACCTCGGAGCCTGGAGCCTGCTTTGGATTCTGTGTCTCCCTCTCTCTCTCTGCCTCTCCCCTGCTTGTGTTCTCTTTCTCTCTCAAAAATTAACGTTAAAAAAATTTTGATAAAGAATGAGATTCTTAAAATTTATTTTTGGGAGAGAGCACGCGCAGAGGAGGGGCGGAGAAAAAGTGAGAGGGGATCTCCAGCAGGCTCCACACTTCCAGTGCAGAGCCGGGTATGGGGTCCGATCTCATCAACGGTGAGATCGTGAACCTGAGCAGAGATCAAGAGTCAGAGGCTTAACCCACTGAGCCACCCAGGCGCCGCTATGAGATTTTTTTTTGAATTCAGGGGGGTTTATATGCGGAAATGTTCGTAAAGGGGCGTGAGTCGCCTAAAAACCGTACCTCTTCAGAGTAGTTACCACTGTCTTTGAAGATGTGCGATAAATAGAAAGTCGATGTCAGAAGGCTTAATGATGACAATGATGGCGGTAGGTGGGATGTGTGTGCCCCACGCCACCAGGTCAGGGAGGAGGGAGAGAGCACGCATGCGTTCCTTGATGTGTGTACGTTTTCTAAATCACTCAGCCGGCTGCTTTCAATGGCAACTGCCCTGAGCCAACCCCTCCAGCTCGTTTCTGAGGACTCGCCAGGAAATGCTTTCCTTGCTTGAACCCCAAAGTTCTTACACGCCTTGAATCACCAAGCCCTCTATCCATAGCGTCCCTTTTTCTCTCTGCCCTGACTCCCGTCTTGATATCGCTTCTCCACGGCGCACCCGTCAGCACTTATAAATCAACACCCTATGTCCCATCTTTCCTGGGAAAGCGGCCGGGCCCCCTCCTCCTTCCTCGGGGACAGGATGAGACCCCATCTGCCCTTCACGGATTAACTTTGTGATCCTTTCGATCAATGATTAAACCCATTAGTATGGATTCAACATCCGTGTGATAGCAAACTTTTCACGACAATGCTTTTCTCCCCCCTCTAGGTTGTTTTCGTTCCCGTTAATGAGAGCTAGACCAGTCCTTCCATATTATTCAACATGGTTTCAATCCGTTCTTCTTTATTTTGTAGGAAAACCTAGGTCTGTTTGCCGCGGACCCAGCCTCTAATATCTGGAAGGCTTATGTTAAGTACATAGATGATATGTTGCTGGATGGATTTGTTCTTGCCATTGAGTGCTCCCTCAAGTACCTTCTGGAAAACACCGGTATGTACTGGCTTATGGATGTGTGTTATTGCCGCAAAGTGGCACCTGTTGAACAAAAGTGAAGTGTGATCGAGTGCTTTGTGACTTTTCCCAAAATGTTGTGGATGTTTTGTGAGCTACACACAGGAGAATAGCAAAGGTATTGAGTTTCTGCATTGCTCCCGGAGAAAAGATTTCTCTCTCTTTAAAACTCAGGTGATAAACCAGGCTCACAGATAGTGAAGCCCTTAGCAAAAGCAAAACCATAAATGCCAATTCAATCCAAATAAAGCTTCAGGGGGTGCCTGGCTGGCTTAGTCGGGAAAGTGTGCGACTCTTGATCTCGGGGTTGTGGGTTCGAGTCTGGGCTTGCCTCATGGTATTGGGAGGGGGACATTTTGTGCCTTCAAGCTTAATGTACTCTCTTTCTGTGGCCTTTCGAGAACACAGGCAGTAGCCAGGTTAAGTGGAAGAAACAGAGTGTTTCTATGTGAAAAGGGTCAGACCAGCTGGGGATGAGGTCGCTTTCAGGAGGAAAAGGAATGTTAAGAAGGGTAATGGGCATTGTCTGAAGGGTTAAAAGTTGCTTTGAATTTCTTTTTTTTTTTTTTTAATTTTTTTTTTCAACGTTTTTTTTTAATTTATTTTTGGGACAGAGAGAGACAGAGCATGAACGGGGGAGGGGCAGAGAGAGAGGGAGACACAGAATCGGAAACAGGCTCCAGGCTCTGAGCCATCAGCCCAGAGCCCGACGCGGGGCTCGAACTCCCGGACCGCGAGATCGTGACCTGGCTGAAGTCGGACGCTTCACCGACTGCGCCACCCAGGCGCCCCGTTGCTTTGAATTTCTGATGGATAGAACTGAGTTAAGGCGCACAGTGTCGAGGATACAGTCAGGGCCAACCTTGGCTAGGAAGTCATGGGATGGAAAGAGTGGAAGGGTTCAGGAAGAAGCTGAATTAAACCTTCACATTCTGGGACGCCTGGGTGGCTCAGTCATTTGGGTGTCTGACTCTCGATCTCAGCTCAGGTCACGATCTTGAGGTGGTGAGTTCAGGGCCTGCATTGGGCTCTACGCGGGCACAAAGCCTACTTACAAAAACAAAACCAACCCTTCATATCCTGACAGCTTCTGAGCAGCTTAGCAAGGATCACCCTGAAGAATTAGTCGAAAGCGAAAGACCGAGGGGAATAGGTTGAAGCCAGAAGATAAAGGTGAGATGAGAGTTTAAGATATTCAGTCCAACCCGGGGAGAGAATCCGGAGGTCAAATGGATAGGTCAAGGTCAGTGTCCAGATACCTAGCCCAAAGAAGACGGCAGGTGCAGGCCCCTGGGCTGAGAATACAGAGGGAAGCGAGGCTCGGTGCTGGGTGTAGCTCAGACAGGCAAACCCCATGTGGTCTTGGTAAGTGGAGTGACTGAGGTCAGAGGCACAGTCTTTGTTTGCAGGGTTGCAGGAAGCTCCAAATCAAGGAGATCAGGCAGCAAGAAACAGCCTCCAGTATAGTCAGGGAGGTTGGGGTGGTGGGGTGGGGGGGGGGGGCACCTTCCAGAGCCCGGGGGCGAGTAGCCAGTGGGGCACAGAGCACAGGCACTGAGACCAGAGAACTGGCTTCTGGGGAGCAGCGCTGACAGTGCTTATCATAGAGAACCAACCAAATGTCCTCTAGAAGGTCTGGGAAGATGCCCCAACACCCTTGCCATAGGCACTGCATAAGAAATGGTCCCTTGGGGCGCCTGGGTGGCGCAGTCGGTTAAGCGTCCGACTTCAGCCAGGTCACGATCTCGCGGTCCGTGAGTTCGAGCCCCGCGTCGGGCTCTGGGCTGATGGCTCGGAGCCTGGAGCCTGTTTCCGATTCTGTGTCTCCCTCTCTCTCTGCCCCTCCCCCGTTCATGCTCTGTCTCTCTCTGTCCCAAAAATAAATAAACGTTGAAAAAAAAAAATTAAAAAAAGAAATGGTCCCTAAACATAGTGACTCCACACTTGACTGGTGCCCGTCTAGCTCTCCCGACCTGGGCTGTCTCCCCTGCTTCCTTTATCATTTCCACCTTTTTGTGCTTGGTGAGACCAGGACCGTTCCCAGGGCTTGGGCTGGACTCCCTGTCGCCTCTCAGAATGCAAACCCTGCCCAGGTTAGATGCTACCCACCCTACCGAGAAATGCTCTTCCCCCTCCTGAGTCCCAAAGTGACTGACCTGTACTGAGACAATCTGGTTTGTTTTTTTTTTTTTAACGCTTATTTTTATTTTTGGGACAGAGAGAGACAGAGCATGAACGGGGGAGGGGCAGAGAGAGAGGGAGACGCAGAATCGGAAACAGGCTCCAGGCTCTGAGCCATCAGCCCAGAGCCCGACGCGGGGCTCGAACTCACGGACCGCGAGATCGTGACCTGGCTGAAGTCGGACGCTTAACCGACTGCGCCACCCAGGCGCCCCGACAATCTGGTTCTTACGGTCACGATGTTGTCATTCCGTCTCATGTAGGGATTCGGTTCTCATGAGAGCGCCTGGGACAGAAATCTCACGGTCAAAACAGTCTCGTGAGGCTTTTACCTTCTGTAAACCCTACGCAACCTGGTCTGTGAAGGTTTCAGTATCTCATACAGAGAGTAATGCAGAATATGTCCTGAGTACGTAATGCAAAGTGTGATGTTACAGGTGTTTTTAAAAAGGATTCCATGATGGCATAATTCCCGTGTATTCCCTTAAGTTAAATTTGCATGTGATGGGACCCTCCTGAATCCGGTCATGCAAATTTATCATCCCTGCAATTTTTTTTAATGTTTATTTACTTTTGAGAGAGAGAGAGAGAGAGAGAGCATAAGTGGAGGAGGGGCAGAGAGAGAGAGGGAGACACAGAATCTGACACAGGCTCCGGGCTCCGAGCTGTCAGCACAGAGCCCCACACAGGGCTCGAACTCACGAACTGTGTGAGATCATGACTTGAGCCGAAGTCGGACGCTCAACCGACTGAGCCACCCAGGCGCCCCTATCATCCCTACGGTTTTCAAGGCAAGGCCCTAGTCCTACTTATCTTTGAGGATCCCCCAGTTACTTTAGTTGGGGTGAGTGGCTAAGCTATGGTAACGAAAACTCCATCAATAACGTGGCTTAAAGGACAAAAAGGTCTATCCCCCAAGTTCTAGACTCAGGTGAGCGTTCAGGTTAGCGGGTGGGTTCCTGCCATGCTGAGGTTCCCCCACGTTCGTGTTCCTGCCTTGTGTCCATTTCCGTGATGGAGCTGGGCCACTGCCACATCTGGGCTCTAGTCCATGAGCGGAGAAAAGAGCAAGCACAGAGATGACTCCCCTGCTGTCTCAAGGGCTGCAGCCCAGAGGCGGCGGCCCTCGCTTTTCCCCACATCCCACTGGGGAAGGAATCGTGCCCACCCTTACCTCTGCTTCTAGGGAGGAAGGGGATGAGGATTCTGATGAGTCTCCATCACCCGCAGCATGCTGTGCGGAACAGTCTCCCGAATATTTCCAGTTAAGACGACCTGGGAATATAAGTGGTTATTAATAAAAGTTGAAGCGCTAATCTCGTACTTGGAACATCTTGCTCCGTGTTATATTTTGATTTAAATTTAGCAGGGCAAGTTAGTCTAGCAAGTAATCAGGGATCCATTAATTATGTATACTGTTTTTAAATTTTTTATCACCGTAGGACTACAGAATCAAAGTCAGTTCTGTTTTCGTGGAACAGGATGAACGGCCAGGGTTGTGAGTTGTCTTTCATTTATTTGCTTACGCGACCATTGATAAGAACGCCTCGGTTCACCTAGTGACAACCGATGTGGTCGTGTGGCTGGTGCCGAGGAAGAAGTCAGCCGCTTCCTAGAAATGAGCGGTGCAAAATCAACCTGTTCTCCACCGCCCCCGCCTCGCTCCCCCGACCCAGGCACCTGGGAACGTGGAAGGGGACTGGCTTGGGTTGATCAGTCACTGGGACGTGCTCTCCGAGGACAGGAGGGTAAATGTCCTACAATGCCCAGGACGGCCCTGTGCAAGAATTGGCCTATTCGAAATGTCAGTGGCTCCCCTGTCGGTAAACACTGCAAGACCGTCCCCCCCTCACCTTTTCCGGGGGGTTAGCAAATTTTACATTTCCATTTTTCCTACACCCAAACAGCTTGTGTTAAGGGAAAAAAATGTTCCGAGTGCTTTGAGAACGGGTATGGCGCTTTGGCCGTCTTGACGTCCTTCTTTGTTTCGCGTGTGTGTGTTTTCCTTGTGTTTCAGAAAGTAAAGCTGGACTCACCCCGATATTTGAGGCACAGCTGTGCTTAGTGATACCAGAATTAGTTTTCTCTCCATCCCTGGAGTCTGGAGTGAAGGGTGGCTTCTACGACACCGTCGAGGGTCTGGTGGCCAACATTTTTGGAATATCGTCTTTGGTGCCACGGCTTTCCCCACGGAACGGCTCTCTCCACTACCAGGTACCAAATCCACAGCCATCCCGCCTTCCCCCGCAACCTCGTGCAAAGTGTTGGTGTAACCCGCCTGCTGTGGTCTTGCCCCGCACCCCAGGTTGACATGGAGGGCGTGGCCCACTTGGCCAGCTTGAGGAGCACGCTCC
Source organism: Leopardus geoffroyi (assembly GCF_018350155.1). Taxonomy (NCBI): domain Eukaryota; kingdom Metazoa; phylum Chordata; class Mammalia; order Carnivora; family Felidae; genus Leopardus; species Leopardus geoffroyi. Next base: position 5,592,361 of record NC_059330.1, read on the forward strand.
TGGACAGGGTTCAGAGCATGATGGCCCTCTGCAGTGGCTATCGGAACACTTTCAGCCAATACTCCTACCTCTACGTGGAGGACCGGAAGGAGGTTCTGAGTCAGTTTCTGTTGTATGGACGTGTCCTCACACCCGAGGAAATGGAAGCCCACATAGACGATGGCCTTCCAGAGAACCCCCCTCTCCTCCATCAGTTCAAGGCACAGATCGACTCCTACGAAAAGCTCTACGAAGAAGTGTGCGGGCTGGAGCCCGTCAAGGTGTTTGACGGCTGGATGAAAATCGACGTGCGACCCCTTAAAGCATCTCTGCTGAACCTCATTAAGAGGTGGAGCCTCACGTTCAAGCAGCATCTCGTTGACCACGTCACTAACAGGTAAGACCGTCGTTCTAGCTTTCTTCCGGCATCCCGAGCCATTGGGGCCGCCATGTTTTTTCATCTTCTTCATCGTTTTCCCCAGTGGGTTCATTGGCTCAGTGCAAAATTGAAATGGCTCATTGAGGTTCCAGGCCCTCGGACACTGGTGGTAACGTTAGTCCTGCGCTTTCCTTGGTTCACCAGACGTGGCCTCTTTTGGTTTTATGTTCCATCCGGGGCCCAGTGCGTGAAAGGCACTCGGTGAGTGGTAAACCACGTTCCGCGTGATGATGGCAGATCCAGGCTCCCTTTGCAGCCCTGCGAAATCTCTTCAAGCCTGGGAAACGGAGGGCATCTAATGGGCCTCTTAGATTTTATTTCTACCACTCCCTCCTTGTCTCGGATCACCCCGCTTTGCAACGTAGAAGTCACTAAATCCCCACACTCCCGATGCCCGTGTGTGTGCCATTCTAGCCACGGGACAGACAGGACCTGACGTTGTTCCCCGGGGCACCTTGACTACCCAGCACCAGGCTCTGCCACCCAGAGCATCGGCCTCCGGGCGAACAGGTCTGTGCTCAGTCTCCCGGTCACTTCACCTTGGTCTGCTCCCCACAGATCTGCCACAGTCAGAACCTCAACTAGCACCCCCCACCCTGAGTCCTTCGGGGCAGTCACGGTCCCTCTGTGCAGCCATCAGCCTGTGGTGTATCAGCTCCGCCTACAGGGGAGCCGACCCGCCCCCTCCCTTGATTCTGGGGGTGGTCTCGCTCAATGCTCCCGCCGCCCCGCCCGGTGATCTAGCACCGTGCGCAGAAAGGAAATGACCCCACGGAGGACGTGTCTGTTTGCAAATAAATTCCAAGAGACCCTACCGGGGTGAGGGTCCTCTGCTCTAGAAAACTCCAGGAGATCATGGTGGGATGTTGGAAGTGGGTTTGCCTGGTGCTTTGAAGAAGAGGCCAGTTGTCCACATTCACGGAGATGTCTCTGAATGTCTCTGCTCCACGGTCCCTCTCCATTGGTAGGTCTGGGGATCCAAGGACATGGAGGCGTGTCTCAAAACACAGGCCTTATTATCATTCACGTGCGGTGGGGCCACCCGAGAGACCCCGTAGGCAATGAACTGCCCCTGAGAAGAGAGTTGGTTCTACAACTGGGTTCTCAGGACAGGACGCACCATGCCGCCCGTGCAGGGCTGCAAGGGGGAGGCGCCAGGGTCCATCAGGCGGAGGGAACAATGGGAAAACGTGGGCAAGAGCCTTTATTGTGGTTTCCCTGGAACAGAGCTGTCGAGACGGGGCCAGCGGGTGGACAGTTGGCTCTCTTGAATGAGTCGCGCAGGCTCTGGGGCCAGAGGGACTGACGGTGTCTAGGTTTTCGGTCCCTGGCCCTGGGGTGGTAAGGGCGGGTGGATAGGGGTCTGGAGTGTGAGAACCAGATAGAGGAGGTGGTTGGAGGCGTGGGCTCCGGGTGGATTGGTTTGCGTGTGGAAGGCAGGCTCAGAGGCAAGTCACTTAGCGCCTCAGAGTACGTGGCTGATACAGGATGCAGTGAAAGCACCTGCCAGGCGCCTCTCCACCAGGTGCGACTTTGCAGGGTTTGGTAGTTGGTGTGACAGGATAAACAGGCGGAGTTCTTGTCCTTTGACCACTATTTCCTTAAGCCCGAAAGGAGACAATGACCCGACTCCTCTGAGGTGCCTCGTCGTATCTTACCATGGTAAATATTTTGCATTGCCCTGCTTCTGAATAAAGTGGCTCATCTTTTTATGTTGGGTTTTTTTGTTTTTTTTTTTTTGGTGAGTTTGTGGGTTTCTCCTTCTGTGCCCATACAGAGCGCTTACCCGTTTTTTTCTTAAGTTTATTTATTTATTTTGAGAGAGAGAGAGAGAGAGAGGGAGGGAGTAGGGGAGGGGCAGAGAAAGAGGGAGACAGAGAATCCTAAGCAGGCTCCATGCCGTCAGCGCAGAGCCCGGTGTGGGGCTCGAACTCATGAACCATAGGATCACGGCCCGAACGGAAGCCAAGAGTCGGACGCTTCACTGACTGAGCCACCCAGGTGCCCCTTGCCCACTTTTGGTCGGACTTTATTTTTGCCTTTATGATATTTACAAGATTTTCCTTTCGCTCTTTGGTATATACTCTCTCTAATCCTGTACGAGTTGTATGTATTGCAAACACAGTCTCCTATTTTGTGACCTGTCTTTCCACCGCATTTATGGTATGTTTCCATGAACAGTTCATCGTAACGTAGCCACACGTGTTCGTTCATCTTTTCCCCTCTGTTGCAGTTGGTCTCGTTAAACAAATCCTTTTTCTCCCTGAGATCCTAATGGTGCTCTCCCATCCCTCTCCATAAAAGCCTTGTAGTTTCATCTTTCACATTAAGTAGCCCCTTATCTGCCGCTGCGTTATATGACAAAATCCGAATTCCCGTAGTTTTGTCATAAATCTTGGTATCTTGCAGGGCAAGTCCCCGCCTTGTCCATTTTCGTTAAGAATTCTCCACAATTCTTGGCCCTTACTGTTCTATATAAATGTAAAATTCTGTTTGTAGAACTAAAAAAAAAAAAAAACCTGTTGGGATTCTGATTCTGTTTGCAGTGACGATAGCTCAATTTGAGGACAGTAGTCATCCATACACGCTGAGTGTCCCTGCTCAAGAATGTGTCATCTTTCCGTTAACCTATGCCTTAAATGTCTCTCGAAGAAATTTTGTAATCATTACCTTTAAGGTAATTCTCGTGTCTTTAAGATTTATTCCTAGGTATTTTAATTTTGGACGCCTAGCATAAACGATATTTTAAAATTATATGTTCTGTGGAAATGGAATTGATTTCTATTTATTGATGTTATATCAAGCATCTCTGCTGAATTAACTTATTAATTGCAATAATTTATCTGTGCTCTCCTTTGGATTTGCTATGTACATGGTCATCATCTACAAATTTATAATAGTTTTATTTCTTCCTTCTCTGTCTTTTTTTTTTTTTTCTAATGCGTTTTATTGCTGTTTTTTTCTTGCCGCGCTGGCTAGGACTTGCAGTTTGATGTTGAATAAGGTGGTAATGACAGGTACCCTTATCTTGTCTGATCTTTTTAAAATTTTTTTTTTTTTAACGTTTATTTATTTTTGGGACAGAGAGAGACAGAGCATGAACGGGGGAGGGGCAGAGAGAGAGGGAGACACAGGATCGGAAACAGGCTCCAGGCTCTGAGCCATCAGCCCAGAGCCTGACGCGGGGCTCGAACTCACGGACCGCGAGATCGTGACCTGGCTGAAGTCGGACGCTTAACCGACTGCGCCACCCAGGCGCCCCTTGTCTGATCTTTTTAAAAAAAAAATTTTTTTTAATGTTATTTTTGAGAGACAGTGTGAGCAGGGGAGGGGCAGAGAGAGAAGGAGACACAGAATCCAAAGCAGGCTCCAGGCTCTGAGCTGTCAGCACAGAGCCCAACGCGGGGCTCGAACCCACAAACCGCGAGATCATGACCTGAGCAGAAGTCAGACACCCGACTGACTGAGCCACCCAGGCACCCCATCTTGTCCGATCTTAAAGGCGATACTATAACATTTCACCACTAAACATAATATTTGCTGTGAGTTTTTGTGGATTCTATTTATGTAGTTAAAGAAGTTCCCTTCTTTTTGTTTTAAGTTTAATTTTTTTTTTAGTAATCTCTATACCCAGTGTGGGACTCGAACTCACAACCCTGAGATCAAGAGTCACATGCTCTTACAGCTGAGCCAGAGAAACCCCTAAAGAAATTCCATTCTATTCCTAATTGGTTAAGGGGATTTGACGTAATGGCTATAACATTTTGTGAACTGCTGTTCACTGTTAAAGATGATTCTATTTCTTTCCATTGAAATGTTAAAGCGGTGAATATATTAGTTGCTAATGTTAAGCCAGCCGAGTATTACTGAGAAAAGCCCAACACAAGGTATTATCTTTTCCAGTATATCCACTGCTTAATTTTGTTTGAACACATATTGGTTATTGTTGATGTGTCTCTGTGATTGACATTGGCCTTCAGTTTTCTTTTCTCACGTTTTTGCTGACCATGCTCTGTGCTTTGGCTAGTTTCATAAAATGACTTAGGAAGTAATCCTTCCTGTTTATCCTCTGGAAGAGTTAGTGTAAGATTGGAATTCTCTGATCCTTGAAGATTTGATTTAAATCTCCCTTGAACATCTGGGCTCAGTGTTTCCTTTGTGATGAGTTTTGTACTTATGATTTTTCTAGTGGTAAGAGGGATGTTAAGGTTTTCCATTCCTTAGCAAGTCATAGTGGTCTGGGTACGTATCCGCTTCATGTAAATTCTTTAAATTATTGTCCTAAAATTCATAATATTCTCTTGTCTGTTTACTCTCTGCAGAATCTATGATTATGTCCCCCTTGTCATTTCATTTCCATTTGTGCTTTCTGAATACTTTGATTAATCTTGCCAGAGATTTACAAAGAAGTATCTTATAAACTCCTTGATCCTCTCTATCACAATTTAATTTCTATTTCAGTGACTTATTCTTTTATGTTTATTATGTCCTTCTATTTCCTTGGATTTATTTTTTCTCCTAGGCTAAGTTAAGATTGATGCTTGGCTTATTCACTTTGAGCTGTCTTTGTTAATGTAATATTTAAAGCAATGTAAAATATTTAAATGTAATTAATATAAATATTAAATGATATAATTAATTTACGAATTCCCTCCTTGGTACAATTTTATCTACATCTCACAGGTCTTCGTATGTAATATTTTCATTATAATTTAGTTCTAAGTCTTTAAAAACTTTTTTTTTTAATGTTTATTTTTGAGAGACAGAGACAGAGTGTGAGTGGGGTGGGGCAGAGAGAGACAGAAAGACACAGAATCTGAAGAGGCTCCAGGCTCTGAGCTGTCAGCACAGAGCCCGACGCGGGGCTCGAACTCACAAGCCATGAGATCATGACCTGAGCCGAAGTCGGACGCTTAACCAACTGAGCCACCCAGGCGCCCCTAGTTCTAAGTATTTTTAATACCCTTTATGATGTGTTTATATATATATTTAATATTTTCACACATACGGTTCTTCCAGATATATATTTTTTTTAAGTTTTTCATTTTAACCCCAGGATGGTCCATACACAGTGTGATATTAGATTCAGATGTCCAATATAGCGATTCAACGCTTCGTATAATACTCAGGGCTGATCATGGTAAATGTACGCTTAGTCCCCATCACTCGTTTCACCCATCACCCCTCCCACCTCCACTCTGGTGACCATCAGTCTGTTCTCTACAGTTAAGAGTCTGCTTTGTGGTTTGTCTCCTTTTCCTTTAGTTTGTTTCGTTTCTTAAATTTCACATACAAGCAAAGTTATATGCTATTTGTCATTCTCTGACCTGTTTCGCTTAGCCTTATACTCTCTAGCTTCCTCTGTGTTGTTGCAAATGGCAAGGTTTCATTCTTTTCATAGCTGAATAATATTCCATTGTGTGTGTGTGTGTGTGTGTGTGTGTGTGTGTGTGTGTGTGCATGTGTGTGTGTGTATCTATCTCACCTCTTCTTTATCCATTCATCAGTTGATGGACACTTGGGCTGCTTCCATAGTTTGGTTCTTATAAATAGTGCTGCTGTAAACATACAGCTGCATATATCCTTTCTAATTAGTATTTTGTATTTGGGGGGTAAATACCCAGTAGTGTGATTACTGGATCATAGGGCAGTTCTCTTTTTAACTTAAAAATTTTTTTAAATGTTTATTTATTTTTGAGAGAGAGAGAGAGACAGAGTGTGAGCAGGGGAGGGGCAGAGAGAGAGGGAGACACAGAATCCGAAGCAGGCTCCAGGCTCTGAGCCGTCAGCACAGAGCCTGACGTGGGGCTGAAACTCATGAACTGTGAGGTCATGACCTGAGCCGAAGTCAGATGTTTAACTGACTGAGCCACCCAAACGCCCCTATTTTTAACTTAAAAAAAAAAAGTTAATTTAGTTTTGAAAGAAAGAGAGCATGCAAGCAGGGGAGGGACAGAAGAAGAGGGAGAGACAGAATCTGAAGCAGGCTCCATGCTGATCAAGGAGCCCATCGTGGGGGCTTGATCTCATGACCATGAGATCATGACCTGGGCTAAAATAAAGACTCAGATGCTTAACCAACTGAGCCACCCAGGTGCCCCTATTTTTAACTTTTTTCAGGAACCTCCATACTGTTTTCCAGAGTGGCTGCACCAATTTGCATTCCCACCAACAGTGCAAGAAGGTTCCCCTTTCCCCATATTCTCACCAACACCTGTTGTATCCTGTGTTGTTGACTTTAGCCTTTCTGACTGGTATGAGGTGATACGTCATTGTGGTTTTGATTTGCATTTCCCTGATGATGAGTGATGTTGAGCATCTTTTCATGTGTCTGTTGGCCATCTGTAGGTCGTCTTTGGAGATCTGTTCATGGCATCTGCCCATTTTTACTTGGATTATTGTTTTTTTTGGGTGTTGAATTGTACAAATTCATATAGTTTGGATACTAACCCTCTATTGGATATGTCCTTTGTAAATATCTTTTCCCATTCAGTATAGTGTCTTTTAGTTTCATTGATTGTTTCCTATGCTGTGCAGAAGCTTTGTTTGTGTTTTGATGTCGTCCAATAGTTTATTTTTGCTTTTGTTTCCTTTGCCTCAGGAGACTTAGCCAGAAAGATGTGATTAGGCCACTGTCAGAAAAATCACTGCCTGTGTTCTCTTCTAGGATTTTTATGATTTCAGGTCTCACGTTTAGTGTTGAATCTATTTTGAGTTTATTTTTGTGTCTGGTGTAAGAAAGTGGTCCAGTTTCATTCTTTTGCATGTAGCTGTCCAGGTTTCCCAGCACCGTTTGTTGAAGAGACTTTTTTCTCGTTGCATATTCTTGCCTCTTTTGTTGAACATTGACTGACCATATAATCGTGGGTTTGTTTCTGGGCTTTCTATCCTGTTCCGTTGATCTATGTGTCTGTTTTTGTGCCAGTACCCTACTGTTTTGATTACTGGAGCTTTGTAGTATAACTTGAAATCCAGAATTGTGATGCCTCCAGCTTTGTTTTTCTTTTTAAAGATCATTTTGGCTGTTTGGATTCTTTCGGGGTTCCTTACAAATTTTAAGATTATTTGTTGTAGTTCTCTGAAAAATGCTGTAGTATTTTGGTAGGGATTGCATTAAGTCTGTAGATTGCTTTGGGTGGTATGGGCATTTTATTTTTTATTAAAAAAATTTTTTTTAACATTTATTTATTTTTGAGAGACAGAAACAGAGAATGAGCAGGGGAGGGGCAGAGAGAGAGGGAGACACAGAATCTGAAGCAGGCTCCAGGCTCCGAGCCATCAGCACAGAGCCCAATGCGGGGCTCGAACCCACAATCTGTGAGATTGTGACCTGAGCCGAAGTCGATGGCTTCATTGACTGAGCCACCCAGGCACCCCAGGGTAGTATGGGCATTTTAACAATATTTGTTCATGACCACGTGATACCTTTCCATTTGTCCGTGTCATCTTCAGTTTCTTTCATCCGCGTTTTATAGTTTACAGGACACAGATCTTTCACCTCCTTGATTAAGTTTATTCCTAGGTATTTTATTATTTTTGGTACAATTGTAAATGGGATTGTTTTCTTAATTTCTCTTTCTGTTGCTTCACTATCGATGTATAGAAATGCAATGGGTTCGTGTACGTTGATCTTGTGTCCTGTGACCTTATTGAATTCATTTATCAATTCTAGTAGTTTTCTGGTGGCATCTTTGGGATTTCCCATATATAGTGTCATGTCATCTGAAGTGAAAGTTTCACTACTTCCTTACTAATCTGGGTACCTTTTATTTATTTTTCTTGTTCATTTGCTGTGGCTAGGACTTCCAGTACTATGTTGAATAAAAGTGGTGAGTGGACATCCTTGTCTTGTTCCTGATCTTGGGTTGAAAGCTCTTAGGTTTTCACCATAGAGCATGACGTTAGCTGTGAGGTTTTCATATATGGCCTTTATTATGTTGAGGTATATTCCCTCTAAGCCTAGTTTGTTGAGGGTTTTGATCATGAATGGACGTTATACGTTATTAAGTGCTTTTCCTGCCTCTTTTGAAATGATCATATGGTTCTTGTTTCTCTTAATGTGACGTGTCATGTTGATTGATTTGCAATTATTGAACCACCGTTGCATCCTGGGAATCCACTCGATCGTGGAAAATGACTTTTTTAATGTATTGCTGGATTTGGTTTGCTAATATTTTGTTGAGGATTTTCGCATCTGTGTTAATCATACATATTGGCCTATAGCGTGGGTGTGGGTGTGTGTGGGTGTGGGTGGGTGTGGGTGTGTGGGTGCTATCTTTTCTGGTTTGGATATCAGGTAATGCAGATCTTGTAGAATGAATTTGGAAGTTTTCCTTCTATTTTTTTTGGAATAATTTGAGAAGAATAAGTATTCATTCTTTAAATATTTGGTAGAATTCACCTGTGAAGCCATCTGGTCCTGGACTTTTGTTTTTTGGGAGTTTTTTGATTACTGATTCAATTTCATTGGCGGTAATTGGTTTGTTTAAATTTTCTGTTTCTTCCTTGTTTACTTTTGTGAGGTTATATGTTTCCAGGAATTTATGCATTTCTTCTAGGTTGTCCAATTTGTTGGTATATCATTTTTCATAATCTCCTATAATCTTTTGTATTTCTGTGATGTCAATTATTTCTCCTGTTTGATCTGATTTTGTTTGAGTTCTCTCTCTCTCTCTCTCTCTCTTCTCTCTCTCTCTCTCTCTCTCTCTCTTTTGGTGAGTCTGGCTAAAGGTTTATCAAGTGTGTTGATCTTTTCAACGAACCAGCTCCTGGTTTCATTGAGGTGTTCTATGGCTTTTCTAGGTGTTATTTCATTTATTCCTTCTCTGATCTTTGTTGTTGCCTTCCTTCTACTGTTTTTGGGTTTTGTGGGTTCTTATTCTAGCTCCTTAGGTGTAAGGTTATTTATTTGAGATTTTTCTTGCTTCTTAAGTTTGGCCTGTATTACTATAAACTTCCCTCTTAGAACCACTTTTGCTGCGTGCCAAAGATTTTGGACCATTCTGTTTTCATTTTCATTTGTCTCCATGGATTTTTGGATTTCCTTTTTGATATCTTGGTTGACCCATTCATTGTTTAGTAGCATGTCCTTTAATATCCATGAATTTGTGTTGTTTCCAGATTTTTTTCTTAGGATTGATTTCTAGTTTCATAGCATTGTGGTCAGAAAAGATGCATGGAATAACTTCAGTCTCCTTGAATTTGTTGACATGTGTTTTGTGGCCTAATATGTGCTCTATCCTGAAGAATGTTCCATGTGCACTTGAAAAGAATGCATATTCTGCTGTTTTAGGATGGAATGTTGTGAATATATCTATTTAATGCATCTGGTCCCATGTGTCCTTCAAAGCCACTGTTTCCTTATTCACACTCTGTTTGGATGGTCTGTCCATTGATATAAGTGGTGTGTTAAAGGTCTCTACTATTATTGTATTACTATCGATTATTTCCTTTGTTTGTTATTAACTGTTTTAAGTATTTTGGTGGTTCATGTTGGGTGCATAAATATTTACAACTGTTACATCTCATTGGATTGTCCCATCAGTGATTACATAGTGTCTTTCTTTGTCTCTTGTTATCGTCTTTGTTTTAATATCTATTTTGTCTAATACAGTAATTGCTAACCTGGCTTTCTTTCCACATTCATTTGTATGATAAATGTTTCTCCATTCCCTCACTTTCAGTCTTTAGGTGTCTTTGGGTCCGAAATGAGTCTCCTGTAGGCAGCATATAGGTGGGTCTTGTTTTCTTTTCGGTCACCCTGTGTCTTTTGATTGGAGCATTTAGCCCGTGGACATTCAAAGCAATTATGGATAGGTATGTATTTATTGCCATTTTGTTACTTGTTTTATGGTTGTTTTTGTAGTTCTTCTCTGTTTCTTCTCTTGCTCTCTTCTCTCATTGTAAATTGGCTTTATCTTTACTGATATATATGGAGTCCTTTCTCTTCATTTTTTTTTTTTTGCATATCTATTACCGGTTTTTGATTTGTGGTTACCGTTAGACTTCTATGTAACATCTTCTGCGTATAACAGACTATGGTAAGTTGATGGTTGCTTAATTTTGAACCCAATCTTCACTCCTCTCCCCTCCTTGTTTTAGGTATATGGTGTCATATTTTAATCCTTTTATTTTGTGAGTCCCTGGACTGATTTTTACAGATATACTTACTTTTACTGTGTTGTGCTTCCTACTTTCCTTAGTCTTGCTTATGGTCTTTCCTTTCCACTCAGAGTCCCCTTTAACATTTCTTGTAGGGCTGGTTTGTGGTCATGAATTCCTTTAAACTTTGTTGGTTTGAGAAACTCTTTATTTCTCCTTCTATTCTGAATGACTGCCTTGCTGGATAGAACATTCTTGGCTGCAGGTTTTTTCCTTTCAACACTTTGAGTATATCATTCTACTCCCTTCTGACTTGCAAAGTTTCTGCTGAAAAATCTGCTCATAGCCTTATGGGGTTTCCCTTGTATGTAACTGCTCTCTTTTTTGCTTTAAAAATTCTCTCTTTAATGCTACTTTTTGCCATCTTAATTACTATATGTCTTAGTGTGGACCTCCTTGCACTGATTTTGTTGGAGGATCTCTGTGCCTTCTGGATCCAGGTTTCTGTTTCCTTCCCCAGATTTGGGAAAATTTCAGCTCAGCTATTATGTCTTCAAATAAATGTTCTGTCACCCTTTTCTTTCTCTTCTCCTTCTAGGATGACTATAATGCACATGAAATTATGCTTGATGGTATCACTGAGGTCTCTAAGTCTATTCTTATTTTGCATAATTGTTTTTCACTCACCTGCTCAACTTGAAGACTTTCCATTATTCTGTCTTCCAGGTCATTGATTTATTCTTCTACCTCATCTTGTCTGCTATTTATTCTGTTTAGCATATTTTTATTTCATTTATCATGTACTTCATCTCTGATCAGTTCCTTTTTGTCGCACTGTTAAGGATCTCACTGACATCCTCCGCTCTTTTCTCAAATCTAGTGAGTATCTTTATGACTATTACTTTAAATTCTCTATCAGACGTATTACTTATGTCAGTTTTGCTTGGGTCTCTTGCTGTGGTTTGTTCCTGTTCTTTCATTTGGGACATAGTCCTCTGTCTCCTCATTTTATCTAACTCTGTGTCTGTTTCTCTGTGTTAGGACAGACAGCTGTTTACTGCACTTGAAAGTAGTGCAGTGAGGGAGGAGGACCCTCTTCTTATGAAGAAGAGGTTCTCTAGTTTCTGGTAGTGCAGTGTCCCCTGTTCACCAGAACCTGGTGCTTCAGGGATGTGTCCTATGTGTGATGTGTGTGCCCATCTGTTGTGGCTGAGTCACTTCTTCCTTCAGTCCAGTCATCTGCAGTGATTCTCCTTGCTTACTCTGGGCAGGGTTTGGTTCCTGTGGTGTTAGTGGGCCAGTCTTAGGATGCCTTGGACTTGACTTGAGTCAGACCAGACTCAAGTTGTTGTCCCCTGAGAATCTTTCATTGGTGGGTGGGGCCTGCAGTTAGACCAGATGTCCATCTCCACCCACTCCGGGGCCACAGGCCGACTGCTGTGGGTGGTTATCTTTCCCCCTCCAGGGAAGAAGTCCCTTTGGGGTGGTGCTGGCCATCATATGGACTGCTTGCACACTCCCAGGCCTGTGGCATTGCCTTGTGTGGGCTCTGGCCAAGAGCGTATTGGGGAGCATGGTAGCCAAACACAACATGGTGGGAACAGAATGGCCGGGCAGCTGAGCTAGCAAGGTAGGTAGCAAGTTCCACACGTGGCTGTGTGTTTATGCTGGGGGGTGGGGGAAGGAACTGGCACCTGCCAGTTTCTTGGTTCCTGGAGGAGTTCCCCAGCTATTTCTGTGTCTCTGGGACATGCTGTAACATTAGTAAGTAACTCTCCCTCCTATATCCCCCAGGCGCCTTTCAAAGTGCTGCTTCTCTGCTGCATCTCCTTGGGCTTTTTGTTGTGCTGTCTCTTTAAGGGCAGGTACTCAGTTTCCCCTTGGCCTCTCTGCCCTCCCAGAGCCAAGCCCACTGACTTTTTAAAAGTCCAGGTTTCAAGTTCCACTAGTTGTAAGAACTCACAAAATTTAAACCCTCTGGTTTTCCAAGCCTAATGTTACGAGGATTAATCGTCTGCATGTGGGCTCTCTGGTGGGGGGTGGAGGGTGTGTTTCTCTCCCTTCACTGTGCCCTCAGTTTCCTCCCTCCTGTGGACAGTCTGGAAAGTCCATGTAGTTCTGACCATGTCTCTGCCCTTCCTACCCTCTTGGATGTGGCCTCTTCTATTTAGTTATATTCCACTTTGATGGCAGATTGTCAATTTCGCCTTGTAATTCTGTCACTTTTTGCTTCATATGTTTTAAGTTTGTGTTACATGAGCATACACAACTTGACTTTTTATATCTTTCCAGCAAATTGGAACTTTCAGCCACACGTTAAAATCGTCTTTATTACTAACTATATTTCTCATATTAAAGCCTGTTTTGTCTTATATTAATATAACTAAACCAATTTCCTCTGTATGATATGAGCTTGGCGTCGCTCATTGTATCCTTTGACTTTTAATCTTTCTGTGCCTTTATATTAGAGATTACTTTTTAATGATCGGCATAGAACTGAATGTTTTATTCACCTTAATATATATCTTTTAGCTGGGGGGGGGGTTGTTCATTAATATCTATTCTGCTACCATTTTATTATATACTTTATTCTTTTTTTTTTTCTTGCCTCCTTTGAGGTTGAATTTTATTGTTTGTTTTTTTTTTTAATTCTCTTTTTTTCCTTGTGCTAATTTGGATGTTATATGATTGAGGTCTACTGTTCTTATGGTTACCATAGCTATTTTAATAAGCATCCTTGAAAGGAATAAATATGTCAGTACTGGTACTCTCCTCACAGTCAATAGGAAGTCTTTAGAATAGTTTGATTCATTGATTCATCAAATTATGTTCTCCTTCCCAGCGATTTCAGTTATGCTCTATTATTTATTTAATCACCACAGTTCTACTTCATTTTTATACACTCAGTGTTTATTTAAATCTGCCTATGTATTTACCAATACCTTTTGCTCGTTGCATCTTTCTACACTACAGACCACTTTCCTGAGTTATGGTCATTAGAAGTTCCATTATTTTAGAGTCTATCGGTGAAATTCTCATTCTTTCTTTCCCTGAAAATGCATGTATTTTCTGCTTTTACTTGGGGGCAAACATGGCTTTGTAGAAAAGGGATTTCTAGGATAAAAGCTCTTTTCTGCGAGTTTATTGAAAACAGCATTCCACCGTGTTCCAGACGCCATTTTTACTTCCGAGTACTCAGCCATCTGCGTTTTGGGGGGATTTTTGCTTTTTGGTTTGGTTGGTTTGGTTTGGTTTGGTTTGGTAGAAGTCAGTCTTTGCTCTACAGCTAATTGGCTAATTTTAAGATCTGCATTTCCTTTTTGGTAAAGGTATCAGTAGGAAGGACCTTGAGGGTTTCTTGATATGCCACCTGGAATTTGGTGGGTTTTCTCGAACTTACATTGTCTTTCAGCAATTCGAGAAAATTCTCAGCCAAGATCTCAGAGATTGCTTCTTTCTCCTTCTCTCTCTCTTGCTTTCTTCTGAGCTCTTACTAAACTTACGTGAGATTTTTTTTTTTTTGTCACCATCGTCCACGTATTTTAACGAATTTCATAATTTACAGCTTTCTGTCTCCACTGCAGTTGGGATAACGTCTCCACTTTTCTCACCCAGTGGTCTCATTCTCTCAGCTTTGTTTAAATCTCCCGTTGAATCCATTCATTGAGCTTTAAATTTTAATTATACGTTCCAGTTTTAGACCTTCTGTTTCATTTTTATAAAATGTTGCTTACTCATTTTTGTATTTTCTTGTTCTTTGCTCAAATATCAAGGGTTCTCTTTCATTCAATTTTTTCAGTTTTTTAAAAAATTTTTAAAAAATGCTTATTTTTGAGAGAGAGACAGATTGTCAGTGGGAGAGAAGCAGAGAGAAAGGGAGACAGAATCAGGCCTGAAGCAGGCTTCAGGCTCCAAGCCGTCAGCCCAGAGCCTGATGCAGGGCTGGAACCCACGAACTGCGAGATCATGACCTGAGCTGAAGTCAGATGCTGAACTGACTGAGCCACCCAGGTGCCCCTCAATTTTTTTCAGTTTTAGAGTACATTCATTAGAAGATGATCTTAAGACAACTTCTGCTTTGACAGTTTAAAACTGTTTTGTTTCTCTGCGCCATAGATTAAGGGTAACATAAAGACCTACCAACAATTATTAGCTTCTTTTTCCTGGAATTGGCTGTCGGCGTAGCACAGTATGATCATTTTTGAATTGCTAAAACACATATTAAAGGCTTTGTCTATGCTTCTCTTCACAGAGTAATGCCATCACAGCCTATAATTTGCAGTAAGTTTTGTCACTTCTCAGAAGGCAAAGGTCCATGCACGATCACAGAGTCTGGATATATTTGGAGAGCCTCTGAAATCGCCTCTCTTCCTGCCAGTTCAGGCAATGCTGAATTTATATTAGAACTTAAAATACGAGGTCAGGGACAGGAACTGTGACCTATGGAGACTAGGTGCTTATTTAGGCTTCTGAAGGGTGATTCCTAACAGTGAACATTTCTGCCTCTTTTTTTTAAGTTTTGTTTATTTAAGTGATCTCTACACCCAACATGGGGCTCGAACTCCCAACCCTGAGATCAAGAGTCACACGCTCTTCCGACCAAGCCACGTAGGCGCCTCGAGAGCATTTCCGTCTTAACTGATACATTGTGCTCAGAAGGATGAAGGTATTTTTTCTGAGTCTTGAATTGGTGTCTGAGAAACTACGAGGAAGGCACTTTTTCCTGCTACATGGGTCAGAGACAATTAAGCAAGACACTTCAACAGGAACTTCTTGTTTCTCTTAAAATATGTTAAAGATTGCGATTTTATAGTTGGACTTCCAGTATTTGAAGTCTTTGCAGGTTGGATCCCACTGCTTCTGCTGGCTCCGACTCTTGGTGACTTTTTTCCTTGTGTATTTTACGACTTTTGATTGTAAGCGTCACGTTCCTTGGGATTTTATTTGCGGGAATCCTTTGAGGATTGGAATCTGGTTGCATTCCTCCAGGAAAGGTCTGTATCTGTTTCTGCCAGTCTTCAAGGGGCTCTTCCAACCCCAGACCACTTATACTTCAACTTGCAGGGGTGTACTTAGTGCCCAGGAGAAAGCAGGAAACTTCCATCCTTGCCCTTTCTGTGTTTTGTTTCTCATACGCCCTTACGGTGTCGTGATTTCACACGCGGCTTCCTACCAGCCTCCTCACCTCGTGGGGGCCCCAGGCTGAATCACCAGGTCCCCACATCCCACAAAGCAATCAAAATAGCAGCTCAACGTCTCCAGTGTTGAGTAGAAACCATCACAGGAAAGACCGCTGGGAGCCTTACTCAGTGCTTGCTTTCACTACACCTTCAGCCTCCAGAGATTCCTTGATTTCTTGCCACTTTAGCGACGCATTTTCATGGTTTGGGCGGAGGGGTTATTTATCCATATTGTCGCATGCATTGTACAGTTGTCTCCAACTTCCTCTCCCGCTTACTCGGCAGTCAGGGCTTTCCTGGACCACTCCACCGAAACCACTCTTGTCAAGATCACCGGTGATGGCCATATGGCCGAATCCTGTGGCGATGACCACCTTTGTCTTACTCGTACCCATCAGCAGCGTTTGGCATAGCTGATTATTCTGTCTTTCCCAAAGAGCTTCTTCGTGTGGCTTTCGGGATACCTCACTTTTATTATTTTTCTTCGGTCTCGCTGGCCGTGCCCTCTTGGTCTCTTTGGCTGGGCTCATCTCCTCTTCTAGGCATCAGGATGCATTTCTGAAATCTCAATCCTGAACTCTATCTGCATTCTTATTCCAGATGATACCTAACTCGTCCCTGTAAATGCACCTGTGTGCCGATAACTACCCAATTTATATTTTCAGCCTCAGCTCTCCGGAACTCAAGACTTCCAGGCACCTGACCCACAGATATCCCCCGTAGGTGTCCAGTGTCTGTGAGGCATCTCACACACAATACGTTTAAGACTTACTCCTCCTCCACCTTCTCCGTCCAAAAAAAACCCCAGTCTTCGCCAGTTCTTCCCCAAATCTATACATGACATCACCATTGACCCCATCTCCAGGAGTTGTTACTGATTTCTCTCATCCCCTCGTGTCTCCCCTCCAATCCATCAGTGGGTCCTCTAGCATCTCCGTGTGAAATTACCTTGAACCTGACCACCGCTCCAGTCCACCTTCCAGGCCAAAGTCAACATCATCATCATCTTCTGTCACAACCATTAGAGCCCCTAAATGCCCTCCTGGCTTCCATTCCTGTCTCTCCATATCCAATGCCACCATCACCACCTCCGGCTACAAACTTGTTCTCCTCCAGCTACAGATCTTTTGAAAATATACTTCTCCGGGGCCTGGGTGGCTCAGTTGGTTGAGCGTCCGACTTCGGCTCAGGTCACGATCTCACGGTGCGTGGGTTCGAGCCCTGCGTCGGGCTCTGTGCTGACAGCTCGGAGCCTGGAGCCTGCTTCGGATTCTGTGTCTCCCTCTCTCTCTCTGCCCCTCCCCTGCTCATGCTCTGTCTCTCCTTGTCTCAAAAATAAATAAAAACATTAAAAAAAAATTTTTTTTGAAAACCTACTTCTCCAACTCAGATTTCTCGTGCTAACGATGAAATCTGGACTCCTCACCCTGGCGAACAAGGCCCTGCAGCGTCTGGCCCCTGTTGATTCCCTCACCCCTCCTCCGTGATTCCCCGATTCCTCTTCTGTTTCTGCCCACTGACCTTTCCCCTTTCCTTCAAATATGTCAGACTGAATCCAGCCTCGGTGCCTTGACTCATGCCCTGTACTCAAAAGCTCTTCTCCCGTTTCTTTCTGTGGCTTACTCCTTCGCACAATTTCCATTTCTGCTCAAATAGCACCTCTGTAGAAAGGCCTTCACTGACCACTCCATAGAAAGTTGGACTCTCCTTAGTCTCTGTCCCCTTATAGCTCTCAAAGCCATGTGAAACTATACAATTTATTTCATCGATTTGTTTCCTATTTTTCCCATGAGAATGTACGCTTCATAAAGTTAGAGCCTTCATTTCTCTTATTTATCATTCTTTTTTTTTTTTAATGTTTTTTTTAAACATTTATTCACCTTTGAGGGACAGAGCACAAGTTGGGGAGGGGCAGAGAGAGGAAGACACAGAATCCGAAGCAGGCTCCAGGCTCCGAGCTGTCAGCATAGAGCCCCATGCAGGGCTCGAACCCGTGAGCCGTGAGATCATGACCTGAGCTGAAGTCAGCTGCTTAACCGACTGAGCCAACCAGGCACCCCTCTCTCATTTATCATTCTGTCCCCAGAAACTGGAGCCCCATGGTTGGGCTCAAATATTTGATACATTGATCTATCTCATTCTATGTAATAGATGCTCAATAAATATTTTTGAAATAAAAACTGAATCTCACTTAACTCCCACCATAACCAGTGAGTTTTTCCAATCATATAGGTGAGGAAACCGAGGCCCAGAGATGTTAAATGACTTGGCCGTGGTTACACATCTAGTGAGTGTCCAAATCAAACCCAAGTGTGGTATGACTTTCGAGGCCATGATATTTTTTTCCCAATGTTTTGAAATTCTTTTTCCTAAATTTCACTTTGAAATAATGTCAGACTTAAAAAAAAAAAAAAAACAGTTGCCAAAACTGTATAGAGCTCACGTGTACCTTCCCTGAGCTTTCTCAAATGATGTCATCTTCTCTAATCATAATGTAGTTATCAAAACCAGAAAGTTAATGTTGGTATAGAACTAGTTTCTGATGTACAGACCTTCTTCCCATTTCACCAGTTGCCCCACTAACGTGTCCTCTCTCCTCCAGTGCGGAGGTCCCGGTCTCTGTCTTTCACGGCTGTGAAAACACGACCTTGACCCTTCCGAAGAGGACCGCATTCTCACCGTCAGGGTCTAGTGTATGCACAGTGCTAGGCACATGGAAAGTGTTTGGCAATGATGGCTGTTCTTGTCGGGGAAATAAATCAACCTTCCTTTCGAGGAGTGGGAGGGGAAGGCTTCTTCACGTTCTGTTTGCTTTGCTTAGCTTGGCCGACCTTGAAGTGTTTATAAAAAATACCGAGAGCGGCATGCTCAAGAAAGTTGAAAAAGGAGATTTCAAAGGATTGGTGGAGATTATGGGACACCTTATGGCTCTGAAGGAGCGGCAGAACAGCACCGATGAGATGTTCGAGCCCTTGAAGCACACTATTGAGCTGCTAAAGACCTATGAACAAGAATTGCCAGAAACGGTGTTTAAGCAGCTGGAGGTCAGTGCACAGTTTGTTTCCTGAATAAAAGAAACAGAGGGAAAGCTTCTGGACCGCAGAGTGGGGTGAGGTTGGGGCGAGGTGAATGAGAAACGGGGCTGGGTGAGGACCCAAGGCTCGCGATTATGGAGCCGTCCGTGTAATGGCTGCACGCTCTTTAGTGCCTTCCGGAAACTCCGTAAATACGAAACGGCACAATGTTGGCGATAGATGGGACAATTGGTGTGGGTGAAGGGTTTTGGTGGTTTCGTTTTGTTTTGTGTTTTCTTTTTTAGGGATGACTGAAAGTTTTGATTCGGAGAAAGGAAAGCAAGTCTGAGAAGTGTTAAGATGATCTTAAGGGGATGTGGGGCCTGAAAGGAAACAGTCAAGCAATACTCTGAGGCAATACAGAAAAAGGGCACAGGTTCCTGGGTCAGAGGCTGAGGGCAAGAAGGATATGCCAGAGTCAGAAGGAGATGATAGCCAGGCAAGCAGGCGACCACGGAGATGGGTCAGAACTGTAGGGGACGGGCACGCCGTGCCGTGACATCACAGTGTGGCATCCTAGCGTTGATAAAGACGTCTGGGCACCTGTCCAGCTTCAGGCCTGCGGGCGATGGTGGGGGGGGGGGCAGAACGTGGGTCTGACCGGACTGCGGTCGTCTTCGCAGGAGCTGCCTGAGCAGTGGGACAATGTAAAGAAGATGGCCATCGCTGTGAGGCAGCAGGTGGCCCCGCTGCAGGCGAACGAGGTGGCCGCCCTCCGTCAGAGGTGCTCAGCCTTTGACGTTGAACAGCAGCAGTTCTGGGAGCGATTCCGCAAGGAAGCTCCCTTCAGGTATGGACCCCTCCCCCCCCCCCACGTCAGCACAGCCTCCTTTCTGTTAAACATGGCGATCTTTGGGTTTCCGAGGGTCTTTCGGTTGAGTTCTTGGATCTTCTGGCGTCTAGCAGGGGAAGACTTGTTTCCAGTCTTCCCTCCCACTTAGATCGGCTGGTTAGAACCTGGTGCTGATGTGAGCAGAGCCCTGTATGAGATGACCAAAGGTTGTACAAACACCATGACTTAAAAACAGAAGCCTAGAGGTGCCCGGGGGGCTCAGTCGGTTGAGCGTCCGACTCTTGATTTCTGCTCAGGTCATGATAGCACGGTTTATGAGATCGAGCCCTGTGTCGGGTTCTGTGCCAACAGCTCAGAGCCTCCTTGGGATTCTCCCTCTGTCTCCCTCCCTCTCAAATAGATAAAAAAAAAAAAAAAAAAAAAAGTCTCAAAGTTCTGTGTCCCCGAACTGTATGTGATAAAAATCACAAGGTATTTTACAAAGCCACTAGTATTCTAAATACCCACGACTCGTGTTCTTTTGGTTTAAGAAAGTGGCTGGTAGCATTTTGAAATAATTTTGGAAGGCACTTTGGAAGACGAAAGGAAGGATTTGAGGGGCGCCTGGGTGGCTCAGTCAGTTAAGCATCTGACTGCGGCTCAGGTCATGATCTCAGGGTTTGTCAGTTCCAGCCCCGTGTTGGGCTTTGTGCTGACGGCCCAAAGCCTGGAACCTGCTTCAGATTCTGTGTCTCCCTCTCTCTCTGCACCCCCCACTCCCACTCTGTCTCTTTCAAAAATAAATATTAAAAAAAAAAAAGGAAGGATTTGAGGTGAAGGATTTCTTTCTCTCTCTACTTAGTAATGCTCAGACCCCTCCCCACTCATGATAAGGGGTCTTTACTTAAAACAACTATAGGACGAATGAACCCATTCACACGTGCTCACATTGTGCACACACGGGTTTCGCACGACTCCTACCTTGGTGGAGAAGTGTACCAGGGGTCTGTGCCTGGTCCTCTGCTCAGCGTCGGTGGCTCCAACCAGGAGAACAAGCTGGTGCTCAATGTCCTGTGTCTGCTGATGCACCAGCTGAGATGGGTCCCCTCCCTTACTCCAGTTCCATGACTCACTTTCTGGTTCCCTCGCTGAGATTCCTGCCGGGTTTCCTCTACGGTTTTGGACGGACGAGCTTAGACGTCTCCGCGCTGGAAAACGCCATGCTGGTGAAGAGTGACAAACCTTTTAACTGTCAAGGGCACTTACCCAGAAAAAACAACATCACACAGGGAGACAACACGCTAAAGCAACAAATGAAGCCAAAAAAAACCAAAAAAAAAAAAAAAAAAAACACAACCATCACAACGTTAGTGGAAGGAAATACGGCGTAATGATTAAGCATGTGGACTCTGGATTCAGGCCGCCTTGCATCTACTCACAAGTCTATGACTTACTGTGTGTCAGGAAGCTCACCAGCCCTGAGCTTTAGTTCCCTCGCCTGTAAAATGGGGTTCATGATAGTATCCGTCTCATAAGGTTGTTGACAGAATTAAGAAGTAATCTTTGTGGGGCGCCTGGGTGGCTCAGTCAGTTAAGCATCTGACTGCGGCTCAGGTCATGATCTCAGGGTTTGTCAGTTCCAGCCCCGTGTTGGGCTTTGTGCTGACGGCCCAAAGCCTGGAACCTGCTTCAGATTCTGTGTCTCCCTCTCTCTCTGCACCCCCCACTCCCACTCTGTCTCTTTCAAAAATAAATATTAAAAAAAAAAAAGGAAGGATTTGAGGTGAAGGATTTCTTTCTCTCTCTACTTAGTAATGCTCAGACCCCTCCCCACTCATGATAAGGGGTCTTTACTTAAAACAACTATAGGACGAATGAACCCATTCACACGTGCTCACATTGTGCACACACGGGTTTCGCACGACTCCTACCTTGGTGGAGAAGTGTACCAGGGGTCTGTGCCTGGTCCTCTGCTCAGCGTCGGTGGCTCCAACCAGGAGAACAAGCTGGTGCTCAATGTCCTGTGTCTGCTGATGCACCAGCTGAGATGGGTCCCCTCCCTTACTCCAGTTCCATGACTCACTTTCTGGTTCCCTCGCTGAGATTCCTGCCGGGTTTCCTCTACGGTTTTGGACGGACGAGCTTAGACGTCTCCGCGCTGGAAAACGCCATGCTGGTGAAGAGTGACAAACCTTTTAACTGTCAAGGGCACTTACCCAGAAAAAACAACATCACACAGGGAGACAACACGCTAAAGCAACAAATGAAGCCAAAAAAAACCAAAAAAAAAAAAAAAAAAAACACAACCATCACAACGTTAGTGGAAGGAAATACGGCGTAATGATTAAGCATGTGGACTCTGGATTCAGGCCGCCTTGCATCTACTCACAAGTCTATGACTTACTGTGTGTCAGGAAGCTCACCAGCCCTGAGCTTTAGTTCCCTCGCCTGTAAAATGGGGTTCATGATAGTATCCGTCTCATAAGGTTGTTGACAGAATTAAGAAGTAATCTTTGTGGGGCGCCTGGGTGGCTCAGTCAGTTAAGCGTCCGACTCTTGATTTTGGCTGAGGTCATGATCTCGTGGTTAATGAGTTCGAGCCCTGCGTCAGGCTCTGTGCTGACAGCATGGAACCTGGTTGGGATCCTCTCTCTCTGCCCCTCCCCTGCTTACGCTCTCTCAGAATAAACAAACTATTTTTTAAAATATTTTTAAGTTTAGGGGCACCTGGGTGGCGCAGTCGGTTGAGCGTCCGACTTCAGCCAGATCACGATCTCGCGGTCTGTGAGTTCGAGCCCGCATCGGGCTCTGGGCTGATGGCTCAGAGCCTGGAGCCTGTTTCCGATTCTGTGTCTCCCTCTCTCTCTGCCCCTCCCCCGTTCATGCTCTGTCTCTCTCTGTCCCAAAAATAAATAAACGTTGAAAAAAAAAAATTTTTTTTTAATATTTTTAAGTTTATTTTGAGAGACTGCACAAATGGAGAAGGAACAGAGAGAGAGAGAGAGAAAGAGGAAGGCAGAGAATCCCAAGAGGGAGAGAATCCACGCAGGGCTTGATCTCACGAACTTGTGAGATCGTGACCTGAGCCCAGATCAAGAGTCGGATGCTTAACCGACTGAGCCACCCAGGTGCCCCAATAAATAAATGAGCTTAAAAGAAAAAGAAGTAATCTTTGCAAGTCTTTAGCGTAGTATCTGGCGCGAAGATGACCAACCATCCTGGTTTTCCCTCGGCCGTTCTGGTTTTAGCGCTGGAAGTCTCACATCCAGAGAAGATTCCCTGTTCCAGGCAGATCAGAACTGTCGGTCGCCCAGCATGGCGCACGGGCACGGCCTACCTATTCCTATTCGCCACTCCCCAAACGTACGCCGAGTGGCTCCTATCTCCCAATTACCATACCTGGGGCTAGAGAGAACGAGGCGAGTGTTTCACGAGGCAGGCAACAGATGGGTAAACTCTGCATAGGACGGACATGTGTAGAACAGACCCTAAAACCGTGTGCCGCCATGTTGGCTGTACTTTAAAATCACCCGGGGAGCTTCTAAAATTTCCAGTGTCCAGTCTATCTCGCAGAGCAACCTGGGGACAAGACCTCCAGTACTTTGTAAAGGTCCTCAGGTGCTTCCACTGTGCAGCCAAGTTTGAGCCTTGCTGCCCTATGGGGAAGTAACTGGTTCCCTTTTAAGCAATCGTGCCAGGGCGTAAAATTCCAGATGAGTCCACATCCCTTTAGCATAATGGTCTTTGGAGCCGTGCCCTTGCTCCAAGGAAACATCTGTTGCACCACACATTGGTGAAACTCTTTGGGGACTGTTCTTTCAGAGTCTGAGACATATTCTCTTGACTCTCCTTTGGACGTGCAATTGGATATTTGAATTTTAACACCGATCACGCAGAGCCAAAGCTGGCGAGGGAGTTGGGTTATGGAGCTGTGTGATACTTGCTTAGCGTTAACAATCACACCCACGGCAACAGCCGTGAGAAAGAGAGGAAAAGACACTAATATCTTTGCCTCAACTGTCCCTTATAAAATTTTTCAAGAGAAGAGTCCCAAAGATACGTGGTGAAATGTTTTCCCAAATGGACTCCGGATAACTGCTCGAGAGGACACGACGTCCATTTGCTGGTGTGATTTTGCGTACCTGTTGGAAACGCGGTATCCCTCCTTCGTAGTTAGGTCGCGTACGTGTGTTGATCGACTGGTGGTGTTTTTGTAACGTGATGGCTGCGATTGAGGTTATTTTTCTTTCTTAGCACCCGTATCTGCCGGCTGGGTGGATATTGCTTCCCTGAGCTGGGTTTTCCAAATCCGCATCTGTTAATTTGACATGCAGATGAGGCCTTGCAAGAGAACACTTTGAAAAGAGCTGCTCACAGCAGCATGGAAAGCCAAACATTACTTCAATTGTGATGCGTTCTTCTTCTCGGCAAGAAAACGTCAGGACTGGAGCAGAATTGTGGATTTATGGCTGAAGGGAATCTTAGTGGGAATCAACTCAAGGCTTGTTGTCTTTCTGGGCTTGGTGTATGCAAATCTGTGTGTTTGACATTTTAAGGCTGTGTGTATGGCAAAGGGTTTTAATTCTGGCGCCTTCACTTTTAGATCATTTAAGAGTTTCTAAAATGCAGACCCTGGCACATTCCTCTGCGAGTGCAAGTTTCTGTTCCTGATTATGTTGCAGGTTAAGCTCACACTGATCTTGTCTTTGAGGAGGAAAAAGAAAGTATCTCATTAGGCTCCTGAAGCCTGTCAGGTGCCCGTTGATGTCTGGTTGCTTGGGTTGAGTTTCTTCGTGTTCAAGTCTTACTTCTTCCTGTAGTTGTTAGCTCTGAGCTGTATCAGCATATTCCGAGCTGAGCTCCCTGACTTCGTAGTAATTGGCTAACTCCTCATATTCAGATTCAAGGACTTTTCACAGCTCTTAAAGTCCGGAGGCGGACTGTCCCCTTTGAGCAAAAGGAATGTCTCCATGCTCCAGTGGCCTTCTCTGGCTCAGTGTCCTAACCTTGAGCGCAGTCTTCCTGACCTTAAGGAATGATGCCATGGCACATAACCGGTTGCCTTTGCCACATCGAGACCAAGGTTATCTACCCACGGCTTTCTTAGCCAAAGCACTTGATCTCGGTGAGCTACTGCTCAGTGGAGACCATTAGTGTTTTCAGCCGGCTGGCAGCCGGATTCCGTGAACGATCGAGAGAGCTTTCTTGAAGGTACCCTCCCTTTGGGTACTATCGTGCATAACAACCTGAGAAAGCAAAGCTTTCCAGATAGCCCAGTGCAGCCGGCGTGAGGAAAGAGGGTCCTCAGTCTTGCTTGCACGGTGTCTGTTGTCTCTTCAGTAGCTGGAGAAAAGAAGTCCTCGTCATTAGATCTCCCACAAACATGTCGCAGTCCTGAGACAAGTCATTAGTTCAGCTTCACCCTGTTCTTCCAGTTCATCGGATTCATTCACACGATTCAGGCTTCCGCAGAGCAGGAGAGGTCGTGGTCTCAACAATGGGGTCACCAAAAAAGGATATTGTGCTGGGATTTTAAGGTAATACACGCTCAAAAAAAAAACACACACACACACACACACACAAAAACCCCCCATACTTTCTGACCTCAGAGACAATTTCAAAAATGAGTACTTAGACACATTCATTGGAGGGGCGCCTGGGTGGCTCAGTTGATTGAGCATCTGACTCTTTTTTTTTTTTTTTTAATGTTTTTAATGTTTATTTTTGAGACAGAGAGCATGAGTGGGGGAGTGGCAAAGAGGGAGACACAGAATCCAAAGCAGGCTCCAGGCTCCGAGCTGCCAGCACAGAGCCTGACGCAGGGCTCGAACCCACAGACTGTGAGATCATGACCTGAGCCCAAGTTGGACGCTCACCTGACAGAGCCACCCAGGCACCCCGCATCTGACTCTTGATTTCAGCTCAGGTCATGGTCCCAGCATTGTGGGATAGAGCCCTGTGTTGGTCTCCATGCTAAGCATAGAGCCTGCTTAAGATTCCTTCTCTCTCCCTCTGCCCCTCACCCCAGAACTCTTTCTTTCTCAAAAAAAACAAAAACAGGGGTGCCTGGGTGGTTCAGTCAGTTAAGCATCCAACTTCGGCTCAGGTCATGATCTCGCGGTTTGTGAGTTCGAGCCCCGTGTCAGGCTCTGTGCTGATAGCTCAGAGCACAGAGCCTGCTTCAGATTCTGTGTCTCCCGCTCTCTCTGCTCTTCCCCCACTCATGCTCTGTCTCTCTCTCTCCTTCAAAAATAAATAAAAACATTAAAAAAATTTTTTAAATAAAAACAGAAAAAATAAAGTGAAAGACATGTTCATTGGGTGGCCAACTTTAACCTCCCCCAAGGAGGCAGTTCACACCCCCTGTTGGAGATGGTGCTTGAGCCAGCGGGAAAGGGAGGATTAGCCATTGGGAAAAGAAGTTGGAGGTGAGGTTATTCCAGGCATAGGAAGCAGAACACTCAAAGGCACCAAAGGGTGAAAACGTGAGGAACAGTTGGATGGCCCCATGTGTGCCTGGCTGGGATGCTGGAAATGGGGGTGAGAACAGAGCGGTTCACGGAACCAGATTCTGACCGTGATCAACCACTGGGGAGCCTAAGCATGAGGACAACGTGGTGTGAACACCACTGGCCTGTGGCTGCGGAGAACGGGGTGGAGTGAGACCCACTCAGGGCCAAGTGCTCGGTGGGGGGGCGATGGCGGCAGCCCAGGAGAGAAGCAGTACCCGTGGACTGATGCGATGGCATTGACAATGGAGAGAGATTTGGGAGGGGAAGAGGTGTGTTGATTGGGTACGAGAGGTGAGCAGGGAGGAGAGACTGGTACAGTTCTCTGTCTTCTCTTCTGGACCACTAAGTGCAAGGCACTCTTTCACTGCTCACCCAGGTGGGGGCCACCGATGGGGAAGAACTGCAAGACCCCAGGCTCGGTTCGGGTGAGTTGAGTCTTAAGATTCCCGTCAGGTACCGAGCAGGGGTGTGTTTGTTGTTGAACACACAGCTGTGGTTCTGAGGTTAAACATTTACCACCCGCTGGCTTCCCGAGAATTAATTTAAATCACTCATTCCTCCCACTCCCTCCACACACACCTACGTCTGGGTCGGGCCCGAGTCGATCGTTCTTCTGAGATCGTACGCACAAGTGCCGAATTTCCATTTCTCTCCATTATAATTTTATTCATCCAGACATTGCAGGCATTTCTCTCCTTAGATTAAAATACTTTTGCATTATTGTTTCAATTTCAAAGACTTACCGCACCACGTTCCCTCCAATTGCCTTCTTGTTCTCCTACTGTATCGCTCCCCTAGGATTCGGAGAACCGCTTCCAGCTTATTAGGCACATTAATCAGGGCTGTGAACATCCTGATGGTGTGCACCAGAGTTTTGAAATGGGAAGAGGGTTACCTGCCCTCATGTCTTGGGATTCTTTTCACCACTTAGGCCAAATTAACTTTTATGTGTGCTCAGCTGCAGGAAATGACTGTCCACAAATTTAAACCATAAACAAAAATTACATCACGCAGTAGACGACGTCAGGAGTAGGTCTGACAAGTAATCGCCTCTGACAGACATCTGAGGTGCTGCTGTTGATTTCAGGGTGTTCGCACGGGCTAAGGAAAGAATGGTTAGAAAGACCATTCATTTTCTGCTGTGTGTGCCCCGAACACCCTGAGAGCTCACGCCTTCCCTCGTAAGTTATTCCTGAATTGTATACGCCGTTCGTAGATTAAACAGAATGTGGGCTCTTAGACGTTGGCCCACAAGGATCTTGTACCAACAGCAAGAAGCTAAATTCGCTTTCCAAGTCGCTCCAGTCAAGATAAAAAGTAGAACCTACACACTCCAACAATCAGTCTTTGGAAATGAAGAATAAGGAGAAAAAAAACCAGCCATGCAGTTGATCTTTCCTGCTGGACCACTTGCCATGAAGACATTACATTTCTTTCCTTCTGGTTCTTTTTCCACTCCTCTCCTGGGGGGGGGGGGGGGGGAGGAAGCTCCTTGCCGAGACAGACGAAGGTCCCCCTTCAGCTCTGAGAACTTCAACCTCCAGTCCTGTTCCGGAACCCTGGGGGGACGGAGACCAGCGAAGACGCGCCATGATGTTCGGCCTCATCCTCTGAAGACAAGTCCACAACCTTAGCACAGAAGCCAAAAACCATTTAGATGGAACCAGCAGAATCAAACGTAGCAAGCATCAAAGTTAATCTGACACTGATTTAATGGGATGCATAACTGTTATTGTGTTGCATGGTAATTAGGCTTAAGTGGCGAGCAGTTCAGGTAAATGGCTTTAATTAGGATTACTTTCCATCCGTCAAGTCGGATATTTCCAAAGACAACTGAGAGGAGAGGCAGTTCAAGAAAAAGACGTCGTATGCCGTCCTCCCCTCCACACTCCACCACCCAACTAACATACACGAGCATACGTACGTACGCGTGCGTGGGCATGCACACACATGCTAGACTGGAGGAAATGACTGGTTCTTTAAATCACTCATTTACCCTCAACTTTCCCCTTGATGATGAAGCCCATGATACCTTATTTTGATTTTAGAGGAACGTGGTATTCCCCCTTAAGTCACGGTGCCCCCAGATTGGCCCTCCAGGTGCCCAGAGAGAAGAAACCAGAGTTGGTGATGGGGAGGAAAACGAGAGGCTCCTTACACACTTGGGTTCCACGTGCTCCGGACCAAAGAAACGTTATCTGCCCACATGGGTTCCTTTGCACGTCAGGTTCATTCGTTCATTCTTCCTTTCCTTTCCTTTCCTTTCCTTTCCTTTCCTTTCCTTTCCTTTCCTTTCCTTTTTCCTTTCCTTTCCTTTCCTTTCCTTTCCTTTCCTTTCCTTTCCTTTCCTTTCCTTTCCTTTCCTTTCCTTTCCAAGATTTTAAGTCCTCTCCACACCCAACATGGGGCTCAAACTTACAACCCCAAGATCAAGAGTTGCGTGCTCCATGGACTGAGCCAGCCAGATGCCCCTGCATGTGGGGTGCTGATGTTGGAGGAGAGAGGCCAGGCCAGGCCGGGAATGCAGTTCTGGAAAGGTAGGGCCATGAAGCAGGCGAGCACTGGGGAGGCTCAGAGGGGGCGGTGGATGCCTGCCATGAGCACTAGAGAGAAAAGAGGGTGGGGGCCTATGAAGAAAAACCGTAAAGCTGGGCACAGCGCAGAGATAGAAGTCGGGTGAAGAATCAGAGGCACCCAGGATTCAGGAGAGAGCAGGCCAGAGTGGTCTAAGGCTCGAGATCAAGGACAACTTGGAGGGAGGACTTAAGAAGAGGAGTCTGACTTGAGGCCCCTAGCCAAGGAGCAGCACGATGACTGCACAGGGCCCTGGTGAGGTCTCTGTGCTCAGTCTTCAAGGTCCTCTATCCATGGTTCCCAAACGTGGCAGTGCCATTGCCTGGAGGTGTCACAGGCCACCCATGTGAGCTTCCCCACAGTCAAGGACGTCAACCTGGCCACACTGGAACCACCCGACAAGCTGCGCCTGGGTCTCACCCCTAAAGAGCCTGATTTCACTGGACTGGGGAGCAGCCTGGGCACGGAGAACATTCAAAACTTCCAGCAAATTCTAACATGTCACCCAGACTGAGAGCCAGTGTCCCAGAGGGAGTGTAGGGTTGGACTTCTAGATGCCAGCCCTCTCACCTAAAGACCACCTACCATGTCGTGTCTTGGCGGGAGCTCTGGCTTTACAGCACCTACGGGAACGTGACCGTGTTCCTCGGTCAGGTGCTCTGGGAGCCAGTGCGCAGAAGCACAGTCCAAAGGGAGCTTGAACAAAGGGATGGTCCCCTTCATCCCTGGATGGGGGACCGGGGAAGCAGTGGAAAAGGAGACTAGTTTTCCCTTCTCAGGTGTGAAGAGAAGATCCAAGCCTCCTGTTCACCTCGAACTGTCTTTTCTCCAGCTGTGCGCGCTCCCCCCCTCCCCCCCAACCCACCCTGAGTGCCTTTTTCTTCCCGGGCTTCGGTGCCGGTTACCGTTCGTGGCTAGAATCCTAGGCGTTTAAAGACTTGAGCTGGCGTGACCCTGGCGATTCCGGGACGCGAGCCCCCGTGCGCCCTACTCACCGGAAGGAACACGTTTGTGTTTCGTAGGTTCGACAGCGTCGCCCCTCACCGAGAGCTGGACGCCAGGCACGCGGAGATCCGACAGATGGAGCTGACCCTGGCCTGCCTCTCGGAGTCTGCTGCCTTGTTTGAGGTCAGCATTCCCACCTACAAGCAGCTGAACCAGTGCAGGCAGGAAGTCTGCCTGCTGAAGGAGCTCTGGGACACGATAGGGATGGTCACCTCCAGCATCCATGCCTGGGAGACGGCCCCGTGGAGGGAGGTCAACGTGGAGGCCATGGACCGGGAGTGTAGACGGTTTGCCAGGTGCATCCGGAACCTGGACAAGGAGGTCAGGGCCTGGGACGCGTTCGCGGGCCTGGAGAGCACCGTGTCGGACGCTCTGAGCTCCCTGCGGGCGGTGGCCGAGCTGCAGAGTCCGGCCATCCGGGAGCGGCACTGGAGGCAGCTGGTGCAGGCCACGGGCGTGAGCTTCGCCGTGGGCGAGGGCACCACCCTGGCAGACCTCCTGCGGCTCCAGCTGCACCGTTTTGAGGACGAGGTGCGGAGCATCGCGGACAAGGCCGTGAAAGAGATGGGCACGGAGGAGACCTTGACGGAGCTGTGCGCCACCTGGGCCAGCCTGGAATTCCGGTACGAGCCCCACCCGCGGACCGGCGTCCCCCAGCTGCGGTCGGACGAGGACCTCCTCGAGCTCCTGGAGGACAACCAAGTCCAGCTGCAGAACCTGATGACATCCAAGCACGTTGCCTTCTTCCTGGAGGAAGTGTCCGGCTGGCAGAAGAGGCTGTCCACGGCCGACGCCGTCATCTCGACCTGGTTCGACGTGCAGCGCACGTGGTCTCACCTGGAAAGTATATTCATGGGATCCGAAGACATCCGGGCTCAGCTGCCCCAGGTACCTGCTAAGGAAATCCCGCTCGCTCTGCTCCCTTACCCGAGTCGAGGGAGGCGCTCCCTGTCTGCACGGTCCTCTAGACCCTGTCCTCCTCTGCCTGGTCTCGCCTCCACTCAAAGGCACCCGCAACAAACATCGGCCTCCCAAGCCGCCAAAAGTCAGGCAGAGGGAAAGAGAGAAGGGGAAATGCACACCCATCAGTGTGTCCCTGGATGGCCGGGAAAAAGAAAGGAGGGTCGATTGGTGTTGTTTTAACGTGTGTTTAAGAAAGGAAATGGAGGGGCGCCTGGGTGGCTCAGTCGGTTGAGCGTCTGACTTCGGCTCAGGTCATGATCTCACGGTCCGTGAGTTCGAGCCCCGCGTCGGGCTCTGTGCTGACCGCTCAGAGCCTGGAGCCTGTTTCCGATTCTGTGTCTCCCTCTCTCTCTGCCCCTCCCCTGTTCATGCTCTGTCTCCCTCTGTCTCAAAAATAAATAAACGTTTAAAAAAAAAAAAAGAAAGAAAGGAAATGGAGACTATCAGCTCCTGAAGTTTGAGCCAGTCACGAGCCGCTCCACAGACAATTACAGTGCAGTTGTCAACTGGGAGTGAGCATTTGTTTCCAGGCAAATTCAAGTCCCTTCTTGAGCATGAGCCACCCTGCAGACCTCTGGCCTGTACCGCCTGCGAAACACCAGTCTGCAGCTAAATCCTCAGCAGCGAATTTCTCTGAACTATACGTTCTTCTCATTACTACCTTCCCTGTGGTTGATTGCCCCTTCTAATTTGTCTTAATTAATGTGCCATTAACTTACCCACCTCTCAGTGGACTCATATTCATTGGATTTTTTTTTTGCAGAGTTCTCTGTTTCTCTGTACCCCCTCAGCACAGAAAGCTCTTTGCCTACAAATCAGTTTGTTTCCAAAATGTCACACATTGTGCAGATCTCCCTTAAAAGTTGAAGCGCCCCCCCCCCCATCAAAACGTTGTATTTTTCCAGCTCGCCCCTCAAAAAGCATATCTAATGTCCGACTGCAGATGGAAGGTTGTACATCCGGAATGAAAAACAGCAGAAAACTGGGGCGCCTGGGTGGCTCAGTCGGCTCGGGGCACGATCTCGCGGTTCATGAGTTCGAGCCCCGCGTCGGGCTCTGTGCCGACAGCTCGGAGCCTGGAGCCCGCTTCGGATTCTGTGTCTCCCTCTCTCTCTGCCCCTAACCCACTCACATTCTGTCTCTGTCTCTCTCAAAAATAAATAAACAACAACAACAAAATTTTTTTTAATAAAAAAACAGAAAACAATTCTGATAGACAGGTTGTCATCAGGCCACATGGAATAAGCCAGATTTTCTTTCTCTGCAGTGCTAGTGACTGGAGAAGAGCAGGTTTAATTGGGGGGGGGGGCAGGGAAATCAGTGGAGACTTTGGTAGAGACTCTGAGGAGGCATCTGAGAACTCCCAACTATGCACCAGAAAGAATTGGTGTCATTAACTTCTCAGTGGCAAGGGTTTGTGTGTGAAGTATGCGAACACATTTAATTTTTTTTTTTTTTTGTATTAACAGTGCAATAACAGAGACAATTTGAAAACATAATAAAACCGGTCATAATCTTACACCCTAACTGGTAACTATTTTCATTCATTAGAAACATTTCCCAACTTGGCTTGACACACACAGGCATTTCTGTACTGTTGCCCTCTGCAGGATATCAATTTTCTTTCCAGCTCTTTCCATGGGAGCACTCGTGCTCTGTACTTGATACTTCTGATGAAACCTTGAGACTTCCGCACCTCTCATGGGAACAAGATACCTCACTGAGCAAACATAATGTCCCCAGCCCCCCTATTTCTAAATCTTCTTGGAGAGGGGTGTGGATTGAAGATGTTCAGAGCAGACCCAGGTGGGCAGGGCAGGCTGAGTTTCAGCTCTGTCTCTTGGAGCTGTGGGATCTTGGGCAAGTTGCTTAACCTCCCTGTGCCCTGGTTTCCTCCCGCGAACTGGGACAAATACCAGTACCTACTTCAGGGATGTAACTGAACAGTGCACACAGCATATACCGTTGTGATCGTTGCCGTGTACTAAAAATACCACAAGCTCTCGCCAGGTGCCAGGTGTTGAGCTAACCTCTGCACATATTATTGTCTCGACCATGTCAGTGATGTTGTTCCTCACTGTGTGTGTTTGAAGGACACGGTGGTAACTAATTCGTTTGACCTCATGTTTGCCGAAGAACGTCTTACTTTGGTTACGTAAACTTTAGCACGGACCCAGGGAAGGCAGCGGACCCGCCCGCCATCCACCTGATGTAGGAAGTGTGTGTGTTTTATGCCGATGGTTCTCAAAGTATGGTCCAGGGACCCTGACCTTTGTAGGGGATCTTCAGGGTCAAAGCTGTCTTAAGAATAGCGCTAAGATGCTGTTTGCCTTTTCCGCTCAGATTTTTCCAGGCGCACACGGGAGTTCCCCAGAGGCTCTATGATACGTGACATCGCGACAGATCGAATGCAGAGCAGGAAAGAAAACCTGGTCACGTTCCAAGTCAGACATTAACTTTGAGGAGGAAAAAAAAAAAGTGAAACAATGTCACCTCCTCTCTAAGTTATTTTGTTTTGGAAAATAGAATTATGTTAGAAGTATATTATCAGGTTACCATCGTGGGCTAAATATCATTACTCTTCAAATGAATTAACAAAATATTTTTTCAATCTGTCAACGTCAGCTTCCAACGGAGAAAATGCACCGGGGGCTATATTAGCCACATACGCAAAAAGCTCTTTGCACTCCTCGCCGTTTTTTGCAAAACACGGAGGGATTTTGTGGCCCAAATGTGCAGGAACTGCTGTTTCAAGCCAAGAGTATTTCCTTGTTGAAGTTTTTAGGGCCTCCCCCAAGGACCGGTTTCTGCTTCTGAATTGCTGCAGATGAGGGGATCTTCTTCGAGTCCGAGAAAGCGGTGGTGAATTTCCCCCCACGTTTTTTTTAAAAAAAATTTTTTTAACGTTTATTTTTGAGACAGAGAGAGACAGAGCATGAATGGGGGAGGGTCAGAGTGAGGGAGACACAGAATCTGAAACAGGCTCCAGGCTCAGCTGTCAGCACAGAGCCCAACGCGGGGCTCGAACTCACGGACCGTGAGATCATGACCTGAGCCGAAGTCGGCCGCTTAACCGACTGAGCCACCCAAGCGCCCCTCCCCCACGTTTTAATTTCAGGATTCTGAAAGATTTGAAGGCATTGACGTGGACTTTAAAGAGCTGGCTTACGATGCCCAGAAAACTCCAAATGTCGTGGAGGCCACCAATAAACCAGGTCTTTACGAAAAACTGGAAGGTCTTCAGAGCAGGTGATGGTCTGCTTGCTTCCCCCCGCCCCTTTATACTGGGGTTGGTGATGGTGCCTTTTCCCCATTCTCTGAGACCCTTACTGTCTTCAGCTATCCAAGCAAGTGTGTGTGTGTGTGTGTGTGTGTGTGTGTGTGTGTGTGTGTGTGTGTGCGCGCTTCGATTTTCCGGTATGTTAGGTAACGTGGGGTATTATGAGAGGCGCTTGTTTGGGTGGAAATGCACCAGTGCATATATTCGCGAATACCCTCAGTGTTTCTGGCACTGATTTCCATACGCGTTCCATGTCCTGCCTCTGTCTGCCTTTGGGTCGTGTCTACGCACCTATGCGCCTAAGCAAACTTAATTACAAAATCCTATGTCTGTGCCCTCAGATTGCACCTGTGTGAGAAGGCCCTGGCAGAGTACCTGGATACGAAAAGGCTCGCCTTCCCTAGGTTTTACTTTCTGTCCTCTTCTGACCTGTTAGACATCCTTTCCAACGGCACAGCTCCTCAAGAGGTAAGCGGAGGGAGCGCTCGTGGAAGCATCCGGAAAGTCTGAGGGGGCTCCCAAGTGGGAAGGTTTCAGATTCCCCATTATGCCTCCTCTCTCTGGCAGGGTGCGTATTTCAGACCCACGTTCCCTCCCCCCCCCCCACCTCACCCCCCCGGCATCTTCCACGTTTATGGTTAGGCTTCTCAGGGAGCCCCCGGCCCATCAGTGGCTCCAACCCCCGGAAGGGGAAGCTTCGAGGATGGGGAAGGTGGAGGGGTCTAAGCCTTCACAGGAGCGTGCCTTTGATCGGATTCTGAAGAGAGATCCAGGTAGGTGCTAGCAAAAGTTACAGCAAACGTTTCCAGGGGAGAGAAGACTGAAGGTTGTATTAACTTGGCATTTTGTGATTTTTGTGTGTGTGGAAAGAGTATACACAAGGAGCTCAAAATTTGGAGTTCTGGCCCCTGGTTCTAGCCACTTGTTGGCCGTGTGGTCTTGGGAGTCCCTTCTCTTTGGCGAAATTTCCTCATCTGTAAGATAGGAGAAGGCTACTGTGGTACGGCCTTCCCCCCCCCCCCCCTCTTAATATGAAAGTCCCACTGGTTGTGCTTGGAGCTGTAGACAGCGGTTCTCAAACATGAGCGTCACCTGGGGGCTCAGGTGCATCAGAGTCACCTGGAACGCTTGTTAAAATTCAGATTCCTGGGCCCCAGGGTTTCAGATGGGTCCAGGTGGGGCTGGAGAGGTTGCATTTCTAAAGATTCCCCAAGTGATGCTGGCGGTCTCGGGACCACCCTTCGAGAAGGACTGTCCTAGACCCTAGGTCTGCGTCTCCAAGTGACAGGTAGGACGGGGGATGGTGTCTCCACCACGTGTCACCCCGAGAAGACGCCATGATCTGTGTGTATATAGTTCTCCACTTTTCCTTTGACGGAGGGTATCCGGTCAGAGTACCGTGTTCAGAAGTTACTTGGATGAGTTCTGTCCCTCCCTTCAGTGTGATTGTTGTACCTCACCTGAAGTATGGTGGGCTCAGGTATTCCTCTTGGCTTTTAGTTTTTGTTTTTCCTTCCCATCCCTGTTGATTGGATTGTTTGAATACGTAGCATTCTAAGAGTCAAGATGTGCAAAAAGGTGTGTTGGAAATGCCCCTCCTGTACTTCCCCTCCACTCCCTGTAGGTCACCGACCCCACTAGTTTCTGGCTTTCCTTTGCAAGAAACAAGCAAACGTTCGTTTATATTTGCCCGTGTGGTTTTCTTTTTTTTTTTTTTTTTTTAATTCTTTTTTTTCAACGTTTATTTATTTTTGGGACAGAGAGAGACAGAGCATGAACGGGGGAGGGGCAGAGAGAGAGGGAGACACAGAATCGGAAACAGGCTCCAGGCTCCGAGCCATCAGCCCAGAGCCCGACGCGGGGCTCGAACTCATGGACCGCGAGATCGTGACCTGGCCGAAGTCGGACGCTTAACCGACTGCGCCACCCAGGCGCCCCCCCGTGTGGTTTTCTAACTTACCCTCCTTTCTCACATAAAAGGGAGCTGCTATGTATACTTGAAAGCGGTTTTTTATGTCCTTACATATCCTGGAAATCACTCCATATCAATTTAAAGGCACGGCCCTCGTTTTTTTTTTTTTTTTTAATGTTCGTTTATTTTTAAGAAAGAGAGAGCATGTGCACAAGCAGAGGAAGGGCAGAGAGAGAGAGAGAGGGAGATGCAGAATCCGAAGCAGGCTCCAGGCTCCAGGCTCCGAGCTGTCAGCACAGAGCCTGACGTGGGGCTCAGACTCACGAGCTGTGAGATCATGACCTGAGCCGAAGTCAGACGCTTAACTGACTGAGCCACCCAGGTGCCCCCCCCTCATTTTTTTTTAATACACCTGCATCCTAACTCCCTGGACGATGCCACAGTTTGGCCAAAGGTTGCTGATACAATTTTGCAATTACAAATCCCGTGCCAGCGAATAACTTTGGGTTTTGTATTGTTGGGGGTCTGCCTTCCAGGCAAATGCCTAGAAGTGGGATTTTTCTGGGTCAGAGGGTAAATGCTATGCGGTCGGGTTTAGCGGTGGCCCTATTTCCTTCCGTGGGGAAACAGCCTGTTGTGTCACCACCAGCAACGGAGGAGAGCGGCTCTCATGGAGCCTAAAGATGACAGCCACGCATTAGCTTGCCATCTTCGTCATTAACCTTCCACCTCCCTGGAATTCTATTTTTGGTTTGTTGGTGAGAAGCATGTACCAAACACAGATCACCCCTAGAGTTAAAACCCACCTTTCTCTTGTTCCCCTATATAGTTTTCCGAAAAAGTTTCAGAGTAGCCCATGCATAGCAGAGTTGAGATATTTATCACACCGGCATTCTGTTTTGTAGCTATACGTTCATTAATTCCACGCGTAGGGAAAGTCAAAGATCGTTGCCAGACCTTTTGTACATGATGTGCTCATGCTTAAATACTTATATATTTTTTTAACATTTACTCATTTTTGAGAGAGAGACAGAGAGACAGAGCACAAGCAGGGGAGGGGCAGAGAAAGAGGGAGACACAGAATCCGAAGCAGGCTCCAGGCTCCAAGGTGTCAGCACAGAGCCCGACGCAGGGCTCGAACCCACGGATCGCGAGATCATGACCTGAGCTGAAGTCGGACGCTTAATCGACTGAGCCACCCCGGCGCCCCCTAAATACTTATTTTTATTTGTCTTGCTTGGTGTGAGTAAATCTTTAAGTAGCTCCTCCCTCCCCACCGTCCTGAGGGATGAAGGTTAGTAGACTAATCCCCAGATCCTTCTCTATCTGTGACTTTGTGGTAGTTTTTACAGGTGAGCGATTGAACGGTCGAGTTTGGAACTCCTGTGTGTCAAAGCACTTTCTTCTCAAATCCCCCCAGATGTAGCTCTGAGACATCATCTGAGGTCCACCTGCTTTTTTTCCCCCCAGACCTTTCTAGGTGACCTTATTTGTTTCTGTTTGGATCTCCGTAGAGATCAAAATTTAAAGTTTAATTTTAGAAAATTTGTATACGTTTATATACTTGCTTTGTTAATTTTTCCAACATTTGACGAAGTTTTTTTTTTTTTTTTTCCTATCTGAAAACCAGGGTCATTATCTTGAAAAGGTTTTCTTTCTATGTGCTTTAAATTTTTGTAATGATTATTTGATTTTGAGAGAGAGAAAGCACGCACAAGTGGAGGACAGGCAGAGAGAGGGAGACAGAATCCAAAGCAGGCTCCAGGCTCTGAGCTGTCAGCACAGAGCCCGACGTGGGACTCAAACCCATGAACCACGAGATCATGACCTGAGCCAAAGTTGGATGATTAACTGACTGAGCTACCCAGGCGCCCCTATTCCTATATGCTTTAAAATAATATTTCTATTCCATTTATCTGGATTTTTTTCCCTTTAAGTTCATCAGATTTCCATAAGCTAGGATTCTTTTTTCTCTGTACAATATAACATTACCTTCATATATTCATACATATTTAAAAAAAATTAAAAAAAAAAAATTTTTTTTTTCAACGTTTATTTATTTTGGGGACAGAGAGAGACAGAGCATGAACGGGGGAGGGGCAGAGAGAGAGGGAGACACAGAATCGGAAACAGGCTCCAGGCTCTGAGCCATCAGCCCAGAGCCTGACGTGGGGCTCGAACTCACGGACCGCAAGATCGTGACCTGGCTGAAGTCGGACGCTCAACCGACTGCGCCACCCAGGCGCCCCTAAAAACATTTTTTTTTGTTTATTTTTGAAAGAGACAAAGCATGAGCAGGGGAGGGGCAGAGAGGGAGAGAGAGAGAGGATCTCAAGCAGGCTGCTTGCTGTCAGTGCAGAGCCCAACACAGGGCTCGATTCCATAACCCTGGGATCACGATCTGAGCCGAGATCAAGACTCAGGTCCTCAACCGACTGAGCCACCCAGGCGCCCCACATTTTCATCTGTTACCCCTCTTCCTTGGTGTCCTTCCATGGCTTCTCAAGCCCATCCACCATATTTCATTCGTCTGTGTTGATTTGGTTCTTAAGTATTTGTTGTCCCCTTACATCATTTTCTTTTTCTTTTTTTTTTTTTTTCAATTTTTTTTTTTTAACGTTTATTTATTTTTGGGACAGAGAGAGACAGAGCATGAACGGGGGAGGGGCAGAGAGAGAGGGAGACACAGAATCGGAAACAGGCTCCAGGCTCCAAGCCATCAGCCCAGAGCCTGATGCGGGGCTCGAACTCCCGGACCGCGAGATCGTGACCTGAGCCGAAGTCGGACGCTTAACCGACTGAGCCACCCAGGCGCCCCCCCTTACATCATTTTCCTACCACCACCCGTTCATCTCTACATCCTATTTCATCGCGTTCGTGTTTCTTTCATTTAATCGAAAACAAGGTGGCCTTTTTCATAATCACTTCTGTTTCCTTTATTAAAACTCCTCTCTCTCTCTCTCCCGCCTCCTCTCCCCCTCCCCTCTGTGCCCCTCCCCCCCCTCTCTGATAAAGAAGGTTCCCTCCCATCAAGATATTCATCCCAAGTCACCGTGGGTGGGATCCCCTCTGGTGCCCTCACAGTGGATTTACTTTAACACGTGGAGTTTTTCCTCTCCTGTCATTAGCTGGGGAGCTGGTTATGGTAAATTTAGGATTACAACTCCGGGTCCCCGCACCCTGGAGGCCCTGTATCTCAGAAAGCTCTACCAGAGAGCTTTCTGCTTATTTTTCCCTCTCAGCCTGCCATTTCCTTCATGTCAGGACCACGGCGTGGCTCTCTGGGAACCCTCCTAGAACAGTCACCCAGGGCATCGCTGGAAAGGGGCCTCTGTGTCACGAGACGACATGGCGAGGGAGAACCAGGTACAGGTCTCCTGCGCCTAAGTGGTTTCAACAGCCGGGTGACTTCTTCCACAGGCCACCGCCACCACCATCGCCCTTCTGCCGCAGGGTAGCATTTTCTGAGGAGGAGGGTTTAGGAATTAACCATCATTTTTTCCCTCCAGTCTGTTCCCATTTAGTTCAAGCAGACATTCGTGAAACTTTTGCGGCCACGATCCCCACTAATCCCGTGTTCCCTTGACCACTTCTACCCAATTCGTTTGGTTCCGACCTCTTACCACCCCACCACTGTTCCACAAGCTTCCCTGTAAATGTTTGGTAACCGTCTCTCTAATGGCGGGCACGCAGTAGACCTCTGCACGGTACCGATGAGCGTCTGCCCGGACACGTTGTCCAATCCTGCGGCGTGGTTTCCCATCTTAGGTTCAACGCCATCTTTCCAAACTCTTTGACAACATGGCCAAGATGGAATTCCAGCTGGACGCCAGTGAGAAAGCGACCAAGATAAGTCTGGGCATGTACAGCAAGGAAGGAGAGTACGTGGCCTTCAGCGAGCCCTGTGACTGCAGTGGCCAGGTAGAGTAGAAGTCCTTTGCCCTCCTTGTCCCGTTCTCTCGCGAGTATCGGGCAACCTCAACCTTCAGGATGGCCCTTTCAACCTTGGGCTGGAACTGCTGTCTGGGCCCCGGGACTGCCAGCTCCTCTCGAACCGACATTGGAGGAGCCCCTGGTGCCTGCCCTCCCGTCTCTGGGAAGGACACGCGTCAATATTCGTATATCTTTCTTAGCCAAAGACCTGTGCAGAGAGGAATGAAATGCGCATAAACAACCACCCAAGTCGAGGAGAAAAGAATTTTTAAATGATTAGCAGCACCAGGAGACTTTAACGTGACAACCCCTGGGGCACCCCATTGGGGAATCTGGCACGCTGACACCTTCTCCTGGAGAAGACGTTCTTTGAGATCAGCCGTTTTCCTGGGATGTCATTTCTCTGTACAAATACAGCTCAGAGTCACTTCCTCCCACAGTCCTACCCCTGGGAGAGCCAAATACCATTGTGTTCCAAGAACTACTACTTCTAAATGTCCCGTGTACAATTCCAGAAACACAAAATATGGGGCAACTCTCTCCTAAAACTTCCTTCCTAGCCTCCCCCATCACCACTAGAGTATAAGCTATGTGTCTGTTTTTTGACCAGAAGGCATTCAGTTGGAAAATATAATTCTGGTTTACATCTCCATACTGAGTGTGGACAGGTTATGAAAACCCACTGACTCACTGAGCGAGGTTGACCTTGCTTAGCCCAGACTAACGCTTCCTTGTCTGAATGCCAGATGGCAGCTCCCCTCCCCTTGACCTGCTACTGTGTCCTGTGTGTTCCAAAGGGGCCTGTCCACCTGTTGTTAATTGAGCCTGGTTCTCACCGACCACCGTCCTGGGCCACAGAAACAAGATGGCTCTCTGTGCCTTCTGGCGGCCATTGGGCCGATGGCTGGGCTCCATTTTCTTGTCTCCCTCTGGGTGAGCGATCGTATCCTTTCCGGAATCCAGCATCTAACTTGGAGTTCTTCTTTCAGGTGGAAATATGGTTGAACCATGTGCTTGTGCATATGAAGGCCACGGTGAGGCATGGGATGACAGAAGGTGTAGTTGCTTATGAAGAAAAGCCAAGGGAACAGTGGCTCTTTGACTATCCAGCTCAGGTATTCTAACCAGGAGCTTTGTGGGCCCCCCTCCTTGCCAGGTCCCCTCCCTCAGGGACGTCCTTCGGCCTTGAGGGGATACCAGACCTCAAACTCACTATGTGCTTCACAGTCCAGATGGCCTGGTCTCTGAATTGTCAACTAAGACTTAGTCCAGCCATTACCCTGGAGAACCTGGGATTGTCCGTTTTTACCCTCTCTGGCCACCGTAGGGAGAAAATGTAAACCATTCAACTCACTGAGCCAGCCTGCTTTGTATATGCCGAGATCTTTGCTGAGCACAGGGGACCCCAACAGGGAACGAGACCTCATAACCCTGCCTTGCCGGAGTTTACAGACTTGGCAGGGAAGCCAACTCGCTTACAAATGAGCACATAGCTAGCTGGTGGGGTCTGGGGAGCCCCCCCCACCTCTGCCGAGGATATGATCTGTAAGCCGAAATTTGAAGTAGGAGCTAACAAGTTAACGATGGAGGGAAAGAACAACCAGTATGGGGAGGACCTTGAGCTCAGAGGCAAGGAAGAGCATCCTGTGGTTG
Source organism: Leopardus geoffroyi (assembly GCF_018350155.1). Taxonomy (NCBI): domain Eukaryota; kingdom Metazoa; phylum Chordata; class Mammalia; order Carnivora; family Felidae; genus Leopardus; species Leopardus geoffroyi. The sequence continues at coordinate 5,633,738 of NC_059330.1, forward strand.
GAGAACTGAGTGTGGTTTGCAGCAAGAAGGGAAAGAAGGAGCCTGAGCCAGCTGATGGTTCCTACAGAGGAAACTTGAAGCCAGTTCTTACCCACCCCGTTAGGGAGTCTGACTTGCTTCTAAAATGTATCCGAATCCTTTCCAGGCTTCCCAGGAGGGCGAGGAGGGAAAGGGGCAAATTAATGAGAAATGGCTGCGGTAGACCCTCCCCCCACCTCCCCACCCCCCGTTAGGGGCACAGTGCCCGAGCTGGGGTGTTTGAGGGTTGCAGGCACTTACCAGGAATTGAAGCCACAGGAGTAGAGAAGACTGGTCTTGGAAAAGACGCAGACCCAAGATGAGGGTGCAGAAGAGTCCGTCCCTTGGGCATCATGTAAAGACTGGGTAGCCAAGGAGGAGCCAGTAAAGCAGATTGAGAAACGGTGCCTTTTCAGGTAGAAGAAACACCAGGGGATGGTCGCAATGGAAACCAAAAGCCGGCCAGAGGTCAGCCGTGCCACGTGCTTATAAGAGATCAAGGAAAATAAAGAGGCTGGGGAGTGTCTGTGAGCTTGGTGCGGCCATGTGCGTGGAGTGCAAGGTGGTGGCGCATTGCAGGGGCAGAGAAGGGAGAAGAAGGTGGGGAAATGTTGGCAGCGAGTGTAGACTAACAGAAACGAGAACTAAGTCAGGACTACTGCAAGGATTCTTTTGACTATGCAATGGGTGCATCGCGTTCAAAGCATCCCAGCAAGATCTCCAGCAAAACCCCACGCGCCTGATCCCAAAGGCGAGAATGGTCCTTTTTACTATGACAGGATTCTCTGTTTGACAAAGGGAATAATTCCCATCAGGATTCTTTGTTTACCTGAATCAGACTTTTGAGGCAAGAAAATGTGTCCACTCCCGCGCTTGTGACAGGTCTCATCTAGAGCAGTGTCTCCCCAACCACAGGATGCTACAGACAATCGGTGCATCTAAAGTCTCCACCGTGAATAATTCAAATTATGCATTTTCCGTATCAGGTTGCTCAGCAAACGGAAGTCGTGTTTGTTCAAATCCCTTCTTCCATTCCTTTATTTTGATTCTCTGAAAAACACAAATCCCACTGACCACGTTGAATTTTGCTGCAATTCACCTTGGTCTCCAGGAGCAGGCTTTGCAAGGTTATAGGGTCCGAGAAATAAAAACCATACACAGCCAAAGCGTCACGGGCAAGCAAAAATACGCCACAAATGATCATCAGAGGCTCACTAAGCTAGAACACTCAGACCGCGGGAAGTTTAAGAAGAACAGAACAAAGACCAAGTGTTGTTGAGATGTTCAATCAACATATTGTTAACCTCCCACGCCCTGGAACGATGCTTTGCCTGGGGAGTAAAGATGGAAAGATCAGAGTAGCAATTTCTAAAAGCCACTGACATTGACCAGGGGGACTCTTTGGTGGTTTTCAACCAAACGATACATTTTTTTCCAGACCAGAAAGTGCTTTCCCCACTTGGAACCACTTCACAGCTCCAAGGAGACAGAGGCCAGTGGCTCACTTTGTCAGTGCTGGTAGAAGAGGGAGGGAAGGGGCTGAGGTCACCCACACAATTGCATGCTGACTCTCGCTGTGTGATGAGTGGGCTGGCTTTGGAGACCGTCCTGGTAATGGCTTCACTAAGCAGCTCCTGGTGCCACAGGTGGCCCTGACCTGCACTCAGATCTGGTGGACCACGGAGGTGGGCATCGCGTTTGCCAGGCTGGAGGAAGGCTACGAGAACGCCATGAAGGACTATTACAGGAAGCAAGTGGTGCAGCTCAAAACCCTCATCACCATGTTACTCGGCCAGCTCTCCGAAGGGGACCGGCAGAAGATTATGATCATATGCACCGTTGATGTGCACGCCCGGGATGTGGTGGCCAAGATGATCGCTCAGAAGGTGAGTCCCAAACATTCGGGAGTGTCCCTCTTTGTCACCAGCTACACCGTGAACGGTGGGATAAGGGAGAAGCTCGCATACAGCCCACACGCGGGGGTCCCGGACTCTGCCCCGGCCAGAGAGCTGGGGGAGGGTCATGGTGGCTGCTCCCAGTGAGCGTGTGTAATTAGCATGCTCTCTGTGCTGTGGTGGGCGCAGCATGGACTCCTGACCGGTAGGCAAAACCCAGCTCATCCAGAGCCCCGCGTGGCCTGTGGCCAAGGGGCCACCGGCGGAACGGCGATTGAGCCCCCTCCTCTGCGCTCTCTCTTCAGGTGGACAACGCTCAGGCCTTCCTCTGGCTGTCCCAGCTGCGGCATCGTTGGGACGACGAGGCCAAACACTGCTTTGCCAACATCTGTGATGCGCAGTTTCTATATTCCTACGAGTACCTGGGAAATACGCCTCGCCTGGTGATCACGCCTCTCACAGATCGGTGAGCACTGGCATCAGCCACTCACGGAGAACCCGATTGGTGTCCGGCTCGGGCCGTCTTAACGGGCTGCTGCCCCTTGCTAGTTGCCCCCAGAGCTGTAGGGAGGGAGCGCCTGCCCACACAACACAAGTAAAAATAAAACTTGAAGGAGGAAGGGCAGAACCCTTCTCAGGGCAAATCCGTGAGCTGTGATTTTTTTTTTTTTTTTTTTTTTTTTTTTTTTTGAGGAATTTACTAGGGGAGAATCCTATACCCCTGGGTTCCCACACCAGCTCTAACACATACCGGCTACTTGACCTTGAAAAACTTGACCTAATGCTTGGTTTTTCTCATCTATGAAATGGAGGCAGTTACTTGTTAAACTGGTCTGGGATCCCCAGAATCGAAAACAAAACCAAAAAAAAAACTACTGATAAGAATTCTGGAAAGTGGCGTTTTGTGTATAGAAGGCTGGAAATGGGGAAAACCCAAGATGTGTTCCTGGAAGAGGGGGAGACGCTTGACTTGGGGGGCGATGTGGTTGGCCATAAGACTGGTAAGGTGGGTCCGAGTCAGGCTATAAATATGCAGCATACATTTTTTTAGCCAGTAAGTAGCGATAAACTATTGAACATTTTTCATCAGCCGAATAAAATGATGGAAACTGTATTTCATGGAGACTTATCTGAGAGCACAGCGTGGGCAAAGGGGAGCGAGGACGGGATATTTTAATTCTGTTCAGATTTCCGTAAATTCTGCTATGAGCTGGTGCCCTTTTCCCGCATAATTTCATTGAGCACTAAATCTCTTCTCCAAAGAGCTGCATGTCTGAACGGCTGGCTTATTCCAAATAAGTGACTTGTAGACGGTGAAAAGATTGTCATCAGTGGTGAAAGGCTAGAGTGGCCACGTATAATCTGTGTCATCTCTTACTGAATTTCCTCCCTGCCTGTTTTTAAGTGTTTCCACCTGTATTCTGGTCAAATCCTCAGATGTATCTCCAAGGAACATTGAGTGGAGTTGTAATAGCGGCATTCGAGGCATGACCTGGGATGTGGGAAAATCCCAACATCATCCAGAGAGCAGGACCTCATGGTTGATCTCTTCCCCCCGCCTCCATGCTGTTCCTTTCCTTAATTCGTTTTCTTGCCCAGCCTGGAAGGCTCTGCCACCCAGAGTCCATTCCACGTTTGCTCCTTTTCATTTTTTGTGGGAGCCCGCAGAGGTCACATCGCTGTCTCCGGTCACTCTCCCCCGCACTTAGGAATGGAAGCTCTTTGCAGTCAGGGAGCTCTGTCTTACTTGTTGCTATGTCACCAGCCACCTGCTAGATGTTGGAATTGATGCCTGTCGAAGGAATGAATGGTGCTTGAATATTGAAGACCTCTGTGGTAAGAATAGGCAGAATTAAGAATAGGAGGTTGACTCAGGAGGGGGATCCACACAGGACTCTCTGCCTTGGCTCCCAAAGAAGGAGGAACAGCTACTCTGTCTTCTGCCCTGACGCGGGGACCGATACTCCTCCCTGCCCCAGCTTCGGACGAAAGGCAGATAACACCTGTTCAGAGGGAGATGCGGGTTTCTCTGCGGCTGGGACAGTATCGGCAACAGCAACTCAGAGGGTTCAGGCACCTTAGGGTTGCACTTGGCCTTCACTTGGTATCAGTCCATTAGAGGCGCTCATTCAGTGCGGGCCAAAGGGAAAAGTGTTCCCGCGTCAAGCTTCATTCAGAGCGGACCCTCTCGTGTGTCGTGGTTATTGTCAGCAAGACACGCACCCTAAACAGGAAGGAAATGGGGTCCAGGATTCTCTCTTGCAGTGAGTTTTCCTGCCAGCCTTGGAATATAAGCTAATAGTTTGGGAATTCCTAACGCTTGCAACAGAATCACGAAGCTGTTCTGTATCTGAGCAGTTCGACGAATGTCCGCCTCTGACTCTGGACGGTATGCTCCGTGGTAACGTTGACTTCGATGTACTCACTGTTCTACCCCAAGGGACCCAGCGCTGTGATAGGCATTCAAGTTCACTCCTTGACCGAATTCAGTGGAACGATTTCTGACACAATGCGCCCCAACTTCTCCATCCCCAGTCAGAATATCTCCTTCCTTTCCATGGACATAGCAGACACGATCATTCCAAGTGATTAAAAAGTCTAAGACTTTTTTCTTTTCCCTGGGTTGTCACGCCCGCCCCAGCGTTGAAGATAATTACCTCTTTTGGATTTAGAAGTCTCTAGTACACGAATGCTGAAGGCCTCTGGAAAGGGAGAGGGTAAAGCTCTGGCAAGGAATTCTCTCCAAAACAGGATTTTATCACCCCTCCTATGAAACGATGCAAAAAAAAAAAAAAGAACTAGAAAGGAGGATTTAACACAAATAATGGTGAATACTGTATAGACCTTGACCTCGTTTGGCTCTTTAGATGCTTTTCTGACAAAGTGGTATGAAGTGAATATTTATATGTAAAATTCCATTTTCTCATTGACTTCCATTATTATCTCAAGAAATGTTTTGCCCGGGGAAAAAAAAAAGGCCTTAACACAGAAAATCACATTTTAAAGAGCATTCAGCCTTGTCCGGTGTGTAGCTTAAGTACATTTAATTCTCTCCTGCCAGAGGAATTAATCAAATGGACAATTGATCCATAAAACCTTTGCACATTCATTAAAAGCATAGCCGCATTACAGTACCTCCGACTGATTATGCCTATTTCTTTGGAATTTCCCACTGCCCGGATGGGACCTGAATTTATAAGTAGCTACGATATATTCGCAGGACTCTGGCGTAGCACTAAGCTGAAGAACTAAATGGAAATGCCTTTTCAGCCTGAACAAAAGCAATTCACATAAGTTGTTTCTCAACCTTTGGATGACCTCCTCTTCCCTCAACTCACCTTCACACACAGACGCCCCTTTCAGCCCCGTGCTGCTGCGTTAAGTACTAATCAGCCGCTTATCAAGTTTGAGTACCTCTTAATATCTCAGGAACTGCTGCGAGTAGGTGAGATTTAATTGACCCAAGAGTCTTGGAAGGGGATTTGCCGGACAAGGACGCAGCACAAGTCCTACACTTCCTAAGTCTTCATGTGCAGTTTTTTATCAGAAAAACTTAGTACTGGGGCGCCTGGGTGGCGCAGTCGGTTGGGCGTCCGACTTCAGCCAGGTCACGATCTCGCGGTCCGTGAGTTCGAGCCCCGCGTCAGGCTCTGGGCTGATGGCTCAGAGCCTGGAGCCTGTTTCCGATTCTGTGTCTCCCTCTCTCTCTGCCCCTCCCCTGTTCATGCTCTGTCTCTCTCTGTCCCAAAAATAAATAAACGTTGAAAAAAAATTTTTTTAAAAAAAAGAAAAACTTAGTACTCTGTAAGCAAAGACGATAAAGTCGCCCAGAGGTAACCATTGTTAATATCTAGTCCGTTTCCTTCTGCGTGTGGATGTTGACAAAATGAAATTGCAATCCTGTGCTGTATATAAAATACCATAGTTTATGTTTTTGTTTTTTTTTTTACATAACATTATATCATGGGCATATTCTCACAACATTCTTCTGAAACACTCTAAGAGCCGACTTACCTTCTCCTTCCAAGTCTCCCATAATTTATGTCACAGACCCATGTTATAAAATGTTTCAGTCACCCCTAAGCTTTTACTCTTGAAAATAAATCCGCCATGAACTTGCTTATAAATAACTTTGTGCTGCGTTTCCTAATATTTCCCCAGGAGACAGTCCAAGAGGCAGGGTGATTAGGTGACACATACTTTAAAATTATTCTTGAAACCAATATTGTTCCCACTCTCACCAGCAGTTTATGAGAATGTTTACCTCGCAACATCCTCACCAGCATGAAGTATCATGGTCAAAAATATTATTTTAGAAGTCAGAATGGGATCTCATTTGGATTTGGATGTCCTTAATTACTCACAGACTTTAGCATTTTTTTATTTATTTTTTTTTTTTAATTTTTTTTTTTCAACGTTTATTTATTTTTGGGACAGAGAGAGACAGAGCATGAACGGGGGAGGGGCAGAGAGAGAGGGAGACACAGAATCGGAAACAGGCTCCAGGCTCTGAGCCATCAGCCCAGAGCCCGACGCGGGGCTCGAACCCACGGGCCCCGAGATCGTGACCTGGCTGAAGTCGGACGCTTAACCGACTGCGCCACCCAGGCGCCCCGACTTTAGCATTTTTGTGTGCTCATTGGCTAGTAGATTCTCCTGTCCTGTGAATTATTTATGACTGTTCCTGCCCATTTTATGACTTTTATGCTTAGAAAGTCCCTGCTCATTTCAAGATCAGCTCCATATTCACCTGGATTTTACCACAGCTTCTTTTGTTTTATTTTTCCCTTTCTCTTTTAAAATTCTTGGGTGAACTTTTGGACTTTTGAGTAGAGGAAGTGTTTACCACAACACTTTTGGTTACAAGTGCTAGAAGCCAAACCCTAACTAAAGTAAACAGAGGGGGGAATTGTTACCTCTTGTGCCTGGGAAATGCGTCTAGCCCCGGGGCCTGGATGGGGAGAGATCGGTGATGGAACTCTCTCTCCTATCACGGCTCTGTTTCCTTCTGAATATTGACTTCTCTCTCACTCGGGTTTTCATTGTATGGCTGCAAGGGCGGTCTCCATGCCCACGACTTCGTGAATCTTCCGGGAGGAAGAGACACCCTCCCCCCGCTTCTCAGCTCCGTAGATCTGATTCCTTCAAGGGACTCTGGTGAGCCCTGTTTGGATCCTGTGCCGATCTCAGAGTCCCTCACTGGAGCCACTGAGCTTGATTATTTTGCCCACCCTGAGACTTGTGCCCACCCCTGGGAGGGCGGGAGATACTTTGGTTGATGGCTGTGCAGCCAGAGGGCTTACCTTAAGTGTGGACTCCTGAGCAAGGAAAACCCACAGAAACTACTATGGCAGGGAATATTTGATTTCTTTGGTTGCCAAGTAACCAGTGGACATGACATGTTTTAGTGAGCCATGCACCCTTTCCCTCACTGGTCTGTGATGTTTGCTCCACCACATTCAAAATTCTGAGTTCTCAGACTACCTCAAAGCATCTATCCTGTTTCATCATTCTGTCCATCAACACGCCATATTATTTAAGGATGGTAGCTTTGTCGTGAGCTCTCCTATTTGTGTAGTAAAGGTCCACATCATCTTTTATATATATATATTATATATAAGTATATAATATATATAAGTATATAATATATATTATATATAATATATATTTATCTCTTCTCTTTTCAAACGAACTTGAATCATTTTGTCAGGTTCCAAAATATAAATGGTTAGGGTTTTTGATGGGTGAGTCTTAATACCTTCAAGTTAATTTGGAAAGAATAGCCATCTGTATGATACGCAATACTTTTCTGTATATTCATATCTTGAATTATGTTTATATATCTTTCAGTTTCAGTTATATATATTTCAGTTCAGAAAAGTGTCTAAGTGTCGTCATAAAGGTTTTGAATATTTTTTATTATCACTAGGTGCTTTTAAGAATTTTGTTGCTAGGGGCGCCTGGGTGGCTCAGTTGGTTAAGTGTCCGACTTCAGCTCAGGTCATGATCTCACAGTTTGTGAGTTCGAGCCCCACATTGGGTTCTGTGCTGTCAGCACGGAGCCTGGAGCCTGCTTCGGATTCTGTGTCTCCCTCTCTCTCTGCCCCTCCCCTGCTTGTGCTCTCTTTCTCTCTCTCTCTCAAAAATAAATAAACATTAAAAAAATTTTTAAATAAAAGTTTTGTTGCTATACGAGGTTTTTTCATTATATATATGTTTTAAAACAATTTGATTGAGGTGTCTTTTATGTGTCAAAAATTTGTCCCCATTCCAAATGTACCGCTTAATGATTTCCAGTAACTTGACCATGTGGTATAACCATCACCATGAATCAGTTATACAACATTTTTAACCTCCTCAATGAGATCCCTCATGCCCATTTATATACCCATTCCCACCCCCAGCCCACCACTGAGCTACTTTCTGTGTCTCTAAATTTGGCTTATTCCAGCCACTTCTTGTAAATGGAGCCATACAACTTGTCCCTAGTGTCTGGCTTTTTCATTTTACACAGAGTGGGGGGGTTTGTCCATGATAGAGCACGTGGCAATAGCCTATTGCTTTTTCTTACTGACTAATATCCCATGTTATAGACAGGACACATTTCATCTATCCAGTCACCTATTGATGGACACTTAGGTTATTTCCAGTTTGGGGCTGTCGCAAACAATGTCGCTGTGAACCTTTGCGTGCAAGTCCTCGTGTAGACGTTAAGTTTTCATTTCTCTTGGGCCGATACTCAGGAGGGGAGTTGCTTGGTGGTACGAGATCTTTATGTTGAACTTTCTGGAAAACGGGCAAACTGTTTTCCAAAGTGGCTGAATCATTTTACATCCCACCCCACCTCCCCCCACAGTAGACGGGCGTTCTCATCTCTCCACAGCCTTGATAACTTTATTATTGTCTGTCTTGTGTATTACAGCCGTCCAAGGGGGTGTGAAGTAGGATCTCATCTGAGTTTTAATTGCGATTTCCCTAATAATGCTGTTGAGCGTCTTTTCTTGTGCTCATTAGCCATTTGTCGATCTCCTCGGTGTCATCCCGTTCATGTCCTTTGCCTCCCGTTTGATCCGTTTGTCATCTCGCTGAGTTGTGAGCAGCCTTTGTATATTCTGGTTTTATGGGACATGTGTTTGCAAGTATTGTATCCCCATCTGCCGCTTCCCTTTTTACTTTCCGAACGGTGTCTTTTGAGGCGCAAGAGTGGTTAATTTGTGTGAGGTCCAATCTGTCAAGCTTTTCTTTTTGGACCATGCTTTAGGTGTCGTAGCTAAGAAATCTTTGCTTGATTCCACTGTGTCTCTGCCTTTTCACTTGTGTATAGAATGAAACTCACCTTTATGAAGTTATCTCTTATGCTGCCCATCGACTGCCCTATATTAGAAAAATTCTGAGAACTTTAGTCTTGATTCTCTTGACTTTTCTAAGTCACTACTAGAATTTCCAAACGTATCTGAGACATAAATATGAAGCATAATTAGACCTACTCAGGCTTCGTTACTAAGCACGCTGTTATTTTTGTTCCAGAGATCATGTGTCAGTCATTGCTCTGTGTTCTGTCATATTTTGAGAAAGACATTTACCAAGTCGTAGGGGCAAAGAGAAAGATGAGCACTGGGTGAGGGACGATCTCATAACCAAATGGCATAAGCAACAGATCTTAGAATCGGGGCCATGTATGCTGAAGACAACATTCGTATTTAAACATTAAAATGTTATGGGGTAGCTGGGTGGCTCAGCCAGTTAAGTGTCCGACTTCAGCTCAGGTCACGATCTCACGGTTTGTGAGTTCGAGCCCCGTGTCGGGCTGTGTGCTGACAGCTCGGAGCCTGGAGCCTGCTCCAGATTCTGTGTCTCCCTTGCAAGTGCTTGGAAGGTTAACTTACATTTATCCTTCCTAAATTTTACCCTGTTGGATCTACCCCTATCATTTTCGACTGTTAGGATTATTTTGAACTCAGTCTATGTTGCATGTAATCGATTATTTCTTAATCCAAGTTACTCATAAAAATGTTGACTATCATGGACCCGAGTCCTGCTGGTCACGCTAGAGGGACCCCCTGCCGGGGAGATATTGTTGCAATCCGTTCATTCTTATGAATAATCATCATCCATGTTATGATTATTGAACCGTGTGGTAGGTAGAATTCTAAGGATGATCCCCATGATCTTTTCCCCTGTATGATCTCCTCCCCTTTGAGTATGGGTGAAAACTATACATATGATCATGTCATTCCAATGATAATGCTTTGCTTTACAGCAAGAGGGAAATAATTCAAGTGGACCCAATGTCATCATGTGAGACCTGGAAAGTAGAGTTCTCTCCTGGCCAAAGACAGAAGGGGGAATCAGAGAGATCTGAACGTGAGACAAACTTGACACACTGTTGATTTTGAAGGTAGAGGGAGCCATGTGCAAAGATGATAGAAAGGCCCAGAGGAGCTGAGCTATCCCCTGGCCAACAGTAACCAATGAGGACCTCAGTCTTCCAACTGGTAGGAACTTAATTCAACCAAGAACTCGAGTGAACTAGGAAGCAGATTCTTCCCCAGAGTGTCCAGATAAGAGTGCAGCCAACAGTTACCTTGATTTTGGTCTTTGAGACCCTCCAGAGAGGATCCACCTGGACTTCTGACCTAAAAGAGTAAGAGAATAAGTGAGTGTTGTTTCAAGCCACTTCGTTTATGGTAATTTCTTACATGGCAGGAGAAAAACGAATACAAAACAACTATAAAGATTTCACCAACTCTAAGATGACTCAGACCACATTTCCAGGATAGCTTCGGGCTACTTATAGCTGCAATCAAGAAGCAGGGTCCTTGACAGTTTCTTTAATCTGCCAATTGAATAACTGTATTGAAACAGAAAAGCTATATTTCATATATTTTTCACCTTAAAAAAATAATACCTTAAACATGGATCGGCCTTCTTTTCGAGGCACCTTCCTATCTCTTGTCTCCTCTTATCCTCACGGAAGCCTCCTGAGGGGCGAGAAGACCAAAGCCTATGGGAGTCATTTGCGCAAAGAGAACAAGACTGACTTCCGCTTGATATTTGGAAAGCCTTTCAAGCAGTTGCAACTGGCACACTGTGGAAGGAGCTGCCTTCTGAAATCATAAACCCTGCCTCGCTGGAGGAAAAGGCTTATGTAGCCCTCCTGGAAGGATTTAATTAATGGGAAAGAGCCTGGCTTGGTTAAAAGGCCAAACCTCTGAGGTCCGTCCCGGAACAAAAGGGTCTGTCTTCCCAGGAACAACCAGACTAAATCGATCCGTATCCGTGTTGGGGCCAGCTGTCCAGGCAAGAGCGCCTCTTGGAGGAGTCCTTGCCATTCTCACAATTGCCATTGGCTCGACACAGCGAGCTTACTGAATTCCTTGGTGCAAGGCCCAAGACTGCGGGATGGATTCCAGTGACCGCTTCTGTTAAGGCACCAAGGTTTCCTTCCCTGGCTGAGTTGCGCAAACACTTTGTACTAGAGGCAACGTAGGAACCCTGTCTGACTCCAGAGCCCTCGCCTGAGACCTCGATAGCCTGATCCGCCCACCTCAGTGGAAAACAGCTGCAGACTGAAGCGGCTGGCTTAATGTTGACAGAGATGGACAGGCTGACAAGACCCCAGATTGAACTTTAGAGCAGGAGCGGATATCCCTAAGGCCTAGGACAGCCGGATGGCCCATGACCCAAGCAAAATGGCGACCCTCATGTGGAAGAGGGAGGCACTGTTTTCCTTTTGGTTTACTCATGGCCCAAGCCTAAGCCCCACTGCCCCTGCCTTAGTTATTAGTTATTATTAGCCTTAGCCCAGCTTCCCTTCCCGAAGCTCAGTCTTCCCATCTGTAAAATAGGGATTGGATTAGTTGATCTCAGAAACGCCTTCGAGCTCTAGAGTTCTGTTACTATGGGGAGAAAAATACTGTTTTGGGGGGGGGGGGGGAGAGGGCCCTCCCCCTACCCCCAAGTACTTCTTCTGGAGATCATCAGAAGCTCAGCAGTAGATACTCCGGAAGAGATTGACACCCGGCTCCAAGGGTTTCTTCCCAGAGATTCTTGAGTTTTCTGTGCGAATTCTATTTCTGCAAACCCTTGTGTTTCTGGACTCCTGGACTCCTCGAGAGCCCTGCAGCTCTATGGAGAAGAGGCCTGGGTCCCCCTCTGGCCGGCAGAGGAGGCTGCCGTGGACAGATCAGGGGTGGGAGAGAGTGGGGAGGTGAGTTGGCCGGAGGCCGGGGAGTCTGCCAGTCCGGGCAGCTGCCTTTCCTCCTGGGAGGTTCAGGGCTGCAACAGCCCCTGGAAAGTTCTAGAAGAAGCCGAGGCTCGGGTGGGTAGAAGGCACCGGGGCCAATCTGGAGTCAGAACTCAGCCCCTGAGAGCAGGTATGGTCTCTGTTAGGACTCAGCTAGGAGTGTCTGAGAGAGGAGAGAAGCACCCTGGGGGAGCCCAGCTCACCAGCCCTGAAATGCAGCCCATCAGTTGAGCCAACACCTGCCCTCACACGGGAAAACTGCCGGTGGAATAGCAGGTCCCCACACCTGTCCTGTCCACCTGGGGATCTGCCTTCCTGAGCGTCACGTGCAAAGGCTGAAATATATCTGGGAATTTTGCACTCAATTAAAGGAGAATTCAGGGGGCAGCTGGGTGGCTCAGTCGGTTAAGGATCCGATTTTGGCTCAGGTCATGATCCCACAGTTCCGTGAGTTCGAGCCCCGCATCGGGCTCTGCACTGACAGCGCAGAGCCTGCTTGGGATTCCCTCTCGCTCCCTCTCTCTCTCTGCATGCCCCCCATCACGCTTTCTCTGTCTCTCTCAAAATACATAAACTTAGAGAATTCAGGAACTCGCTCCGTCTTTCCAAAGCCATTTTGGTGTCGGTGGAGACGCAGTGGCCATCTGGCCCGAAGAGTGTTCACCTGGAACCACCGGTGAACTCTAGACATCAGATTCCAAAACAGAATTCATCTTGGAGGCCCCCTTGGGTGGCCCCTTCTGGTCCAACCTGCAGGTGGAGAGCCTATGTTATTAATTTTCTAGGTATCAAGAAGTGAGGCCAGTGGCACGGTTTTTAATGGCTTTATTGAGGTATAATTTACATGCGTTACAGTTCACCCATTACAAGGTACAATTCAATGACGGTTAGTACTTTGTAGAGTTGTGCAACCATTACCATCATCCAGTTTCAGACTTTGCCATCACCGTGTTTGTGATAATACCCTCTAGTTCGATCCACATTGTTGCAAATGGCAAGATTTCGTTCTCTTTTTTCACCACCACGTCATATTCCATTGTGTATGTGTATGTGTGTATATATATGTATATATATACCACATCTTCTTTATCTGTTCATAAGTTGGGGAACACGGGTTCTTTCCATAATTTGGCTATTGTTGATGGCGCTGCTATAAACATTGGGTTACACGTGTCCTTCAAATCAGCATTTTTGTATCCTTTGAATAAATACGTACTATGATTCCTGGGTCATAGGGTAGTTCTGTTTTTAATTTTTTGAGGAACCTCCGTACTGTTTTCCAGAGTGGCTATACCAGTTTGCATTCCCACCAATAGTGAAAGAGGGTTCCCCTTTCTCCGCACCCTTGCCAACATCTGTTGTTGCCTGAGTTGTTAACGTGAGCCGTTCTGACAGGTGTGAGGGGTGTCTCATTGTGGTTTTGATTTGTATTTCCCTGATGATGAGTGACGTTGAGCATTTTCTCATGTGTCTGTTGACCATCTGGATATTTTCTTTGGAAAAGTGTCTGTTCGTGTCTTCTTCCCATTTCTTCACTGGATTGTTTGTCTTTTGGGTGCTGAGTTTGGTAAGTTCTTGATAGATTTTGGATACCAACCCTTTATCCAATATGTCATTTGTACATATTTTCTCCCATTCCATTGGTCGTCTTTCGTTTTGATGATTGTTTCCTTTGCCGTGCAGAAGGTTTTTATCTTGATGAGGTCCCAATAGTTCATTTTTGACTTTATTTCGCTTGCCTCTGGACACATGTCAAATAAGTTGCTATAATGCAAGTCTGGTTTTTTTTTTTGTTTTTTGTTTTTTTTAATTTTTTTTTTCAACGTTTATTCATTTTTGGGACAGAGAGAGACAGAGCATGAACGGGGGAGGGGCAGAGAGAGAGGGAGATGCAGAATCGGAAACAGGCTCCAGGCTCCGAGCCATCAGCCCAGAGCCTGATGCGGGGCTCGAACCCACGGACCGCAAGATCGTGACCTGGCTGAAGTCGGACGCCTAACCGACTGTGCCACCCAGGCGCCCCAGTGCAAGTCTGTTTTAAAAAGTACCAGAAGCAAGCCTAATGCTTGTTTTTATTTTATTATCATTAGGAAAGATAGTCAAAGGAGGATTAAACAGATGGAATGACTGATGGCTTCATTCATGAATTTGTTTCATAAATAATTATTTAGGGTCTCTATGTGGCCAGAGCCGTTTCTGGAGATGAAACCACGAGTAGGACATGGCCCCACCTTCACGTGTCTTATGAAGATTGTATGAACGACGTGTGTGGTATATGTTGGACGCTGACGTGCAGGACAGTGGGGGAGGACCTCAGCTGAGGGACATGTACTCACTCCCCCCAGTGCTGAGGGGTCTGGGGATACTTAGCCGGGGAGCTAATGTCAAATATGAGCCCCAAGGGATGAGTGGCCACCACTAGGCTACTAACGACCATGTTGAGGAAGGACATGGCTCAGGAAGACTGGAAGAGCGGGAGGCTGGGTGGGGGAAGGAGAGAGGGATGAGCACAGTCCTCGTGTGTCTGAGTGTCCTCATCCGTTTGAGCTGCTATAACAAAATACAATACACCGGGGGGCTTATAAACAACAGGAATTCATTCCTCACCGTTCCGGAAGCTGGCAGGTCCCAGGTCAAGGCACCGGCACGGTCACGTTCTTGTCTGGGGCCCTTTTCTGGCTCCTAGCAGGTATCTCGTCACTGTGGGCTCACCTGGTGGCGGAAGGGACGAGGGATCCCTCTGAAGCCTCTTTTATAAGGCTGCTAATCTCATTCCTGAGGCTCCTCCTTCACGAGCTAATCGCCTTCTGAAGGCCCCACCTCCCAATTCCGTAGTCTTGGGAGGTTGGGATTTTAGCGTAGGAGCTGGGGAGGTGGGGCACACAAACCTTCAAGACAGAGCACGAGTAAGTGAGAACAGCTGTACGTGAAGGCACCTTAGAGTGTTGGGGCTGAAGGAGACACGAGAAATGGGCAATGAGCTAGAAAACTGAGCAGGGGCAAGCTCAGGGAGGGAGAATCACGATCAGAGGATTCTTCAGAGAGTGCTCCCCACAGTGCTGTGGGGAGCAGGTGGCAGTGGGGGCTCTGGCTTTCCTTTTATGGAAGCCGTTGGCCGCCATGTTCCAGAGCCTCAGCTCTAGCTCCCTAGGACCCAGCAGGGCCCAAGCCGTGGGCCGGGCCACCTGGGGCCCTGAGAATGACCGACACGCTCCCATGTTTTGACAGATGCTACATCACCCTCACTCAGTCTCTGCACCTGACCATGAGCGGAGCTCCGGCAGGACCCGCGGGCACAGGCAAGACAGAGACCACCAAGGACCTGGGCCGAGCACTGGGCGTCATGGTGTACGTGTTCAACTGCTCAGAGCAGATGGACTACAAGGTAAGGCCCGGCTGGGCGGGGGTGCCTGGGGACCGGGGGGCAGGCCACACTGGGGACCAGGCTCATCCATGCCACCCTGGCCTGGCTCAGAGACCCGGCCCTGGAGGGTTCTGCTGGCTGCATCCCGGGAGACCTGAGGATCTCTGACCCCTGGAGCTTGTTGACCTCTCCATAAGCCGATCAGCTTCCACCAATAAACTTTGCAGCCGTAGGTGGGTTATTTCATGTGGGGCTCTTCATTTTGTGACCCGTACAATGGAGAAGCTGAACATATATCTGAAGACTTAAGTTCACTGTTTGACCTAGAACCACAGAAAAACTCACAAGGGGCTACCGTAAAATCTTCACATAAAAGTCGTACTTGTGCTTTTCTGGAAAAGTGGGCATTTCCTCAGAATTTCTACAAGGGCAGGTGTGACTTCTTTTTTTTTTTTTTTTTTCATTTTATTTTATTTTTATGTTTTTATTTGATTTTTGAAAGAGAGAGAGAGAGAGAGTGTGAGTGCAAACAGGGGAGGGGCAGAGAGAGAGGAAGACACAGAATCCGAAGCAGGTTCCAGGCTCTGAGCCATCAGCACGGAGCCCGATGCGGGACTCGAACCCACAGACCGTGAGATCATGACCTGAGCCAAAGTCGGACACTTAACTGACTGAGCCCCCCGGGTGCCCCGGGCAGGTGTGACTTCTGAAGTCAGACTCGATTAACCTCCACTCCTAATCAATGATTCGATGCTCACAATGGACAAATGCAAGGGTAATGGTCTTCACTCAGGCGCTCAGCATCGTCTTCTCAAATATATTCCAAGTCCTGTGTCATAGAGAAAAGCAAGAGAAAACGACAGGCTTATAGGTCACTTCTTAGGTAGAAATATTCTGCTTACAACCAGATTTCCTATAGATGCTCTTTATAAAAAAAAATGGAATAAGATTCTCACTTTTTCATTATTTTTATTTTGTTTTCCTGTATTATTTTTGTAAACTGTCTTACGTCCCTTTTGCAACAAGATGGCACATAAATAAATTTATAGCAGGGGAAAAAATAAAACAATTGCATTAAGTAGATTAAATATTTATACATAGAAATCACGGTATGATGGGTACAAAGTAAATTTAATTTAAAAATAATTTTAGAGACTTCAAGGGAACATATAGAACTCCAAACAAGATTCATCAGCTGTAACTTTAATAATTTCTCTCGTACATAAAATTTTGCTGTGCAAAGAGTTGCAGCAGCCAAAAAGCACCATGTTTTTTTTCCCCGGGAAGCAAACAAAATGAGGATTCAGACCCCAAAACAGCTGTCTTCCCCATATTTTACTGGGTCTAAATTTTAGCATGATTGTTCTTACTGCTGGACACATTACAGTGATAGTTCTCTTTAAGCCAGGCTGAAAGAAGAAAGGTTTTCTATTTCTTTTTTTAAATTGTTTTTTCTAACGTTTATTTTTGAGAGAGAGACAGAGTGTGAGTGGGAGAGGGGCAGAGAGAGAGGGAGACACAGAATCCGAAGCGGGGCTCCAGGCTCCGAGCTGTCAGCACAGAGCTCAACGCGGGGCTCGAACCCACGAACCGTGAGATTGTGACCTGAGCCGAAGTCAGACGTTTAAGCCAACTGAGCCACCAGGCGCCCCCCAAAGTTTTTTTTTCTATTTAAACAAACAAACTCAACCTTTAAGAATTATTTTAAGTTTCTAGATTGTTCTCTAGTTGAGCAAAGGCAGCATTGACACCCAAGAGGACATTTCATTTAGATGTGGAAGACCTGGTGAATTTTGATTGAAGAAAACCAAAATATCTTCAAAGTTATGCCTGACATGTCAAGCAGGAATAGAGGAGTTCGCCCCATGGGCCAGGGGTCACCGAGGCCATCTTACCCAATTCTTCCAACACTTATTACTGAACTCTGACCCCAGCAATTCCTCTGAGAGTACAGGATGAGAGGAGGGGTCTATCCATCGTTTGTCTGGACTGTGCAACGTTCTGGTCAAGTCTAGCCTAGATCGGAGGAAGCACTGATCGGAAGAAGAACAATGGGTATGGCTGTAGTGAAACACACTAGAAGGCTAGCAGTCCCTTCCTAGGCACCAAATGTCCTTTGTAACCAACGGCCTCACTGCACTGTTTGCAAACCTCCTCTTCCCTTTGTTGTCCAGTCCTTGAGAATTATTTTCATCACAAAGCACTCTCCAGCAATCAATTTATTGAGTATCGCCATTGCTCAGCAAGCACTGTGCATCATGAGAAGATGGATGGATGGATGGATGGATGGGTGGATACATAGATGATATAAATAGACATAGGTGAGAGATGAGAAAGAGAGAGAGATGAGAGCATGATGGATAGGTGATAGATAAATGATGGATAGATACAGAGACAGACAAAGTATAACCCAGTCCACCTGGAAAGACAAGAAAGATACGTGAAATAATTAGGGGAGACCCCAAAGAGCATGCAGAATGTGTGTTTTAAGAACTCTAATCCCTGGACGACTTCAGAGACAGGGAAGAGTACAGGGCACGCTGGTCAGGAACATCCTGGAGGGTGTGAGACCAAAGGCTGTTTAAGGTTTGGGTGTCGCCAAACAGGGCACGTGCCATTTTAACACTGCCTAGCCTATGAAAACACCAAGGGTAAAGACATGACCAAGTTCTCTGTGCATCCCATTCTTCCCCTACTCCTTGCTCTGACCTCTCCCCTGACCTGTCCTCACAGGGCGTGGCTCGGATGATGGAGAAGATGGAACGGGGCTCAGGCAGAGCCTTCTGGCCCTTCCCCAGATGTCCTTCCAAAGGGTCATTCATGAAACTCACAACAACTCCGTATCTCCAGAGAAAAGCTAGCAATAAATACGGAGTCGCAGCCGAGTGCCTGAGAGGGAACAGAAAATAGGAGAGAGGGGTTCGACAAGAAGCCGGGGGGGGGGGGGGACATAAAGCCAAGGAGAGAACATGACCCTGAAGCGGTGGCCATCAGGAAGACCCTGCAGGCTTCAGAAATCAAGGGGGGGCATGATGCAAACGGATGGCATCTGAGGATGACTCCTGGGTAGCAGGACGAGTGGAAGCAGGACGGGACTGGAAGGAGGAAGATTTTTTGCTGAGAAACTTGCAGTTGTTCAAGCCAGGGAGGGTCAGCAGCCAGACATCAGGGTAGCGTAAGAGGAAAAGAAAAAAGGAGAGACTTCAAAGAATGGAATGATACCTGGTGAACATGGGGAGGGGTGGGTGGTGAAACGGGATGCGGTTGGGGTAAAGAGGAGAGATGGGCTGCAGTCGGGGACCCCCACAATTCCCCTTGCCTTCTCAATGCCACACAGAGGCATTGGGTCATCGGGCAGACACAACCACAGTGTGGAGACGAGTGGAAAAGGCAAAGTTACTGCTCCCCTCTCTTTAGTTCTGGTTGAAAAACCCATAAGCCTGGCTACATTTTCTGGAAAACATCGCAGCATTAATGCTAAGACGTTCTTTATTTTCTGGCCACGGTACTTTCCCCCGTGATCTCAATTCAAAGATGCTATTGCTGAAGCAGCAGATGTAGTTTTTTAAAAAAAAAATTTTAATGTTTCTTTATTTTTGAGAGAGAGAGAGCACAAGCAGGGGAGGAGCAGAGAGAGAGGGAGACACAGAATCCGAAGCAGGCTCCAGGCTCTGAGCCATCAGCACAGAGCCCGATGCAGGGCTCAAACCCATGAACCATGAGATCATGACCTGAGCTGAAGTCGGACGCTTAACCAACTGAGCCACCCAGGCGCCCTTTCTTCCCTCCTTTTCGAAGGCTGCCTCACATCCAGCCTAGCTTATGTGATATTAGGCTGGTTCTCCTAAAATGTTGATTTAACCATGCTTTGCTCCAAAATTCCACGGCCCCTTAGAATAATTCAAGGCTTTCCCTAACCATGGCCTCCTTTTGTGATTCAACTTTCTTTTTTTTTTTTAAGTCTATTTGAGAGAGAGCGCGTGGGAGGGGCAGAGAGAGAGGGAGAGAGCGAGAACCCTAAGCAGGCTCCACACTGCTGAGTGCAGAGCCCGATGCAGGCCTCGAACTCGCAAACCGTGAGATCGTGACCAAAGCGGAAACCAAGAGTCAGACGGGACACCCACCTGACAGAGCTACCCAGGCGCCCTTGTAATTCAATTTCCCAGCCAAGATGGCACCTTTATTTTTCTCTAGACATATCATGATTTTGGTCATCCTTTGACCATAATAATTACTTCTAGAAAGCCCTTGGCCCTTCCTTACTTTACCCTCTTCCATTCTGCCTACACGGATGCTAATAAGAGCGTTCCCAGGGTATGAAGATCCTATATAGGCTCTGTGAGATACCAACACTTCAGGTCTCCTGACTTCCCTTCTTCTCTTTGTCCACCACACTCATGTTTCCCAGCGTGCATCCCGAGAAAACCAGGATTTCCCATGAGGAAAACAAAAAAATCCTGCTCATAAAACAGACACTGACCGAATTTCGTTGCGCAGGACTTCTCAGTGCTCCCCTTAAAATCCTAACATCTGTTGTACATTGGCAACAGAGGGTTACAGAATGTGGCGTTTCCTAAACTTGATCGACCCAAACGCCTTGGCTTCAGGGAGCGTCTCCCAGATGCGGCATTCCATGAAATAAACTTGGGCGAAAGAGGTCGTGATGCCGTCTGAAATTTACCTCTTTCGGCCAAACGGATCTCTGGAGAGTGCGCTGACCCGCTCCCCTGAACAACGAAACGTCTGTGTCTTCTGTCCATCGGAACCACTGCTCACATGGCAATTTACCCCCTTTGGCTGTATGATTTCTGTCCACAACCTAACTGGAAGTCCTTAGAGGGACTGAGCCCTTCAGTGACTAGTGTGCAAGCTGTGCTCAGAGCTGACGGTCAGCGAGTGCTCGCTATGGGGGAAACGAGTGGGACTTGGCCACTATTTGCATTTTCCCAGGGCTTCGGTGATGTCTCCTTGACAGTGGCCTTGAGAGTGTCTCCCTGTAACCTTCCCCTTTGTGTTGCTTCCTGGTTTACTGGTTCACACTGAACGCCCAGGAGGTTTTTATTTTCAGGACAGATGATAGGCCATCTTCCCTTTGAAATTCTTTTCTTGCTCTCATTTGAAAAGATTTACCTGCCACTCAATTTTCTATAGATCTTATCACGTCCCCCGTCTGTCCCCAGCTTCCTATCACGCTGGGAAGCCTGGGTGTTTGGGCACGGATCTCAAGATACAGATAGAAACTTTTTTTTTATCAGTGTGTGCCAAAGGCGGAGTGGAAGGCTTTTTTTTGTCTGTATGGTGCAAAAAAAAAAAAAATAATAATAATAATATTTTATTCATTTCCTGGGATTTTGAAAGCTCCAGAATCAACAGTAACACAAGCCTGATGACATTTTGAAGGGATTTGGGTCCAGGTGTCTTGAAAAGGTTCTATTTGATCCCGTGACTTACGTTGGCACCCATAGCCGTCAAAAACGTAATTGCCCTTGAAACTTTAATAAGAGTTTCAAACCAGCGGTCTTAGGGGACTGGAAGTATCTATAACAAAAAGGATGGAAACTGACTTAGATGTGTAATGATGAACCCAGTGCTGATAGTGATTTAATCTTTGTACATTTCATTGCAGTCTTGTGGCAACATCTACAAAGGCCTCGCTCAGACCGGTGCCTGGGGCTGTTTCGATGAGTTTAATCGAATCTCTGTGGAGGTGTTATCAGTGGTGGCGGTGCAGGTATGGGGGTCGGGAGTAGGTGGGAGGCCATGGGCTTGTTGCCAGCACTGTGAAAGTCAACATCTTCTTGCTTTCAACCCTGCTTGTCCACTTCCGCGTCTCCTTCCCCCCTTGCATTTCACGTCCCTTCCTTCCTCTGCCCTCTAAGACAGACGCTGGGGCAGGATATGGGCGTCCTGTGGGTCCCTACCAAGGTGAGTCCATTTATTGGCCATGGGACTCCATTTCCTTCTCTGTAACATGTCCCCTCTGCTTCACGGGGGTGAGGAGAGCAGCAAACAAGATGGCGGAGCCCAGCTCTTTGGAAAGGCCATGGACTTTGGGAATGTCTTCCATTTTGTCACTGAGTCTGGGCAAGCTGCTCCAGCTCCCTTGGTCCAATTCACCTCATTGTATCTAAAGCAAGGATCACAGGATGAATGTTGTTGACGGAAGGAAGTCACGTTTGGGGCAGATTTATGTAAGCTGCCACTTGTCTTTCAAATTATCCAGAAAACACTCGTTCAACACCTATGGCATAGTAAGTGCTACGCTCAAAACTAGGGTGAAGGGTCCCTGGTTGAGTAGGACGTGATCCCTAAGTTTAAAACGACTTTAGTTCTTGAGGGGGACATGAGCATTCTTCGGTATTCTAGAAGTGATTTAACTCCTGACTCACAATATGGGGCAAGACTGCTAGGCCCTTCCTCTCTCCCTGCCTCCCTCCATTCCTTCCTTTCTATCTCCCTTCCTTCCCTTCCCTTCTTCCGTGTTTGTTTATTTATTTTGAGAGAAGGAAATAGAGAGTGAGCAGGGATAGGGCAGAGAGCGAGGGACAGAGAGAGTGAATCCCAAGCAGGCCTTGCACTGTCAGTGCAGAGCCTGATGCGGGGCTCGAACTCTTGAACCATGAGATCATGACCTGAGCCGAAACCAAGAGTTAGACGCTCAACTGAGCCACCCAGGCACCCCCAGACACATTATTTTTAAGCCAGACCTTAAAAAAGGTGGAGATGATGTGGATGAGGGTAAAGGTCTTCTAGACAGAGGAAGTGAGCAGACAGAGGGGGAGAGGGAGGGGGAAAATGAGCAAACTGATGTTGAAAGTCTGTCCTGTACCAGGTACTTTTCACATATCCTCACATCTGTACAAGGTGTACAAGGATGGACACACACATACACACACACACACACACACACACACACACACACGGGGTAGGGAGAGAAACCAAAGATCAGCAGAGAAAAGTAACTGGTCCCAGGGCACACTCTTGGCAGGTGGCGAGGTTAGGACTTGAACCCAGCACCCCCACCCACACTGCCCAGGTGCAGGTCTAGACACAGATATCTGTCAGATGCAAGGGATAAAATGCTAGAGGAGAAAATGAGGCTTGAGAGGCAGGTTCGAACCAAAAACAGCAGACGGGCTTAATTAAATGCCATGATGTGTACTGTCTTCAGCAGGCAACGGGGAGCCCCTGGAGGTTTCTGAAAAAGAAATTGCCCTCTGCCTGGCAGTGGTTTTAAGGAGGGGCTGAGCAGGAGGAAGATCAGTGGCTGTGAAGTCAGTGGTCTCTCCTGGGGGTCCCGATTGGAGCTGGGGCCTCAGTGGGAGCCCCCCGGCCTTCCGCATGGCCTCCCGGTCACCCCAGCAAAGCATAGCCTTTGCTGACACCTGCTCTGGGCTCCTTCCTGTAAGCCGGGTGCCCCTGTTTCCTGCTGGGGATGCTTGTGGTTTCAGAGCCCACCCCTCCCACCTCTATTGCCTCCACCAGGCAAGGCCAGCGTAAGGGTGCTTCGCGGTGGAGAACGTTGGGTGGTGATGGCACGAGGGGCTGGCGTGACGGGTGCTCCCAGCTTGTGCCTGGAGTCCATACGGTCCAACCATTTAACTTTCCCCCTACCGGTGGCTTTTATTTCCAGAGTGGCGTGTATACAGTACAGGGAAAGAGAAACAGAGCTCTGAAGGACTCTCTTTCCTTCGGGTCCAAACAAAGGGACAAGAAAGAAGTGTAGCTTGACTGCCAGTTTTCAGAGGACAGGGGCAGCGGAAGGGAGGCGGGAGGCGCTGCAGACAGAGGGTGGTCCTCGCTGGGGAAGCTGCCTGAACCAGCATCCTGACTCCCTACTCCGCGTGCCCCGGCAGGAGCCAGCCTCCGCCCCCGTCACCCCCTCCTCCAGCATGCTGACCCCACGCAACGTGCTGTCCCCGTCCAAGCAGGCTGGACTCGGAGCTGGGGGCAGGATCGCAGCCACCGCGAGGCGGAACAGCAGTGGAGCTCACAGCGCCAGCTGATTCCAAGCCCCGCCCCCCCCCCCCCCCCCCCCCCGGCCCACTTCACCTCCGGTTGCCACTGGGAGCCATAAGTGGTCAGGGGGCTCCGCAGGGTCCCTTCACTTGCCCCACGCCTCCCAAGGTCATCCGGTCTTCCAGCCCTTGATTTTGACAGCCAGTTTGGTGCTCCCATTCGTGGGCTCCTGTCTGGCCTGCTGCTCGGTGAGGCTCCTGCAGGTTGCAAAACCGAGGGCTCTTCTTCCGTTCCCGGTGCTGATCCCTTTCCTTAGGACCGTTGGATTCCGCGGGACTTAGTAGGAGCAGTAAGTCGAGTGGCTGGCCAGAGCACTCTCTTGGCCTGAAAGCCCTTGGCTAGCTTGGGTCGCAGGAGCCGATGGTGTGTGTTTCCAGGCTGCTGCCCCGGTGGCTTGAGGTCAGCTGTGGCACCTGGCGAGTGCCGCAGACCAGGGGCATTTGGTTTTCCTGGCGAGCTGCTGCTTCAACACTTACCAGCACGCCTCTGCTTTGGAAGAATGCACGTCAGGGTCGCCAGATTTTTTTTTTTTTTTAATTTTAGAGAGCCTCTGAAAGTCCAGATTTTTATGTAAAAACATCTCTAGATTTCTTGGGGCGCCCGGGTGGCTCAGTCGGTTCAGCGTCCGACTTCGGCTCAGGTCACGATCTCGCGGTCTGTGGGTTCGAGCCCCGCGTTGGACTGTGCGCTGACAGCTTGGAGCCCGGAGCCTGCTTCGGATTTGTGTCTCCCCCTCTCTCTCTCTCTCTCTCTCTCTGCCCCTTCCCCGCTCATGCTCTGTCTCTCAAAAATGAATAATGTTAAAAAAACATTTTTTTTAAACATCTCCAGGCTTCTCAAAGTTGTCAACTCACTCAATTAAAAAACAAAACAAAACAAAACAAAACAAAATCCAAACACACAAAAACCAAGACCTGAGCCGGACCAAGAAAGCACGGTGCTGGCTGCATTCACATTGCCGACTTAGGGCCAAGTTTACGCCCCTTCGCGGCCTGTGTGAATTTCAGGATAGAAGATAGAGTGACACGAATAAAATCAAGCTTTCTCAGAGTACTAAATCTCGGCCCGCCGTGGGTTCTGAGAATTGGGACGGAAGTCTAAGCTGTTCCCTGCCCTGGTGGCCGTTGGGATCGAGGACTGTCATTATAATGTGCGCCTGGGGCTTTTCTCCTTAAGCCGTCTACTGCAGATAGCGGGCAGCTCTCGCATCACCCGGGTTTTTATCTCCTTGCCCGCCATCCTCTGTTCATTCTACCTAGGTGGTGCCCACCTCCCTCCTCTCTGCTTGTCTGACTCCCTGTACCCGCTCTCCTGGCTGCTGGCCCCAGACCTCAGAGGGCCTCTCTCGTGCTCTCCAGCCCGGCTGCCTGGCTGTGACTGCCCTCGCTTGAGTAGTTACACCCGTGGTGTCCCAGCTCAGCACTGGGGGGCTTCCAGAGGGCCATCTCGCGTGTCCCTCCAAGAAGCCCAGGGGAAGAGCCACCAGGAAAGCAGTGAGAGCCAGACCGGGGTCAGCCCAGAGCTCATCTCGCGTTCCAGAGATGCTGTGAGCAGCCCCGCGTGCAGCTGGGATTTGAAAAGAAACACGTTCTTGTGGGGTGGGGTGACCCGGGCAAGGGGCGGGGAAGTGGTTGTGAGCGTGGGTCACGTTTGAAACCGCACAGCCGGTATTCAGCCCCGGTTCTGCCACTTAACTAAGCTGTGTGCTTTGGGGCAAGTTCACATCTCAAGCTCTCCGTCTGTAAAGAGGGTTAATAACAGTACGTGCCAGATGCAGTTGTAATAATTATTAAATGAGTTAATACGTGTAAGAGCCCTTGAAGCCCTACGGATAGGAGGCGTGCGACAAATATTAGTCACTGTGATGGTGCTGATTATGGTGGTGGCCATGATGTTGGTGATCACTATCGTCGTTGCCTGAACACGGCCGGAAACGGGTTGAAGGGAAGCAGAAGGCAGGGGGATACAGAGCAGGGAAAGAGGGTCCACGCCCAGGTCTATCCAGTCTCCCCGACACCCTTCGCTCCTTCTCAGCTGGCCCAGCCTCAGGCTCTCTTCCCAAACTTAGCGTCCCAACTGGTGAGGCAAAACCCAACAGTCGTGGTCCCCGGGGCGCAATGGATGAACACTGCGAATTCACCTGATCCTGAAACTGCCCGACAGGATGTCCTAGAAGGTTCACCAAGATCAGTTCCTTTTTGCTTCTGGAATTAAATGAGTTCCACCCGGAATTCCCGGGTGCTTTCACACTGCAGTCTAGGAACACACCCCGTGGGAGAGACGGTTCTCAAGAAAGTGGTCTGACAACAGCCTGGGCAGAATTGGAGGCTGTACCACTTAAAATCACACACCCGTCCAAGGGGAAAATTGCACTTAATTATTCACACAGTCATCTAGGCTGGCATATTGGTTCAGAAGCCGCACCAGCTGGGACAGTCCTCCTCCACCCTCCCCGCCCCTCCCTTCGGCTCCTTGCCTGCCTGTCTGTGCTCTTCTAGTAACTTCCACAAAAGCGCGTGTGCATCAGTGTTCTCGTAGGTGGGTATTTTCCTGTTTCTGTCCAATGGGTCAAGCAGAATTACATACCCAACGGGGAAAGAGTGTGGCATTTCCAAGAGCAATTACTCTGCTGTTTTAAAAAACGTAGAAAATACTACTTTTTTTTCTTTCCTTCGGAATTTTGCTAATGCTGTGGTGGTCAGCTCTCCGGGCCTCAGGTTATCCGGGCCCAGGGACAAGTGTCACCGGGATGCACTCCACTGCCCTCTCCCTCCAGCCTCCTGTCCCCTCGGTGCCCCCTGGCCAGGCATTTCCACCATGCCCCTTCCTTCCCAATGGTACAGGAGTGCTGAGCCAAGGCAGGAAGCAGCTAGAAGCAGCGAATCGGTTGGCAAGGTCTTGGGAGGTCACCAGAGCAGTGCTCCACGGACTCAGGGCGCCAAACAAATGCTAGAGTCTCAGAACCAACGGAGCTCCCCACCTGCCACCTTTGATAGAGGAGCTTAAGGTCGAAGGTGCAAACGCAGAAATATTTTTTCTTAAAAAAACGTGAAACCTGGTGAGTGGGTTGCACTTGCCGAAGGCAGCACCCTCCAATCTGCCTTTGCAGAGGGAAGCATGGAGTGAGCCGGGCAGGATTTTAATAACGCATGGCATTTGGGGGCAAAGTGCAGACCGCAGAATGGACCACTTCCCTAGAATGTGAGGGGCAAAGGAGAAAGAGCTGACAGGTTTTATGTAGCCTAGGTCTAGCCCGTGACCTCCTTCAAACATATCACCTGCGGGGAAGGTGGCCTGACTTTTCTACTTCACAAGTGTGTCTGATACAAGGCCCCAGCGGGAGGATGTAGGGGCAGAACCCTCTGTGATTACCAGCTTCCAGTCTTGGAAGGGAAAGACCTCATTTTTAAGGTGTCCCATCAGGCCCCCACGGTCAGGCAAACACACGTGGGTTGTACAGAATACAGGATCGCTCATCTGCAGTCAGGGCCACCACGACCTAGAGGCGTAAGATCTACCCACACATCTAAAGCATAAGTCGGTTGGGGCGCCTGGATGGCTCAGTCAGTTGAGCGTCTGACTTCGGCTCAGGTCGTGATCTCACGGTTCGTGGGTTTGAGCCCCGCGTCAGGCTCTGTGCTGACAGCTCGGAGCCTGGAGCCTGCTTTGGATTCTGTGTCTCCCTCTCTCTCTGCCCCTCCCCTGCTCATGTTCCGTCTCTCTCTGTCTCTCAAAAATAAACGTTCAAAAAAAAAGCATAAGGCAGATAGCAAGCTCCAGGAGAGAGGGATGATTAAAGGCTGTAGAGGCTGGAAGACAAAGTGAGCTCATCTGGTTGAGGGCCAGTGGGGACTCTTGAAATTGGTAGGGGGCAGTTGGGGCCAGTGGCAGGGACACTTAATTGGCCAGCAGCATCTGTTTTCCTTGGGAACTTACTAGAAACGCAGACTCAGACCCACTGTTGATCTGCTGTAACATAATCTGCATTTCCACGAGATCTCCAGGGGTTCGTACCCACCATAACCTGGGAGATCTGCTTCTCTGGCTCCGTATCCTCTACCCTGGCTACACCGTAGAACTGCCTGGGCAATTCTGAAAAATAGGAATGTGCAAACGCGTTGTCTCTGTGCCCAAAGATTCTGGTTTCATTGGTCTGGGGCAAGACCTAAGCATCGAGTCTTTTTTTGGGAACTTTCTGTGTGGTTCTTTTGTTCAGCAAACTTCGAGAACCGGAGTGGAGAGGGAGATGGGCAGGCGAGGGGAACATCTTGAGGGCTGTGGAGCGTGGGTGCACCTCAGGACCCACAGGTTCGAGCCCCACTGGCCCAGGTTAGCAGGCTGCAGGGACACGTCCTCCCCATGGCAGGAGGGAGTGAGGAGCAGATGCACTGAGGGGGGAGGGGCAGCTCTGACAGGGACACCTGGGCAGTGGCAGGGATGAGCCGAAACCCAAGATTTGCCTGGACTGCTGTGGTTCTCGAATTTGAGCATATATCCAGATCACCTGGAGGCCTTAGTCATCAGCTGGACCCCACCCCAGCATTTCTGATTGGTTCAAACTGGGGTAGGGCCAAGAATCTGCATGGGAATTTGGTAGGCCCCGGGGACACGAGCTGTGGCCTGGTGGACAAGTCACTTACACCTCCTTGCCCTCAGTTTCCTCATTGGTAAAATGTTTGATTTTGCAGATCATGGTTTTCCCAACTTTGGCAAATGTCAAAGGCCTCCATGTCTTGAGGCCAGATAATTCTAGCAAACCGCCCCCCCCCCACCCTGCCCCCTAGTTGTGACAACAAAAAAGTCTCCAGCCATGGCCAGATGTCCCCGGGGGGGGGGGGGGGCAGGTGCAAAATCATCCCCCCCTCACCCGCATTTGAGACCACTCTTTTCGACATAGCTCTCCATGTTTGTTTTCTTTGGTGAGTGACAAATACAGCTTTTCTTACTTGGTGGAAACGTGTGTGGGAATTATTATTTCCAGAACAGAACAAAATTCCTCTGAAAGCTATGTATTTGATGAGGAGCCGTATGTGGCTGGCACGGTGTCCTTCTAGTAAAAGGCTGTTTGAGAAAGTGGCTATTAAGTGTATGTGCTTTGTCACCAGATTGCCTGGTTGGTAACTTGGGGTGCCCTGAGGCGCCCCCCTTACCAACTGTTAGACACCTGGCAAGTTTCTTTTTTCTTTTTTTTTCCTTGTAGAGTTTTATTTTTTAACCAATTTTAGACTTCTAGAAAAGTTGCAGAAATCGTGTAGAGGCCCCACGTATCCCTCCCCCACCTCCCGAAACTCGGCATCTTGCGTATCTGTCGTGCAGGTTCTTAACTGCTTCTGGCTGTTTCCTCATCTCTAAAACGAGGATCTGCCCCCATCTCGTGCAGCTATGACGAGGACTTAACGGGATAACTCGCGTAAAATACTCAGAAAAGCGCCCAGTGCCTTCCAAGCGCTCAGAAAACGTCAGTTGTTATTTTGTGGTTATTCTGCGTGGCTTTAAAATCTTTGAAAGCGGTTAAGTTTTTGGTGGAGAAACAGACCCCCCGTGAGTGAGGAGTGTACCTGACCTACAGGTGCACAGTCTATGCCTGCCTGTGTGCTCACCCCCACCTGGCTGGGCCCGGGGTTTAATCCATACGCTCCCAGCCCACCTGCTTGCCCCTGCCCGCCCCCCCCCCTCCCCCGACATCCCGAAGGACCTCTGGACTCTATCGGGGCCTCCTGGACCCTGACCGCTGCATTCCAAGGCTCATCCCGCGGACCTCGGTTGTTCCTAAGACGATGAGAAGATGCCAGGCAGGAAGTCTCCCGTCCTGTCCAGCGTGAGCCCAGCGAACAGAGCCTGCCACCAGCACTGATGCCCCAGCGTTAACTGCAGCCTTGAATCGGCTCAACGCTGTCCCTCAAGGGCGCCCCCGACAGATGGGCGCCGCCCGCCCTCCAGCGCACCATAAAGTCTCACTGAGCGCCAGGTTCCTGGGCCTCGGTGTTGCAGGAGGGAAGGCTGACTCAGACTGTCAGCAGAAAGGGCCCTAGGTCAGCCTTCGCCCAAAGGTATCTGAGCCGTTGGTAAACAGCAATTAAACTCACTCCCCCGCCCCTTAGGATGGTGACTGTTCAGCGTATTTTATGGGGAGGACCGGGGCCAGAGAGAGCCCAGCCTTTACCACCCACGTAAGCCACAGGGTGGCCGGGAGGACAGAGGTCATGTGCAAGGCTCTGGAGACCACCTCTGCCGCAAAGGCATCGACATTCCCTTCGCAGAAGAGAAGTTTCGGTCTCAAACTAATTGCCGTGAGCTCAAATGCGTGTGGCCTTCCGGGCCTCGCTTTGGGGAAGGAGCTGAATCCTAATTACGGAACTGTCACACGTTCCGGTGAGTGCCCGTTCTTCCACACACTGGAGAGAACCTTGTTCTGCCATGCACGGTCCGGTGGTTTCGTGTCTTTCCCCTTACTTAGGCTCCAGCTGTCTCTTTCATAAATGCTCGAGCTCACTCTCACACTCTCTCTCTCTCTCTCTCTCTCTCCCGGACACACACACATACCTGCAGCCCAGTCTCCACAGAACCCTTGGCTATTCCAAACACCCCGAACGCGGCTGACAGGACGGGAGCTCATTCAAAACCTTGCACTGGTCCCCCTGGCTTTTGGGTTTTGCTTTCGGGAGCCCCGACAAGCTGGAACTACCCAAGAGACATTCCGAGGGGGCCCGCCTGAACAAGTGTGCCCCTCCTGCCTTCCCGCCTTCCGTCACTGATCATCTTTGCAAGCGCTCTTTCCAAGGCACCGGGTGTGAAAATGGTGATCTCCTTTCTGTCTCTCCTCCTGGGGCTGTAAGAATGATCTAGAATATAGAGCCAGCCAGCTCAAGCTTTAGCTTATATCCCCACCATTTAAGAAAAAGTCTCGGGGCACCTGGGTGGCACAGTCGGTTAAGCGTCCGACTTCAGCCAGGTCACGATCTCGCGGTCCGTGAGTTCGAGCCCCGCGTCGGGCTCTGGGCTGATGGCTCAGAGCCTGGAGCCTGTTTCCGATTCTGTGTCTCCCTCTCTCTCTGCCCCTCCCCCGTTCGTGCTCTGTCTCTCTCTGTCCCCCAAAAAATAAATAAACGTTGAAAAAAAAAAAAAAAGAAAAAAGAAAAAGTCTCATCTTTTTAGAAAGGCACGAATAGCCCCGGGGATGTAGCTCGAGCTTCGCTTTGGTTCTGGGGCTCCCTCCACTCCTCACCATCTACAGGGCACTCCGTCCCTGAAGGGGTGAGCTGTGTTCATGCCATCGGTTCTAGAGATGCAGTCTGAGGAGGTAAACCAGGCTGAGGACCACGACTGCGGTGACGATGGTCACCTTAACAGTTTCCGTGTTAGCTGCTAGACTTTTGAAAAAGAAAAAAAACTTTTATAAGTTTACTTTGAGAGAGACAGAGAGAGAGCAGGGGAGGGGAAGCCAGAGAGGGAGAGGAGAATCCCAGTCGGGCTCCACGCTGTCAGTGCAGAGCCCGACGTGGGGCTCGAACCTACAGACCATGAGATCATGACCTGAGCGGAAACCCAGGGTCAGATGCTCAACCGACAGAGCCACACAGGCGCCCCGTTGACTGCTGCTTTTAAGCGTTTTCTGGATGCCACTCTCTTCAGGGGCTTTATTTCATTTAAACAAAGAACAAGCCCAGCCAGTAGGTACCAGTGCCCTCTCGATCACGCAGCGGCCACAAGCCCAGGCTCCAGAGTCCACTCGCCTGGCTTCAGTCCGGGTGCCACCAGCTTGTAGCGATGTCAGGTTGGGCAGACTGTTCCACTGCTCAGTGCTTGTGTTTCATCATCGAGAGACGGGGCTGGTGGCAGTAAAGTGCCCCCGCTCCCCGCCGGCAAAGGATCGTGGTGAAAAGCAAATGAATGAATACGGAAGTGCTCAGAACAACGCCTGGCCAGAGATCAGTGCTAGTGCATTTCCAGGGTAACTACAGGGAGGGTTAAACACCCGCTTGCTGTTCACTCTCAGCCGCTGTGTCGTAAATACAGAAACAGGCGGCCAGATTTCTTTTAGACAGGCACCCCGCGCCCACCAGCGGAGGGTCCAGGGTGCCGTCGCTTTGCCTGTCCTTCCACGAAGGGGGCCAGGGAGCAGGTGTCCGTGTTGGCTATGGCCATGCTTCCCAGCCCTAGCTACCACTCCGCCCCTGGGACACACGGCGGAGGGACCTTTCTCCGTTGACTCGTTCCCCAGGTAAAAAGCATCCAGGACGCGATCCGAGACAAGAAGCAGCGGTTCAGCTTCCTCGGGGAGGAGATCAGCCTGAATCCCTCCGTGGGGATCTTCATCACCATGAACCCGGGCTACGCCGGCCGCACGGAGCTGCCGGAGAATCTCAAGGCTCTGTTCAGGTGAGCGTCCGCTCTGCCCCACACGAGGGCCCCCGGAGAGAAGGGTCTCCTGGTTTTTTCCACTGAAAATGTAGGGAGTGTATATTAGAAGACATTTGGAACATCTGAAAAAGCTTATAAAACTACCTTTAGGGGTGCCTGCGTGGCTCAGTGGGTTAAGCATCTGACTCTTTGTTTCGGCTCAGGTGGTTCTGTGGGTTCAAACCCCACGTCGGGCTCTGCGTTGACAGTGTGGAGGCTGCTTGGGATTCTCTCTCCCTCTCTCTCCCTTTCTCTCTGCCCCTCCTGCTTGCATGTGCACATTCTCTCTCTCTCTCTCTCTCAAAATAAACTTAAAAAAAAAAGAAAAAAAACACCTTTAATGCTACCATCAGTAAAATTATTTTTTGCTTAGCTGTATTTAAAATATGTGTATTTAAAAAATTTTTTTAATGTTTATTTTCGAGACAGGGGGAGGCATAGCATGAGCAGGGGAGGGGCAGAGAGAGAGAGAGAGGGAGACGCAGAATCCGAAGCAGACTCCAGGCTCTGAGCTGTCAGCACAGAGCCCGACGGCAGGGCTCGAACTCACTGACTGCGAGATCATCACCTGAGCTGAAGTCAGACGCTCAACCAACTGAGCCACCCAGGCGCCCCAAAATATGCATATTTTAAAGTCATGGACTTGTGGTCCACACACGGTTTCTTTTTATAAGTTTAATTTTTTTTTTCATGTTTTATTTTATTTTTGAGAGCCAGGGAGCAGGGGAGGGACAGAGAGAGGAGACACAGAATCCGAAGCAGGCTCCAGGCTCTGAGCTGTCAGCATAGAGCCCCACATGGGGCTCGAACTCACGAACCGTGAGATCATGACCTGAGCTGAAGTCTGACGCTTAACTGACTGAGTCACCCAGGCGCCCCCCCCCCCCACACACAGTTTCATACTGTTTTGTCTTTTTCGTTTCATACTCGATCATAATCCTATCACAAATAACCTCTTCTGTTAGATGGTCTTAAGAAACCTCCTTCCGTGACTACACGTTATTCTATCAAGTGTGTGGTCCACAGCGTAATTAAGTAACCCTCCATATTTAAACATTAGGACCTTGTCTAGCACTTAAGACAAATTTATGCATAATGCTGTGATGTCCACCTATGTACCTAAGTCTTTTTTTCTGTATGCGTGATGATTTTCTTTGGCTAAGCCTCCCAGAAGTAGAATCACAGAGCTAACTGGGGAGGCACGTTTTTAAGGCTCCTGATGCACACTGACAAATGGCCTTCTAGAAAGAGCAGTGCCGAATTACACTCCTGGTAGCGATGTGTGAGAACACGTATCTTTTCCTTCGCCTTGGCGCCCCCAGTGGATATTGTCATGCGTTTAAATCTTCTTTATTGTGATAAGAAAACACAAATGCATTTTCTAGAAGGGGCTGGGGTCTCCATTCTTTTTCTCGGGGAAGCAAAGTCAGCCCAACAAAATAAAGAGGCCTCACGGCTTCTGATTTTCTGCCTACTGGACTGTTCCTAATGGAACATCACCAGGCCTGAACGGATGGCACAGAATAGGTTTGTTGTTTGTTTGTACCAAGTTATGTATTAAATGCACTTGGGTTGCAAACAGTAACGGAGGTCAGGACTACTCTACGTTTCTTTTTCCCTGAGCGTAAAGGCAACATTTATCTATAGAAGAAAATTGGGGGTGGGGGGGGTGGAGAAAATATTTATAGAAACAATAAATACAGGGACACCTGGGTGGCTCAGTCGGTTGAACATCCTGCTCTTGGTTTTGGCTCAGGTCATGATCTCACAGTGCGTGAGTTCGAGCCCCACGTTGGGCTCTGTGCTGATGGTGTGGAGCCTGCTTGGGATTCTCTCTCTTCTTATCTCTCTGCCCCTCCCCTGTTCTCTCTTTCTCTCTCTCAAATAAATAAAAACATAAAAAAAAAGTGATAAATACAAACATCTGCTTTTACGCCTCGTTTTCAAAAAACCCGATGAGGAAGACACTATTCGTGCCCCCCTCGTTCAGGGAGAAAACAGAGTCCGCAAAGGCCCAGGGTAGTAATCATGATCACCGGGGTTAGCCAGTAGCCCAAGGAGCAAGCCGCAGAACTGGGGTTCTAACCCAGTCGGTCTGATTCCAGAACCTCGGCCCTCCCCATCTGAATGCTTTCATCCAGAGATCGTGTGACCCTTTGGCATTCCTCCTTCTGACCTTGGGTGGGCAGACTATATTCCTTTTTTGAACTTGGGATAAGACCCTGTACAAGTTGGCATCCTGCCTTCGTTAATTAATATTTTCCTGTGTCAGGGACGCCTGGGTGGCTTAGTCGGTTAAGCATCAGACTTCAGCTCAGGCATAATCTTCTGGTTCGTGGGTTCGAGCCCCACATCGGGCTCTGTGCTGACAGCTCAGAGCCTGGAGCCTGCTTCGGATTCTGTGTCTCCCTCCCTCTCTGCCCTTCCCCCACTCACGCTCTGTCTGTCTCTCTCAAAAATAAATAAACATTAAAAAAATTTAAGAAAAATTTTTCCCGTACCATTAAATAGTTTTCCTTCTATAGCGTTATTTTCCATGGCCGTGTTGCATGCTATTGTATGGATGCATGTTTAACCTTATTTCAGGTTGCAAAATATTTCAGGTTGAGAATCTGTTTGAATGCCATGAAAAATAATTTAAAGGAAAAATGTTCTTGAGCTATATGTTAGTGAAAATCTTATATCCGCGTGGGGAAAATGCGATTAAAAAACTGTAAATGACCTTAGGCTCCTGGTATATACCTAATTAACTTGAAAAATAAGTGATTTTGCAATCAAATGTTTCTAGAGCCAGGCAGGAAAAAAATCAAAGTAAATCCTTACAGAAAGACAAAAATTCCCCTATATACCGTTTTGTGGCAAGATGGGGTTAATGGGTATTTACTTGAGACCTCGGCATTAGATACTTACATTTGTACGCACATAAGTACAGAATAGGCCTTGAGCGTCTAGGCTTGGAGGAGACACATGTCTTGAAAATGAGAAATAGATTCTTATAGACCCCAGGAGAGACCTGATTCTTCAACCGGAGTCCCTAATCTATTATAGGAAAAACTAATCTAATAAATTACTAATTACCAAAGCTTTACTAATCTGTGCCTGTGGAAGGCTCACTGGACCCAGGTTACAACATGAGCTGTAGCCCCGATCCTGTCCCCACCTGCTACTATCACCCATCACCTTGGACAAGACAACTCACGTCCCATATCCTTCATCACTTCATCCCTAAGTTGGAAGTCTTACACGAAACCATTGCTAAGGGCCAAGTGTGTATCCTCACAGATGCCCCTGTCCGTGATCCCAGCCAGTGTCTGTTGTCTTACCAGCACCGCCCCCCTCTGCCACCCTTCAGCCATGGTTAGGAAAACTATCTTGGCCCTCTGCCCCCTTGTTCACAGGCCTTGCGCGATGGTGGTTCCAGACTTCGAGTTGATCTGTGAGATCATGCTGGTGGCAGAAGGATTCATTGAAGCACGGGCGTTAGCCAGAAAGTTCATCACCCTTTATCGGTTGTGCAAAGAGCTGCTCTCTAAACAGGTACTCTCTCTAGTGACGCTGGACCACCAGTCACGTGTGATCGCCCCACCTCTGGACGGGGCTCGGGGCCGATGTCATAGGGAAACATTAGAGCCTTCTGTCAACGCGCCCATAAGCATAGTACGGGTTCTGCACATTTCCACAACAAAGATTCGTATTCATTTTCTTAGCGTTAAAAAAAAAAAATCTTATTCGGCCCCCAAACTTATTGTTTTTCACAGACTACTTAGCACCTCATCGACCACCCGTGTCCCATGAGAAACACCTCAGTGGCCAACGAAACTCCCTTGGAGGGAACGGTCTCTACCCAGAGGGACACGAGATGGGGGAGAGGGTTGGGGAGATAGTGAGTCATCGAGCCCCATGTACCTCACCACTTGTCCTTACATGTGGCTGCTGCCTAGGGCAGGCCCCCCCACAGGAATAGCACCTTAAATCATGCCGAAGGGGGCGTCTGGGTGGCTCATTTGGTTAAGTCTCTGACTCTTGGTTTCTGCTCAGGTCACGATCTCCCAGTTTTGTGGGTTTGAGCCCCATGTCAGGCTCTGTGCTGACCGCTCAGAGCCTGGAGACTGCTTGGCATTCTCTCTCTCCCTCTCTCCCTGCCCCTCCCCCGCTCGTGCCATCTCTATCTCAAAATAAATAAATAAACTTAAAAAAAAATGCCGAAGGGGGCACCCGAGTGGTTCAGTCAGTTAAGTGTCCAACTCTTGATCTCAGCTTGGGTCTTGACCTCAGGGTCGTGAGTTCGGGTCCCATGTTGGGCTTGCACGGGATGTGATGGAGAATCTCTTGGTGGCCGGGACAGCCAGTCAGGCTTCCTTGGGCTGTTCCCACTGAGTGTCTCCTCCGTCCGGGGCTCACAGGGACTATCTTTGCTGCCACAGCACGGGGAACACCCGGCCCTGTGAAATCTGTCCAAGGTGGATTTCTTTAAAAACCTCTCATGTTATCTCATGCTTCCCAGGCCCCTTGGTCATTGCATTCTTTCCGTAGATTCCCTACCACCACTAACGTCCAGGCCAGCGACCGACATTCACAACTCCACCCTGAGCCTCTCTTGTGACCTCCAAACCCTCATATTCACTGGTTTCTGCCACAGGTCCCCACCCCACCCCAGCCCGCTTCTCCCACATTCCTTGCTTCACTACGCAAAACCGTCACTTACTTGCTTGCTGATTCTGGAACCCTGGGAGTCCTCCTCGGCATTTTCGTCTTCCACAGCCCTGCACCTAACCACGGACCAGAGCGTTCGTTGCCCGCTCTGGCCCTCTCTCAAATCCATCTCGTTTTCTTTCTACCACCTTCAGTCCAAGCCCCCCTGTCTCTTGCTTAAACTCTTGGAATTTCCTTTCTACTGGTTGCTACCAGTGATTGTTTTCAGTTGCTTTCCTCAGAGAGTTTGGAGGCCTCCAAGGTGTAGAGCTTGTGAGCTCAGCCTCCGCCATATCTAAGCCAACATGGCTGCCTCCCGGATACCCTTCAGCTCTCTGAATGTACAAGGAGAAGCCAGGTGGGTCGGGAAGTGGTTCTGTTTGGTTTCTCCGACCCCCAGCCCCCGGGATGCTCTGGGTCTGCTTTGTCATCATCTGTGACCCTGATGTCCCGTGTCATTGGTCTTGCCCTGTGCCTCTGCCTTGGCCTCGGAAGTGACCCGCTGGTAATCGTGTAGAAGCCAGCACGGGCACGTGGCGCTCTGCATCCCAGTGACTCTGGCCTGACCTGTGCCGCCTTCCCTCAGGACCACTATGACTGGGGCCTGCGGGCCATCAAGTCGGTGCTGGTGGTGGCGGGATCCCTGAAGCGAGGAGACCCTGACCGCCCCGAGGACCAGGTCCTGATGCGCTCCCTCAGAGACTTCAACATCCCCAAGATCGTGACCGATGATGTGCCAGTGTTCATGGGCCTGATTGGGGACCTCTTTCCTGCCCTGGATGTCCCTCGGAGGAGAGACCTCAACTTCGAAGCCTTGGTTCGGAAGGCCGTGGTGGAGCTGAAGCTCCAGGCCGAGGACAACTTTGTGCTCAAGGTACACGGGGTTTCTCCCTCCCAAGCTCTTCTTGTCGCTCAACGCTTTTCTTGGATGATGGGTCGTCCTCAATCCAAAGGGTTGCCTTAGATGTACAAATATGCATCTACCCAGTAGGAATTCGTTTCAAGAGCTCTTTACTGGGGCACCCACCGTGCAGAATGTGTGGTGGGGAACGCGAGGGAAGGACGGGGCCCTGCCATCAGAAGGCTCACGATCCGGCAGAGGAACACGAGCCGTTCCGCTGCTGCTTCCCGTGTTGTTTTCCCGTGAACTACTTCAGACGTGATTTCAGAGCAGTGATGAAATTGGAAGTCATGCTGGTTCTTAGGCAGTTTTCCGAGCTTGTGAATGTTCTGAAGTGGTCAGGGGCAAGCTTTCTCACAATTAAAGGAAGAAAAACAAACAAACCCTGAGGGTGGCAGGCAGGATAATGTCTGCAGCCCAGTCCCCAGGATGTACGTTGTGTTACATGGCAAGGGGAGATGAGGGCTGCAGGTGGAATGAAGGCTGCTAACGGGCTGACCTTAAGACGGGACGATGATCATGGGTTACCTAGGTGGCCCTATATAATCATGGTGGTCTTTAAGATTTATTTTAAGTTTATTTATTTTGAGAGAGAGAGAGAGAGATCGCACCAGTGGGGGAGGGGCAGAAAGAGAGAATCCCAAGCCGGTTCCGCGCTGTAGGCACACAACCCGATACAGGGCTAGAACTCACCAACCGTGAGATTGTGATCTGAGCCGAAAGCAAGAGTCGGACACTTGACCAACTGGACCACCCAAGTGCCCTATGACGGTGGTCGTTGTAAGTGAAAGAGGGACACAGGAGGACGTGTGTCCAGGTAACTCCATAGTTAAAATTCCACCAGCCATTACTGACTTTGAAGGTGGAGGAGGGGGCCATGCACCAGGAAACGCGGGAGGCGTCTAGATGCTGGAAAAGGCAAGGAATGGATGCTCCCATAGAAGGCCCCAGAAGGGACGGGCCCTGTCAACACCTTGTTGCCCCACTTTGTGAGACCCACTTTGGACCTCTGACCACCTAAGCTGTGAGATAATGACTTTGGGTTGTTTCAAGCCAATACTTTTGTGGTAATTTGTTAGAGCAGCAACAGAAAATGAGTCTGCTTACCAGTACGTATAGAGTTTCAGGGAAAGAAATCTGAAACTTCAGGGTAAGTATAATAGGTTTCAAGGCCTTTGGAGCCATGGTGGTTTCTACTATTTTCTGGAGGATGCTCAGGACAGGTGAAGACATTTCTCTCCTTGCATTAAAACAGTGGATTAAAGGGGTGCCTGGGTGGCGCAGTCGGTTAAGTGTCTGACTTCAGCCAGGTCACGATCTCACAGTCCGTGAGTTCGAGCCCCGCGTCGGGCTCTGGGCTGATGGCTCAGAGCCTGGAGCCTGTTTCCGATTCTGTGTCTCCCTCTCTCTCTGCCCCTCCCCCGTTCATGCTCTGTCTCTCTCTGTCCCAAAAATAAATAAACATTGAAAAAAAAAACAACAGTGGATTAAAGAGAAAGGCTCTGTCTAGAACAGATCTTTAATCATGATTAAAATGGTCTTTATTAGAAGTGAGTGCGCCCATGACCTACCTCTTGGAAAAGGAAGCACACAGGTACCCCAGTTGGGGCACCCGGCTGGCCCAGTCTGTGGAGCCTGGAACTCCTGATCACAGGGTTGCAAGTTCGAGCCCCACGCTGGGCATAGAGATTACTTTTTTTTTTTTTTTTTTTTCAATGTTTATTTATTTTGGGGACAGAGAGAGACAGAGCATGAACGGGGGAGGGGCAGAGAGAGAGGGAGACACAGAATTGGAAACAGGCTCCAGGCTCTGAGCCATCAGCCCAGAGCCCGACGCGGGGCTCGAACTCAGGGACTGCGAGATCGTGACCTGGCTGAAGTCGGACGCTCAACCGACTGCGCCACCCAGGCGCCCCTAGAGATTACTTTTTAAAAATCCTATGAAAAAAAATAGGGGCACCTGGCTGGCTCAGTCAGAGGAGCGTGTGACTCTTGATCTTGAGGTCGGGAGTTCGAGCCTCATGTTGGGTATAGAAATTTCTAAGAAAAGTTGCACAATGAACTGTAAACCGTGGTTTATAAATAAAATATATAAATAATATAAAAACATTGAGAAAGATACCGTGCAAGAGAGAGAAAAGATTGGCCAACATGAGGCAAGGAGCAAACGCTCTAGCGATTTAACTGTGCTAACATTTTTCCTAGGATTAGGATGCATTGTCAAAATTTTTCGGGCTTTGGATACAAAGTTCTGCACTTTTTAAAAAAATGTTTTAACATTTATTTACTTTTGAGAGACAGAGACAGAGTACAAGCAGGGGAGGGGCAGAGAGAGAGGGGGAGACACAGAATCTGAGGCAGGCTCCAGGCTCTGAGCCATCAGCACAGCGCCCAACGCGGGGCTTGAACTCACAAACCATGAGATCATGACCTGAGCCGAAGTCGAATGCCTGCCCGACTCAGCCGCCCAGGCTCCCCTCTAAGTTCTGTCCCTTTTGACTGGTCCGCCCCAATCCCGTTTTTCCGTAAGTCTGTTATTTTTACTGAGCACCTTTGCAGGCAGTCACGTTTTCAGGAGGCGTGACTGTTGTTACAGTAGATGTATCTGCGCACAAGTAACTGTACCTTGAAGCAGGGCGTGACAGGTGCCACAAGAGAGGGTCCCAGGGTACTGGAGCATGGCTACATTGTTTTCCTGTGCAGTGATATCTTTAGGAATTCTGTGAACGCTGCTTGAGAGCTCATGGGTGTCTTACTTTATGTATCACATCTGACCCTCCCCTGCCCCCCCTCCCAACCACCGAGGCCGACGGAGCAGGTGAGATACTTTACAGATGAGGAAGCTGGACGGCCATTACTTCTGCAGGATCTGCCACTGAGGGTTTCATGAGCGAGAACGTGCTCCCCCTTGAGGACGTTAATGGACTAGGGGGCCTTGTTCCTTCTATGCCATGGGGCGCCATAAAAGCCTCCTGGAGGCTTTTCTAGCATGGAATACAATACAGTTGGTTGAGATTAAGCCCCGGCGGCTGTATATAAATAGAATTGCAAATTGGTGTCTGCTCGCATCTCTGAGATTACATTTCACAGAGGAAAGCAAAACTTTACCTGGTCCTTCACAGCTGTGACTGTGTTGGCCTGTCTGTCCCCACACCCAACCTCCCTCCTCCCAAGTGTGGTGGATAGACTTTTTCAAGGTAGAGGTGGGCTTGAAGGCCTTCCAGGTAGAAGAAAAGTGTCGGTGAAGGGCTAGACGGGGAAACACAGAGATGGTATGAGCACTGGCAAGAAGTCCGGTGTCACTAGGAAAAAGGTAACGGGGCCCGGGAGGGAGCAGTAGGACTCGAAGGGTCATATGGCAGCATGATATCGGGGGCCTTGAATGCCAGACCAAGGGGTTTCCTCATAAGGGCTCCGATCCTCAGAGGGGAGGTAAATCCGACGAGGCTGCTGCTATGTAGGGCTCTGGGGCCGATGTCCCCGCATCAGAACTGCCCACATCTTCCTGGACGCTCTGCGAGTCTGCTGAGGCAACATGGCCCTACTTTGCCACTTGCTACATTTTTTCCTACTCAGCTGGCCCCCATTCTGCGCCTTCTTTCTCTCTCCTCCTTTTTCAGGATTGCTTTCTGCTCCTCTGATAAGACAGATACTCCCTGTTAAAACATGCTGTCTTCCACCCACTTTTCGTCTGCGCCTTCCACCTGAACTCCTGAAAGTCAGTTCATCAGAGATACCTCGTGAGGCTCTGGATTGAGATGCCATCCTGAGATCCCCTGGAAAGCGATAGTATACGTTCTTTTTTTTTTTTTTTTTTTTTAAGAAAAAGGAGTAAGGAGTGTGGAAACTAGAAGGAGATGGTTCCATCAGTTCCTGGAAACAGGATGAAAGCAGGTGGACAGATCACACAGGGCAGGAGGGGCTGCAGGCCAGAATCTACCCCGAGGGGGCCAGTCCACCCAGGCGGACCCCAGGGGGGAAGCCCTGGGCTTGGAGTTGGTAGCGAAGGGAGGGCAGGGGCGAGAAGAAGAACCGGCAACAGCCGAAGGGGGACCATTAAGTCTGTTTCCCTTATAATTTTGCCACCTGCTTCCCCACACTCTTCTCCCAGCTCTGCCTTCTAGTTCCAAATTCCCAAGAAGGCAGACCGCATACAGCCAGGCATTGAACCCGCAGCCGGAAGGAAAAGTCTAAAGTAATCTAATAAACTCTTGGAGGGGGCGGCTATATCTGCTCTTGGGGTGTTGGTGCCCCAGTCTATGGCCTGTCTATTCCACTCGGGGCCCCTCAGCCTGAAGGCCAGTCACCTGCTTACTCACCTGCAAGGTCTATGGTCCACGTGTACATACGTCTGCGAGCTCCCATCTCGGGAAGGCACCCGAGCGTATCCACCCGCCCAGCCTCCTTGAAAACGCAGGGCAGCGATCTTCATTTAAACTTGAGGCTCACCGGATGCTGGAGAAAGCCAACAGCACGAGAGACAAAGGCAAGCTGACAGACACCCCCCCACACACGCACATGCTCACACCACATACACACACACACACACACACACACACACACACAGCAGCTGACTCCAGTGCAAGTAAGGAGGAGAACATTTTGAAAGTTCTAATTAGTATCCTTGAAGGAAATTAAGAAAATGATACCCATAAAAATGGAATGAGATGCTGTAAAAATAAATAAATAAGTAAAAAGAACCATCAAAGAATTGTAAAGAGCTCTTTGAAATGTGTAATTGTATCATTGATAACACAAAATTCAGTAAGGGGATTGGAAGGGGAAGTCAAGGAAATACCCCAGGAGGAAATTATGTATGGATGTGTGTAATTTTAAAAATGCATTTTTATATACATTTGTTTTTATTCAATATATAAAAACAATATATAAAATACATAAATATATGTATATATATATACACACATACATGTATGTATGTACATACATATACATACATATATATATATACAATATATAAAAAAACATTTGTTTTTATTCAATATATATATTTTTTTAATTTTTTAAAAAGTGGTTATTTACTTTTGAAGGAGAGAGAGACAGAGCATGAGCAGGGGAGGGGCAGAGAGAGAGGAAGACACAGAATCTGAAGTAGGCTCCAGGTTCCGAGCTGTCAGCACGGAGCCCGATGCGAAGCTCAAACTCACAGCCATGAGATCATGACCTGAGCCGAAGTCAGATGCTTAACTGACTGAGCCACCCAGGCACCCCTCAATATATGTGTTTTATAAGGAGAAGAGATACTTATGTCTTTATTTATGTAGATAGAATGTGTGTATAACAATACAATAGATATGATGTACAAAGAGACCGAAAATGCAAGAGTCCGGATAACAGAGAAGATTGATCTAGGTTATGCAACGTATGACCAATGGGAATTTTAGAAAGAACTTTCTAGAGCTGGAGAAACAGATGTTTGGTTTTGTTTGTATTTAAATTCCAGTTGAGGGGCACCTGGGTGGCTCAGTCAGGTGAGCATCCAACTTTGGCTCAGGTCATGATCTCACGGTGCGTGGGTTCGAGCCCCTTGTTGGGCTCTGTGCTGACAGCTCGGAGCCTGGAGCCTGCTTCAGATTCTGTGCCTCCCTCTCTTTCTGCCCCTCCCCTGCTCCTGTTCTGTCTCTGTCTCTCCAAAATAAATGTTAAAAAAATTGTTTTTAATTCCAGTTGACATACAGTGTAATATTAGTCTCAGGTATACAACAATATATTGATTCAGCAATTCC
Source organism: Leopardus geoffroyi (assembly GCF_018350155.1). NCBI lineage: Eukaryota > Metazoa > Chordata > Mammalia > Carnivora > Felidae > Leopardus > Leopardus geoffroyi. Next base: position 5,677,017 of record NC_059330.1, read on the forward strand.
CATACATCACCCGATGCTCATCACTAACGTGCCCCCCTTAATCCCCATCCCTGATTTCATCCATCCCCCCAGCCACCTCCCCGCTGGTAGCCATCAGTATGTTCTCTATAGCTAAGAGTCTGTTTCTTGATTTGTCTCCTTTTATTCCCTTTACTCATTTGTGTCTCAAATTCCACATTTGAGTGAGATCATACGGTATTTGTCTTCCTCTGACTGACTTATTTCGCTTAGTGTTATGTTCTCTAGCTCTGCCCACATCACTGCGAATGGCAAGATTTCATTCTTTTTTAGGGCTGAGTAACATCCCATTGTATGTATATACCACATCTTTATCCATTTCCTCTGTCAGTGGACATTCGGGTTGCTTCCATATCTTGGCCATTGTAAATAATGCTGCTATAGACATCGGGGTTATGCACCCTTTTGAATGGTACTTGAAGACATACTATGGAAAACTGAGGGTGAAAAATAATAATGCCACGGGTTTCAAAACATCAAGAATCAGAAAAAGAAACCTTAGCATTATAGTTGTCAGCAGACCTAGAAAGCGATCCATCCAAATCAGGGCAGGAAGTTCACAGTCTCCAACAAAAGACCTCAAAATGGATACGCTCAAGCAAGAATAGATCATCATGATGAAAGTTCTTATGTAATTTTATTAAACTTCTAAGGCAAATGTCTTTTATTTTAACAAAGAAAAAGGAAAGCAATTAGAACACCAAGAGAAAAAAGTCACGGTCTGAAACTTTTCTGAATATTTATCTATTTATTTTGAGAGAGAAGAGGGGGAGAGAGAATTCTAAGCAGGCCCCATGCTGTCAGCACAGAGCCCAACACGGGGTCAAACCAGGAGATCATGACCTGAGCCGAAATCAAGAGTTGGATGCTTGAGTGACTGAGCCACCCAGGCATCCCCCAATTAAAAAAAATTTTTTTAATGTTTTATTTTATTTTTGACAGAGACGGCATGTGTGGGGGAGGAGCAGAGAGAGAGGGAGACAGAGAATCCAAAGCAGGCTCCAGGCTCTGAGATGTCAACACAGAGCCCAACATGGGGCTCAAACCCAGAAACTGTGAGATCATGACCTGAGCCGAAGTCAGACGCCTGACTGAGCCACCCAGACGCCCCCCAATTTTTTTTAAGTAAACATAACCTGATATTGAGCAACATATGGAATGTAATAAAAGAGTATCCATGGGTTAATGCTGAGAACATCATGTGTCAGGTCATGACACCGGGCTCATAGAGAACACAACACATTCCAGGCAACTACTTTCTTCTGCAATGAAAAATCTCTATGGCCACAAAAACTTAAGTCATGATTGGTCTTCAACCCTTACAATCCCAGAAAATAGAGAAGGTCTAGATATATGGAAAGAATGACATATAACTATTATCAAACATAGCAATGTAAGGGTATAATGCGTCTGGCTGAAGATAGGAGAGAAAGGGAAGGACGGGGATACTGTCAAAAGCTGATAGATTCATAATAGTTGGAGAATAGAAATGACCCATCCACCGGTTGATACACAGATAATCAAATTGTGATCCACCTACAGAGCGGAATTTGATTCAACCATAATGGAAGGAAGGGCTAGTATGCACCACGGCACAGATGAGCCTTGGAAACGTCATGAGTAAAAGAGGCCATCCACAAAATACCACGTATCGTTCTAGATCTGTTTGTGTGAAGTGCCCAGAATAGTCTATAGCGGCAGACTGTATATCAAGGGCTGCCGGAGCTGAGGTAGGAGTCAGAGGAAAAGGAGGGGCTACTCGTGGTATGGTTTTTCCTTTTGGAGTGAAGAAAATGTCTTAATGGTGGTGACAGTTGTACAGTCCCGTGAATGTGCTCGAAAGCATCGAATTGTACACTTTAAAAGGGTGAGTTTTATGGTACTTGAATGCTATCTCAATAACACTGTAGAAGTGAATAAAAAGAAGTCAGTGGAACTAGAGAGTGATTTTAAGTCTTTCAGGATCAGGGAAGCAGTCAGAAGTTGTTCATGGGAAAAAGAAATGATGTAGGAATAGAATACGGTCTCAGTTCGATAACCAGGGCTCCGTTTTCCCCTCCTTCATTTTTTTAATGCAATGCCCTCAGGCCAGTTTCATGCTTAAATCCTCCAGATGCTTTCTGTTGTACTTAGAATAAAATTCTGGGACGCCTGGGTGGCTTAGTTAAGTGTCCAACTTCGGCTCAGTTCACGATCTCACGGTTCATGGGTTCGAGCCCCGTATGGGGCTCTGTGCTGACAGCTCGGAGCCCGGAGCCTGCTTCGGACTCTGTGTCTCCCTGTTTTTCTGCCCCTCCCCCTCTCATTCTCTCCCTCTGTCTCTCTCTCTCAACAACAACAACAAAAACTAAACAAACAAAAAAAGAATACAGTTCCAAGTCCCCGTTCCTGCACATCTGACCTCTGCTTACCACTCTTACCTTACACTCTTCCCCACCCCACCTTTCTTTTCTATTCCTTGAGCCCTCCAGGCTCACAGCTGAAACCTGAGGGTTTTGTACTCACTGTCCCCCTACCTGGAACATCGCCCAGAGATCTTCACGTGGCCGACTCTCTTGCCTCCATATATTAGCTTCAGATGGGAGCTCCCACAGGCCCTTCCCAACACTCTCCTTATCTGGAAAGATCCTGCGTTAAGTCCCTGAAGGACGCGAATGAGAGCCAGCATTGAGAATCCCCTTTTGGGTGCTTTTGGGCCCTGACTCCGAGTTCTAGCAGCAGCTGGGGACAGAGGAGAGAAAAATATGGATTCCACGGAGAGCAAAACTCAGTATCTCAGTAAATCAGTCTGCCACAGTGGAAGCTAATCATCTTGCTCCCCAAACAGCCACTCATCCACTACCTTTATAGTGAGTTCAGTAGTGCCGCCCTCCTCCTGATCCCCCAGAACCCATTTTAACACCTGTATCACTTAATTGTTTTAAAATAGACAAATTATGGGCTCCTGGGTGGCTCAGTCCATTAAGCATCTGACTCTCCATTTCGGCTCAGGTCACGATCCCAGGGTTGTGGGACTGAGCCCCGCATCAGGCTCCGCACTGAGTGTAGAGGCTGCTTGAGATTCTCCCTCCCTCCCTCCCTGGTTCTTCTGTCTCTCTTTTTCCCTCTCCCTCCCTCTTCCTCTGTCTTCCTCTCTCCCTCTTCCTGTCTCCTTCTGCACCTCTCCCCTGCTTGTGCTCTCTCTCTGTCTCTCTCAAATTAAAAAAAAAAAAGAGCAATTACTTTTTATCCTTTTTGAAAAACCGGAAATACATAAAACGTATGGGGAAAAATCTTTGTATCGTTCCACTGTTGTGTCAATATCCAGTACATTACCTCTTCGGTTCACTTAACTCGACATTAAGGATCTTATAGTGCAAAATATACTTGATCTAGAGGTGCCTGGGTGGCTCAGTCAGTTGAGCGTCCGACTTCAGTTCAGGTCATGATCTCACAGTTCATGAGATCGAGCCCCACATCAGGCTCCATGCTGATGGTGCAGAGCCTGCCTGGGATTCTCTCTCTCCCTCTTTCCCTGCCTCTCCCCTGCTCAATGTTCTCTCTGCCTCACCCCCCTCTCAAAAATAAATAAACTTAAAAAAAATTTTTTTAATAAAATACGCTTGATCTATATTAAAGTTTGAACGTCTTAGCCCAAGATGTATAAGACCTTTCACAATAGGGGCTGCCCAGCCCTTCCAACGATGCTTCCCATTTTCAGCAAATACTCGTTCAATGCTTGGTGTTTGCCAGATTCTCTGCTAGACACTGGAAATAAAAAGATAAATTCATGGGGTGCCTGGGTGGCTCAGTCGGTTAAGCATCTAACTTCGGCTTAGGTCATGATCTCATGGTTTATGAGTTCAAGCCCCGCGTTAGGCTCTGTGCTGACAGCTCAGAGCCTGGAGCCTGCTTCAGATTCTGGGTCTCCCTCTCTCTGTGCCCCTCCCTGCTTGCTCTCTCTCTCCCTCTCTCTCTCTCTCTCTCTCTCAAAAATAAACATTAAAAACCTTTTTTTTTTTAAGGGTCTTTTTAAAATTTTTTTTTAACGTTTATTTTTGAGACAGAGACAGAGCGTGAACGGGGGGAGGGGCAGAGAGAGGGAGACACAGAATCAGAAGCAGACTCCAGGCTCGAGCCATCAGCCCAGAGCCCGACGCGGGGCTCGAACTCAAGGACCGCGAGATCGTGACCTGAGCTGAAGTCGGACGCTCAACCGACTGAGCCACCCAGGCGCCCCAACATTAAAAACTTTTTTAAAAAAAAGATGAGAATTCCCTCCTAGCCTGCCTTCCACGGGCTTAGAATCTCACAGGGAGAGGAGTAACCACTGCGGCACTGATGAGTACTAGGGTGTAGGTACCTACAGGCTGAGGGACATCCGGGTCTGGGCAGAAGAAGCAGGAGAAAGGAGAAGGTCTGAATCAAAAGGACCCTGTCTTGAAAGGTGCAGACTCGGGAAAGAACATCGTTAAAGAACCCCAGTTGTCTCCCTGGAATGTGCGTGCTGGGGGGAGGGGAGATGGAGAAGCTGACTTGGGCCCGTCTGCAAAAGGACCTTGTCAGCCAGTCTGAGGATTTGGGGTTTCCTCACCAAAGCTCTGGAGAGCCACTAAAGGGACAGAGTGATGGCAGTGACGTGATCAGATTTTCATTCCAGGGGATGTACCCCCACAACAGTGTGGAAAGGCCAGGCTGGAGGCAAGCCGGGACAAGAGCCATAAGGGCTCCAGTGCCACCGTTGTCCCCAAGGGACTCCTTGACTCCAGGCTCATCAAAACATCTGGCCACCCACATCGTGCTCTGTCACACCGCAAGCCTTTGTCTGTGCCCTCACCTCTGCTTGGAATATCCCCCCCCCCACCCCCACTATTCATCTTCTTGGCAAACGCACCCCTGGAGCCCAGTTCAAATCCCCCCTCCTCTGTGAAGCCTTTCTTGTTCCCTCTGTCTGTACAAAATCAACTGTTTCTTCCTATCTGTTCCCATGGCCCTTCACAAATCCCTCGATCACGGCAAACCATTACGCTTCCCCGTGAGCCTGGAAGCTCACGGAGGGCAGGGACGTCCTCTCTGAATCTCCCTCCGCCTGCCCCGCTCTCCGGCACTTAGTTGGCGACTGATAATTATACGACTGAATGACGAACAGGTACGTTGCCCCCACACTTAGGACCCCTCGCTCGGATCCCTTCCTCTGTTGACATCGGGTCTCACCTTGGGGACCAGCCTGGCCCCACGGATGAGCGCTTGGGATGCAAGCGCAGAGGTTGGTCCCTTTGGCTGATAACGTTGTGTCTCCCCAGGTGGCCCAGCTGGAGGAGCTCCTGGCAGTGCGGCACTCGGTGTTCGTGGTGGGCAACGCCGGGGCCGGCAAGTCTCAGGTGCTCAAATCCTTGCACAAGACCCATCAGATCATGAAGCGTCGCCCCGTCTGGGTGGACCTCAACCCCAAAGCGGTCACAAACGATGAGCTCTTTGGTATCATCAATCCAGCTACCAGAGAATGGAAGGATGGTAAGACCATGGGCAGGCTTGAGTCCACATCCAGGGGCAAACTTCAGAGGGAAGAATGCTGGCCCGCTCTGTACGGAGTGGGAGAAGGAGGTGAAAAGAATCAGAGGAAGGAAGGCACTGATGTGGGCTCGGAGGGGAACCTCAGCCCTTGGGATAGTCTCTTTCCTTGGGGACCCTTCCAGCTGCTCCGTGAGAGAGGGCATCGAAAGAGGAGAGACGAGGCAGGCATTCTGAGCCAGGGTTCTGAGATTTTAGAGCACAAGTCAGAGTCTGCTCGTTGCTTGGCAGGTGGAATGAATACGTGGGCGGGATGGGGAGGCCCGCAGCTCATTCCCCAAAATGCTGTAGCGTCTCACAGTGGACACCTGTTCCTATCGGCACGGCCCCAGGAGTGATGGGGAGACATCACTACAGAAGACGCCGTTCATCACCACCTCGGGCGGGACCCAGAACCACGATCCCTTCTCTAGCGATTCAAAGGGTCCCAAATCCCAGTTCGCTTAGTACTAAGCCCGGGGTCGCCTTCTAAGATTTAAGAATCACTGGTGGATGCCGGAAGGAGGCACTGTCACTGGGAGAGAGCTGAAAAGAAAACTCTGAGCCCATAGGACTTCTTTGTAAAACCCACGTGGCTTCCAGAATGAGGACCTCTCAGCTCCCTCCTCCTGTCTCAGTGTCTGACTGCATCATGGTCTGGCTGCCTGGATTCCTCTCATTTAGGGCCCTCAGTCAGGGGCCTAGAACAAGGGGGTTTGATGGGCAACCTGTCCGATTTTTATTTCACTGACCCTTAATGAGGCTTAGCATTTTTTTCCTCCTTACTGGCCTTAGTAATGGACTCTTGTGACTTTATTTCCACTTAAAATTTTCTTCTCTGCTTGTAAGCATTCTTTATACGTCAGAGATATTACCCCTGTATCTGTTGGGTGCATTGCTAATGGTTTCTACCATTTGTCTACAGGCACTTCATGACATATTTACCATCCACTTTTTAAAAGACAAAATTTTGTCTGCCCATTCTTTTTAACACCTGGGATTCCTGTTTGGCTTATCACACTCTCTCATGCTCAGCAGTAGATACAGTATCATAAATGTGGTCCTAAACATTATTTTTCCATGAACATTTTTTTTTTATCCATCTGGAATTTATTTTGGAGCTTGGTGTAAGGTAAGATAGAGAATCAACTTTATTTTCTTCCAAATGGATAATGGAAAGTGGCAGGACCGCTCATTAAGCAAGCCATCCTTTCTTCCTGAATGTAAATACCAGCCTGTTTTATACGCCGGGATCTGATTCTGAGTTTTCTATTCTGTCCACTCGTTATTTATCTAATCCTATACAAATTATGAATCTACTCCATTCACAGTCATTTTAATGTTTGTTTGTTTATTCTGAGAAACAGTGGGGGAGGGGCAGAGAAAGAAAGAGAATTTCAAGCAGGCTCCGTGCTGTCATCACAGAGCCCTATGTGGGGCTCAAACTCACAAACTGTGAGGGCATGCCCTGAGCCGAAACCAAGAGTCGGACGCTTAACTGACTGAGCCACCCAGGCACCCTTGTTCATAATCGTTTTGTAACATTTTAATGTCTGATGACATAAGTCTCCTCAATATTCTCTTGTAATTTTCTTGGCTGGTCCCAGGCACTTAGTATTCCATATTAAATTTAAGCTCGCATAATATAATTCAGACTTTAAGCTCTGTGGGAATTTTAATTAAAATTTTATTAAACATACAGTATTCATCAAATCTGGAGACGTTGGCAAGGAAGATTTATAATAATCATAAATCTGTATTCATGAAAGAACGTCCATGTAGATGGAAGGCAACATTTTAACATTTTCTAGGGAAGCTTGATAAAAATAGAAATGTGATAGATAACATTACTTTCTCTTGTTCAAAACTAGATAGATCCTGTAACAGAAAAATAAGCATACTCTGAGAGAAATTGAAAAAAATACATCATCAAACTCAATATAACACCTAGTTTTAGAACATTGGCATCTTATAAGTAGAAAATATTCTGTTCTTGGTCGGTTCATGGGACATTTACAAAAATTTGAAGTTTAATTGGGTCCAGAAGAAACTGCAGTGAATTGAAAAGTATCTGTTTCCAAGCCACATTGTCTGATAATAATGCAATAGAAGTAGAAACAGACAACAAGAAAGTGGCCAAAAGGAATTGTGCTGCTTACACATCAGGAGATGCTCACTTAACCCCTAGATGAAAGAAAAAAAAATACATGACATCCCTTCTCAGAAGCAGTAAAAAGAACATACAGAAAACAACAGGGTCATGTCTGAAACCAACAGACAGGAGCTCTAGACTTTTATTTTTGAAGGTGGTCTAGAAGTGAAGGAAGTCAGTGTCTATCATAAGAAATTATTCAGACTGACAGGCTGAACCTGAAGAGAATGGGGAAGAAGAAACTTAATAAAGATACAATCTGAAATTAATGGGAAGGAACAAAGAAATTATAGGATAAATAAAACATGCTTATGGATTCTTTGTAAAGACCAGAAGCCCGCTGTGAGCATGATTGATGGGAGGAAAAAGAGTAAAATGTAGCTGATTAAGAATTAGTAGCTGTAAGAGCAAATAAAGATTAAAATGGAAGAGATCACTTAATTATATGATACACGTTAGGAAAACTAGGAGAAAAATGATCCTTTAGCACATTGTAATATTAAGGAAGTTTACTCAACAGGAAACAGAAAACGAGTAAATGGGTGAAAAGGAAAATTTAAAAAGAGCGGGGAAAAAAATTCCAAAATGATAAAAAAGGACACCTCTCAGTTCATTTTATAAAACCAGAATAACCTTGATATCAACCTTTATGTAGAACCAAAAACAGCCCAATTTCACTTACTAATATAGATTCAGGGGGCACCTGGGTGGCTTAGTTGGTTGAGCGTCCAACTCTTGATTTTGGCTGAGGTCATGATCCTAGCAGGGTCATGGGATTGAGGATTGAGCCCTGTGTTGGGCTCCATGCTGAGCACGGAGCCTGCTTGAGATTCTCTCTCTCTCTCTCTCTCTCTCTCTCTCTCTCTCTCTCTCCCTCCCTCTCCCTCTCCCTCTCCCTCTCTCTCTCCCTCTCTCTCTCCCTCTCTCTCTCCCTCTCTCTCTCCCTCTCTCTCTCTCCCCTGCCCCAACTCGCTCACTCGCTCTATCAATACAAACAGGCGCTAAAAATTCAGTAGCTGTTCCTATTTTTTTTTTAATTTTTTTTTAACGTTTATTTATTTTTGAGACAGAGAGAGACAGAGCATGAACGGGGGAGGGTCAGAGAGAGGGAGACACAGAATCTGAAACAGGCTCCAGGCTCTGAGCTGTCAGCACAGAGCCCGATGCGGGGCTCGAACTCACGGACCACGAGAACATGACCTGAGCCAAGGTCGGCCGCTTAACCGACTGAGCCACCCAGGCGCCCCCCCTAATTTAAGAACTCTAAGTAAAATAGGAATAGAAGAAAATCCCTTAAATATAATAAATCTAATCTTTATCAATAAATCTTTATCTAAAGCCAAAAGAAGGGACAAAGGCATTCTGAATGATGAGGAACTAAAGCCATTTCCGTTAAAATCAGGGATAATACAGGGAGAACGATTACCAACCTTATTATTCAGCATGGCTTGGTGTGGGATTGTAGACAATGCAGTAAGACAAGAAAATGGAATAGATAGTATAAGTTAGAGGAAAGGAAAAAAATAATTATCTTGCTGATTATACAACTTTGTACCTAGAAAATTCAGGAGACATTTTGAAAAAAAAGAATCACTAAAATTAATATGAAAATTTACTAAAGGGGTGCCTGGGTGGCTCAGTCGGTTAAGCATCTGACTTCGGCTCAGGTCATGATCTCACAGTCTGTGGGTCTGAGCCCAGCATCGGCCTCTGTGCTGATGGCTCAGAGCCTGGCACCTGCTTTGGATTCTGTGTCTCCCTCTCTCTCTGCCCCTCCCCTGCATATGCTCTGTCTGTCTGTCTGTCTGTCTCTCTCTCAAAAAATAAAAAAAAAAAAATTAAAAAAGAAAATTTACTGAAGGTAACTAAGCATACAATAAATACATAGAATTCGATAGCTTTTCTCTGTGCTGGCTGAAAAGGGCAATACAGAAAAAAAAAATGCCATTCACAATAGCAATAAAACTATGAATTATTTAGGAATACATTTAGCCAAAGAAGTGCATCGAATGAAAATACTGTAAAACTTTATGAAGGAACACGAAGAAACGTTGGAAGAAATGAAAAACACATACCACGTTATTGATTAGGAAAGCTTAATATCACGAAAATAGATTCTTTACAAATTAAGAGATAAATTTTGTGTGATGCCAGTTAGATTCCCATTGACCCTTCTCTCAAAGCCTGGGCTGTAATCACAAAGGATGAAACCTTACCTAAAAAGCTTTAAGGTAATTCTGTCATGTCCCAGTTGCCTATTGAAATGATTCTTAGGGCCCCTCGTCACCCAAGCCAGACCATCAGATTTTGTTTTCATTTTGCTCTTGTTCTTAAAAGTCAGACAGAAGCACAGAGAAAGGAGCGTCTTAGCACTCACTATCAGATTTTCCATAGATCAAAATCCAAATCCAGTCCTGACCTGTCTCTTCCATTTACACCTTCTTCTGGGTGTTATAGCCAAGAGGGAAAGTCTGTCTGACGAGAAATAGGACTGATGATGAGGTGGATGGTAAGCTGTCCGTACTTCCTTTCAGGACTCTTCTCTTCCATCATGCGGGAGCTTGCCAACATCACCCACGACGGGCCCAAGTGGATCTTACTGGATGGCGACATAGATCCAATGTGGATTGAGTCTCTGAACACCGTCATGGATGATAACAAGGTATCACGGGCGTAGTGAAATGCCCAGGCCATCCCTAATCATCCAGGAAACCAGTCCCCCCGGGCCCATTTGGAAATCTCGATCCCCCACAAGGGCTGGCCCCAAGTAAGGAATTGCTACAGGGGTTGTTTTTTTTTTTTCTTTAATTTTCCCCAGGTTTACTGAGATCTAATCAACATAGAACATTGTGTAAGTTTAAAGTGTGCAAGGTGCTGATTTGAAATATGTGTATATTGTAAAAATGGTGGCCACCATAAAGTTAGTCAACGGCTTTATCACATAACTACCGGATGTATGCGTACTCACATGCTCACTGCATTTTTAGCATTGTTGTAACCGTCTTCACGATCCTCTGCATGTAGGTTAATTTAAAACTCAGAGCTGGAAGGAATCTGAAGTCATCTATTCGAATCTTCTTTCTTAAGTTTTTCCTCTCTTGTAAATACGGACACTGAAGGTCAGAAACATTCCGAGCCTGTCGGGCGTCCTCCATGGTGGCAAACCTTGATCCGTGGAGAGTATGTTTTATTTTTCGTAAACCAGGAAATCTCGTACCAATAAAGTGGTGGCTCCTGAATTTGTTCAGAAGGTACATTAGGGTTGGAAGCGTTGGGATGGTTTCGACGTTTGTAGAACCATTAAAATAAACGTGCGCTCGCCCGAAAGAACTACTTTATTTATTTTTTATTGTAGTGCAGTTGACACACGATGTTACATGAGTTTCAGGTGCACGACATGGTGGCTGGACAACCCTCTCCGTTAGAGACAACACTACCACCATACGATGCTATCGCAGTGGCGTTCGCTGTATTCCCTGCGCTGTGCCTCTCATCCTGTGACTTACCTGTTCCATAGCTGAAAGCCTGTATCTCTCTCCCCTTCACCCCCTTTGCCCACCCTTCACCCCCCTTCACTAGAGGGACTACTTTAAAAGAAATGGCAATTTCAAAGAAGCCTAAGCTCTTCTCTTTTCTTTTCATTTTTTAAAATTTTATTTATATATTTTGAGAGAGAGACCGCATGATCTGGAGAGGGGCAGAGAGAGAGAGAGAGAGAGAGAGAGAGAGAATGAGAATCCCAAGCAGGCTCCACGCTCTCAGTTTAGAGCCTGATTTGGCGCTCAAACCCACAAAACTGTGAGATCATGACCTGAGCTGAAACCAAGAGTGAGACGCTCAACCAACTGAGCCACCCAGGAGCCCCTGAACTCTTTTCTTTTAATAACCTTATTATTCCATATGGTCTAGCTCATTCAAATCATTGACATCCATTTAAACTTTTTAGAGAGCTGATTTTTTTTTTTTTTTTTTGGATGCATTTACACACACAAGGATCGAGGTCACGGGGGGGCAAAAGGAAAAGGGATAGAGGATTCTTGTAGAAAATTTAGAAAATACTTACCATAAAGAGGAAAATAATCATCCTTAATCCCTACCAGGAATACTCAGCCAAATCCAGAGACCCCCCCACCCCACCCCCCGACCCCAGCCGATCACGTGTCCTCACTCCTTCCTACCTTGGCGTGTCCCTCCCTGTTGCCAGGTGCTGACCCTGGCAAGCAACGAGAGGATCCCCCTGAGTCCCACGATGAGGCTGCTGTTTGAGATCAGCCACCTGCGCACGGCCACCCCAGCAACGGTCTCCAGAGCAGGTATCCCCCGGGAGACGAGAAAACCCGCAGAGCCGCGCCCTTGAACACAGGTGCCTCTGGCATCACGTGTGATGTGGCTGTCTCCCAAGGAAGGTCCGAGCGGGAGCCGCCCGTGCATCGTGGGAAACTCTGGCCTGATTCCCAGCCCGAATCTGTGCCCACGAGGGTGGCCAGGCGCTCCCAGGCCGGGGCCAGGGGATTTTCTTCATTCAGAGATGGGAAGGAAAGGGTCCCTGAGCTGGACAACTGTCCTGTGCACAGAAGTGCCTGGAACGAGGCTGCTTGTAGGCCAGTTCTAGCCTCCACGGCAGTGGTGACAACCCAGCATCGAAGTTCTCACTACCTCCTGGTGAGAAATGACAACTTCATACCTTAACTTAACCTCTGGCTCCACGGCCAAACTGATGGGCACAGACTGGGGCACAGGGGAGCGGATTTGATGTCTCCCGTAACACCAGAGTTCCTTCCAGGAACCCGTGCTGAGGCTGTGAACGCGGGCAGGAGAATAGTCTCTCTCTGTATATAGTCACGTCCTGGGGCCGCTGTTATAAGTCGCCATGAACTCAGTGGCTTCTAAGACAACAGACATTGATTCCCTCCCTAGGGGAGAACCTGCCTTGCTTCTCCCCGCTCAGGCTGGCGGCCCCATGACTCCAACCCCCACCTCCATATCCACGCGTGCTTCTCCTCTGTGTGTGTCTTGTCTCGTCTGTCTCTTTTAGGGACGCTTATCAATGTCCCACGCACATAATCTAAGATGATCCCGTCAGGAGATCCCTAATCACATGTGCAAAGGAAGGCCCTTTTGCTGAATAAGGTCACGTCCACAGGCTCCGGTTTCCTCCTGAGCCTAGACTGGGCCCTACCATCCTTGCCAACACTGCTTTCCCTCAGCTCTTCTCAGGCCATCGGGTAGCAATCCTACTTACCCTCTCAGACCTCGGCCAGGCCTCTGTTTCTTTGAAGTCCAGTCCTCTGTACGTTTTCTACACAGAGAAAGTAACTCCGTGGGCTGAGGAATATAGTGGCATTTATGGAAACTTAGCCAAATTCTTGCCGTTCCCAGGAATCCTGTACATCAATCCCACGGACCTGGGCTGGAACCCTCCCGTGAGTAGCTGGATTGACAAGAGGGAAGTCCAGACAGAGAGAGCCAACCTCACCATCCTGTTTGACAAGTACCTCCCGACCTGCTTAGACACACTCAGAACCAGGTAGGCCGGGAAACACGGAAGGTGACAATTTATTTATTTATTTATTTATTTTTTTTAATGTTTGTTTCATGTTTGTTCTTGCCTCCAGCGAGAATATTACACGTGTCCGCAGAGTGGGGGGGGGGTCTGAGGTTTGCAACCCGCTTTCTTGCCAGTGGACGCGTCCTTCTGGGTGTCAGGCGCCCGGCCTCGTAGTTGAGCCCAGCCCAGCCATCCGAGGTCGGTGCCGGGGAGGCGACGTGACTCAGGGACCCGTCGTTCCCGAACATTCAACAAGTCAACAAACGCCAGGACTGCGTTTCCGGGAAATTGAGGCCGCTGCTCAGAACGACCCCTGACTCCGTGGTTCACTGGCCTGTGGCGCCCCGGGGTGGAGCAGAGCTGGCCGGCGTGGGGGCCGAGGTGGAAGGGACGCCCGCGCCCCCTGTCCTGCCGCGTGCCCCGCCCCTTGCCCGATACAACCTGTCTCTAAGAGTTAGGCCATTTCCCTCTCTGGACAATTAGAAGAAGAGATGCTAAACTCTGCGTGTGTGTGTGTGTGTGTGTGTGTGTGTGTGTGTGTGCGCGCGCGCACGCGCGCATGAGTGTGTGTACGAGTGTGCGAGCGTACAAGCATGTGTACAAGCCTCTTCACCAAGCTGTGAGGATGCTGAGTGTATTCTGTGCATCCAGAGGCCGCTCACCCGATCTCCTAACTCTGTGGCCGTCGAGGAAGAAACGCGGCCATGGCTTGGGTGCTGATTACCGTTGGCCCCGATACCACCAGGCTGTGGGGCGCGTGCACGATAGTCTTCACGTTGAACAAGCGGGCCGCACAAGGGATGATGAGACAGCACCTTTTGTGTCCCGCCGAGCCTTCAGAGCCGTTTTGTGCGGCTGGTTCTGCTCCCGCCCCCCCCCCCCCCCCCGGAAGGGAATCTGGGGCCACATTCGTGACTTTTCTGGTCATTCTGCAAGAAGGCATGTCATTGCTTCCGGTCACGAACACGTGAAAACTTTAAAAACCAAACTCCATTTACGAGGAAGGCTTCTCCTGCCCCCACCTCCACCCCCACCCCGCTCAGGCCCGCTTCCTGCCGTCCACCTGCAGTGGCGAGGGTGGGGGAGTCCCCGACAGCTTCTCTCCTTACTCCTCTGGTCCCCGCCCCCCACCCATCACCAGCTGTAGCTTCTGACCCCTCAGGTCGAAAGGGGGCAGAGGAGGGCAAGGGCAGGAAGGGTCTTAACGGCTGGTACTGGCATGGCCTCGTTACCCTAAGCGTGGCAGATTTGAAATCAGACTCTTGGGGCGCCTGCGTGGCTCAGTCGGTTGAGCGTCCGGCTTCGGGGTTTGTGAGTTCGAGCCCCGCGTCGGGCTCTCTACAGTCAGCACGGAGCCTGCTTCGAATCCACTGTCCCCAGCTCTCTGCCTCTCCCCTGCTTGTTCTCTCTCTCTCTCTCTCTCTCACACACACACACACACACACACACACACACACACACACACATACAATAAATCTATAAACTGGAATCAGTAAAAAACAAAACAAAACAAATTTTTAAGTACAAAAACTAGGCCACAAAAGAGTGAAGCATATTTTCAGAAGACGAGCTCCGTCAAGTAAGCCATGATTGTATCCACAATAAGCAGCTGTCCGGGCGCACTCTGCCTCCCCGCCCGTAAGACTCGGGTTCCCGAGGAAATGTCTTCAGTGTGTGTGTTTGATTTGAGGGAACTTCTCTGAGCCGAAGGCAGGGAAGGACCAGCCTCGGCACTGCGCTGACTCTGGGAGGGCTTTTGACACTCGGGGAAACCGGAATGGTTCCTTGTTCTGTCACAGTGGCCTGTACTCCCTGAGGACTGAGGGGGGCGGTCACTGTTCAGAAAAGGGAAGAGCAGCGGGGGAGGGTATCGGAGGGAAGGGTGATGAGAAGGGACCTTCTCGGAGCACCGCGGGCCCCTTCTTGGTCGGGAGAGCTGACCCAAAAGTAGGCGGTGAGAATAAAGGCTTCGGTAGCACCTCGTAATCCCAGGGATCCTGACGGGTCACGAGTCCCCCCAAAGTAAGGGGGTGCCGAGACTGTCCAGCAAGCCTCTGGGAGAGAAGCCCGTATGTCAAAGAGCATCTCTGGGTCTGTCCCTGCAGATTCAAGAAGACGATTCCAATCCCAGAGCAGAGCATGGTTCAGATGCTGTGCCACCTTCTCGAGTGTCTCCTGGCCACAGAGGACATCCCTGCAGACTGCCCCAAGGAAACCTACGAGCTCTATTTCGTGTTTGCCGCCATCTGGGCTTTCGGCGGAGCAATGGCCCAAGATCAGGTAAGAGGAGATGCCGGGCTTGACGCCCACGCGCAAGCCCGCCGTGGCCAAAACCAGCGTTCCAGCAAAGATGAGGAAAACAGGACCGCGGAATGTCAGAATCAATCTGAAGGCATCGGGCTATTTTGTTATCTATCCGTCGCTCTGCCAGAGACGTCGGTCCCCACAGAAGGGCCCTTTGGAGCGAGACCGATGAGATCGGGCTAGGTTTTGAGCTCTTGCCTTTTGGGTCGGTGGTGCATCCGATGTCGTGGAGAGCCGCGGTGTTTTGGGACACCTGGCGGTATAGGTACGCTACTTTGCAAGGGGATGTGTTTTATAGACGGAACGATGCTGTGCTGTAGAGGCTTGAGAGGGAGGAATCCCTTTAGCGTTCCAGAACAAGCACGTACAACTCCGTCCCCGGCCAGAGTGTTAGCCAGTGCTGTCCACAGAAGCTTGGACCAAAGGTTAATTGACATCTAGGGGTAGGAAACCAAATCAGTATTTATCTCATGGTTCTGGCTCCCTGTAACCTCATGTTTAGGGGAAGGGATGTTGGCTTGGGGTATCTCGGCATCCTATTCTTTTTAAAAAGAAAAATTAAGTGTTTTTTTTTTATTTTTGAGAGACAGAGTGCAAGCAGGGAAGGGGCAGAAAGAGAGGAAGACACAGAATCCCAAGCAGGCTCCAGGCTCCGAGCTGTCAGCACAGAGCCCTACGCGGGGCTCGAACCCACAAACTGTGACACCATGACCTGAGCCGAGGTCAGTTGCTTAACCGACTGAGCCACCCAGGCGCCCCAGTGGCGTCCTACTCTTTAACCCTTCCTATATCCCCAGACGTTTTGTCGGCTTAGTTTCTTCCAAATGCAAAGTTCTCTATCTAGAAACCTCACTTCCAAGGTTGGGCAAGCCAGTCCTTTACAGCCGACTCTAGCAATCAGGCAGGGTCACATAGGGGCTTCAGACACGGACTCTGCTTTCGAATTGTAACTTTGCCACCTGATACTGGGGGGCTTTGGACAAATGGCTTCACCTCTCTCTACCTTGCTGCTCATGTGTGTACAGAGGCAGGGGTGAGGACAGCGGTGCACAGCATCTAGGGTGGTCATGAGGAGTCAAGGAAAGGATACTGTTCTGATCGTCCGACACAGATATGTGCAGAGCTCTTTGGGCTAAATCGTGCTGGCACACGTTATATGCTTATTATTCATATTCTCTCACCGTGAATATTCAGTTCTATAGCAAGTGTCTGGTGCCCCCCTCACAGCAAGGGGTCAAACAGACCCACGGTGGGTGGAGAGTTATGATTTACTCTTTCCAGTCTGGGTTGATGTGGGGCTCTTCCGAGGAGAGAGGTAAAAAGCTTCAGTCTCCCAGGGCAAAGCCATGTTCTAGAATCCAAAATGGCGGTGAGCTGGGAGAATTTGCAATGAATTTATTTTTTAAATGTTTATTTGTTTATTTCAAAGGGGGGAGAAGCAGAAAGAGAGGGAGAGAGAGAGAGACAGAATCCCAAGCAGGCTCGATGCTGTCAGCACAGAGCCCGACGTGGGGCTCGATCTCATGAAGCGTGAGATCATGACCTGAGCCGAAACCAGGAGTCGGACGCTTAACCGACTGAGCCACCCAGGCACCCCAACAATTAATTTAGAACTAACAACTAGTTTCTCTTTCGTTTTCACAGACCCTGGCTGCTAGCATCCACCCTACCTCCCTCCGCTCCCTAGCATGCTCTTTTGTGGTCCACATTCAGAAAGCAGCTCTCCCAAGCTCCTGGGATGTGTGCCTTTCTCCCTCTCCCTGTCCCTCCCCTCTCCAGATCCTGGTGGGAAAGGGGGAATTCCCCAGGGCAGGACAATGCCTGAAACTGGGAATTGGGCGTCTGAGAATCTCACACTGCCTCCTGCAGTCCTCGGAGCTTCTCCGTGGACTGCTTCTTGGAGGCAAGGACTCCGGCAGGATGGATGAGACCTCACCAAGTCCAGAGATCCAGAAGGCATAGGTCACTTCTTTCCATCAAATGCACACCCTGACCTTTCAGCTGCTGAAATGTCAGACAGCAACCACTGTCGGGCTTCTCCCCCGTTTCAGTGCTTAGTAGGCAGTGGCGGGGTGGGGGCAGTCAGGATGAAGACTCTTGGTCAATTTTTCTGTGTCTGAATACATTTTAAATCCACTCAACTCTTTTTAAAAAGCCCAGGAGAAAGCGTCCTCCCAGGCATCCCGGAGCACTTGGAACTGCAGGTGGCCATGCTCGCACATGGGGAAAGGACACAGGAGAAAGCTTTTAGCAGCAGGGAATGCCCAAGACCCCTACCCAACCTGCATTCAAGCCAAACACCAAAATTAGCGCTATAAATAGCAAGATAGGAAGTTGGCCAAAGAATTCACGTCAGGAACACCAGTGGTGCTTAATGTTTGAAAAGCTGTCATTAAAGCAAAGCACGAATTCAGCATGCAGCCCGTACCTGAGTGCCAGCTGCAAAAGCAAAAGAACTTGGTGCTGGAGGAGGTTCTCCCTAAAGGACTTTGCAGGGGATCATGGGTAGTGGCCTCTCAGAAGCAAATGACCTCTCGGAGAGCACGTGCTCTGGAGACCGGAAGCCTGGGTTCGGCACCACGTGCTTTGGAAGTGGAGCCTTCTGAGTTGTGGTCTTTTCATATGTAAAAATAGGAGTAATTTGCCCTCGCCAGGCTTCCTGGGAGCGCAGCAAGGATCAGATGAGGTGATGTTACAGCCCAAGGTCTTCTACGGTGTACGGGTGCACCTTAGTGTCGTCAAGTTCAGAGGACAGAAAGGGAGGGGGGACCGCAGGACTGTCCAGATCCAAAGGCGATGGGGATTTCTGAAGGCCACCTCTTCCTTAAGGTCACTGCTGCAGAGACACCCAGAGAGCTGAACTGAGAAAGAGCTGTTGGATGGCTCAGCAGAGGTGACCTTGTGTTTAGCGTCCAATTATGGTGGAGGTGAGGCCAAGTGCTGGGTTACAGGGATGAGGCGATGTTGGTGTGGCCCAGCCCACGGCGTGGCCGTTAACTGGCCACGGAGCTCCAAGTGGCCTTGGCGGCAGAAGGGGAAGACGCACCCAGCCTGTTTTCTTTTCTTTTTTTTTTCCTTATTAGAGTGAATTTTATTTTATTTTTTTTATTTCAGATTTTTTATTTTATTTATTTATTTATTTATTTATTTATTTATTTATTTATTTTTTTTAAATATATGAAATTTATTGCCAAATTGGTTTCCATACAACACCCAGTGCTCATCCCAAAAGGTGCCCTCCTCAATACCCATCACCCCCCCTCCTCTCCCTCCCACCCCCCATCAACCCTCAGTTTGTTCTCAGTTTTTAAGAGTCTCTTATGTTTTGGCTCCCTCCCACTCTAACCTCTTTTTTTTTTTTCCTTCCCCTCCCCCATGAGTTTCTGTTAAGTTTCTCAGGATCCACATAAGAGTGAACACATATGGTATCTGTCTTTCTCTGTATGGCTTATTTCACTTAGCATAACACTCTCCAGTTCCATCCACGTTGCTACAAAGGGCCATATTTCATTCTTATTCCTTGCCAAGTAGTATTCCATTGTGTATATAAACCACGATTTCTTTATCCACTCGTCAGTTGACGGACATTTAGGCTCTTTCCATAACTTGGCTATTGTTGAGAGTGCTGCTATAAACATTGGGGTACAAGTGCCCTTATGCATCAGTACTCCTGTATCCCTTGGGTGAATTCCTAGCAGTGCTATTGCTGGGTCATAGGATAGGTCTATTTTTAATTTTTTGAGGAACCTCCACACTGTTTTCCAGAGTGGCTGCGCCAGTTTGCATTCCCACCAACAGGGCAAGAGGGTTCCCGTTTCTCCACATCCTCACCAGCATTTATAGTCTCCTGATTTGTTCCTTTTGGCCACTCTGACCGGCGTGAGGTGATATCTGAGTATGGTTCTGATTTGTATTTCCCTGATGAGGAGTGACGTTGAGCATCTTTTCATGTGCCTGTTGGCCATCCGGATGTCTTC
This sequence comes from Leopardus geoffroyi, assembly GCF_018350155.1. Taxonomy (NCBI): domain Eukaryota; kingdom Metazoa; phylum Chordata; class Mammalia; order Carnivora; family Felidae; genus Leopardus; species Leopardus geoffroyi. Next base: position 5,696,545 of record NC_059330.1, read on the forward strand.
TTTAGAGAAGTGTCTATTCATGTTTTCTGCCCATTTCATCACTGGATTATTTGTTTTTCGGGTGTGAAGCTTGGTGAGCTCTTTATAGATTTTGGATACTAGCCCTTTGTCCGATATGTCATTTGCAAATACCTTTTCCCATTCCGTCGGTTGCCTTGTAGTTTTGTTGATTGTTTCCTTTGCAGTGCAGAAGCTTTTTATCTTCATGAGGTCCCAAAAGTTCATTTTTGCTTTTAATTCCCTTGCCTTTGGGGCTGTGTCAAGTAAGAAATTGCTACGGCTGAGGTCAGAGAGCTCTTTTCCTGTTTTCTCCTCTAGGGTTTTGATGGTTTCCTGTCTCACATTCAGGTCCTTTGTCCATTTTCAGTTTATTTTTGTGAATGGTGTGAGAAAGTGGTCTAGTTTCAATCTTCTGCATGTTGCTGTCCAGTTCTCCCAGCACCATTTGTTAAAGAGACTGTCTTCTTTCCATTGGATATTCTTTCCTGCTTTGTCAAAGATTAGTCGGCAACCTGTTTTCTTCTAAAGGTGACCTTCGCCTTGGTTTTTCCACATAAATCTACAATCTGATTTTTAAGGGACGTTGAAAATCTTGAAGGATTGTATCCATGAGTCAAAAATAGGTTTTTTCCTCCAAGGCTTCCGGTCGCAGAGCACATTACTGAGAAGGTCCTGCACCCCCTTCGTCTGAATTCGTGTCAGAATAAGAACACACAGATCTGTCCGTCTGTATCGGGACTTGTTTCCGTTCTCATTCCAAAGCAAGAGAATTCAGTCCTACTTACCCAGTAGGCAACAAAATGAGCTGCCCCACTGGCCGCAAGCCCAGAATCACTGCCCACGCGCCCAGCTTCCTCGTCTGTCCCGCCCTCCGGGAACATTTCCCTAAAATGTCCAGTCTGGGTCTCTTTTTAGGTTTCCTTTTTGGGGATTTTTCCTAGGTCTGTATGCTCAAAGAATGGGCTTATTGCCAGTAGTGACGGGTATGTTATGGGGTGCGTGCATGGGCGCGTGCACGCATGTGCCCGTGTCTGGCATGTTTTGGCTTGGACATAGTAAGATAATTTTAAAAAATTTTTTTAATGTTTATTTATTTTTGAGACAGAGACAGAGTATAAGCAGGGGAGGGTCAGAGAGAGAGGGAGACACAGACTTGGAAGCAGGCTCCAGGCTCTGAGCTGTCAGCATGGAGCCTGACGCGGGGCTCGAACTCATCAACCGCAAGATCATGACCTGAGCCGAAGTCGGACGCTCAACCGACTGAGCCACCCAGGCGCCCCTATAGTAAGATAATTTGAGTACACCGGGAGCGCAGCCCTGAGGGGCTCGTGATCTAACACGCGTGCATGTGAATCACGTATCTCTACCTATTCCTTCCGTCAGAAAGACCAGTTTAGCTTTGTCTCTGCTGCTCTTACATTTTAGAAATTTTAGCTCTTGGGGCACCTGGGTGGCTCAGTCAGTTAAGCGTCCAACTCTTGATTTCGATTCAGGTCACGATCTCGTGGTGTCGTGAGTTCAAGCCCCGCATCAGGCTCTGCGCTGGCTAGCGGATCCTGCTTGGGATTCTGTGTCTGTCTGTCTGTCGTCTGTCTCTCTCTCTCTCTGCCCCTCCCCCACTTGCACTGTCCCTGTCTCTCTCAAAATAAATAAACTTAAAAAAAAAATAAATTTTAGCTCTTGAAGGAAGACCTTCAGAGTCCTCGGAAGTTCTCTTTTCTGGGGTGCTCATTTCACAGCTGACACTGAGGCACAGAAGGAGGTGAGGCTCTTCTCACGCCACCACCCTGCACCCCCCAGGTGCCAACAGCCTCCATTTGTATCCGTTCCGTCCCTAACCGCCCCCCTGGAGTTGCTGGGTCTCTGCGGTCTGGGAGGAAGGGGGTCGATCTGTCTTTTCATCTTGCGGTCATGGGACCCCACTCTTTTCGGTGTTCTCACACCCCGTGAAGAGTCTCAGATGCACAGTGCCGGGGGGACTCAGCCGCACGGTCGAGCGGTGGCACTCGTGTCCCCGCACTGATGCGCCTCGTCAGGGCTGGTCCCCAGGGAAGCAGCATCCTTCCTGGAGAAGCCACTCCATCGGGCAGGTCTGCAAAGCCTTTCGTGGCCCCGACCTTCTGCCCGACGGCCGGGCAGTCTGTCCAGGCTTCGCAAGCTCCGGAGAGCCTCGTCTCCTGACCCGCTTTGTTCTGGCAGCTTGCGGACCACCGGGAAGAGTTCAGCAAGTGGTGGCTCGCGCATTTCAAGACAGTCAAGTTTCCCTCCCAGGGAACCGTCTTTGACTACTACATAGACCCGGAGACCAAGAAATTCGAGCCCTGGTCCAAGCTCATCCCCCGGTTTGAATTCGACCCCGAGATGCCTCTGCAGGTGAGTGTGGCCGAGTGACCGAGGATGTCTGCTTGTGCCGAGGGTCCGTAGCGGTCCTAGTCACAGTCCGTTATCGGCCCTCAAGTGTTTTAACCTTGCTGGCAACCAGTCACGCCCAGCGACGTGCTTTTCGAGAGGAGACTCTCGGTGCAGGGAAGCCACAGAAACCCCGCAAAGACTAGCTAACTTGATTCGCAGACTCCAGCGGCATCCTGGGGGCGGAAGGTTCTAAAGCGCGTTAGAGAGGCCACAGGGAGGCAGACGGAGCTGGCCGAGGAGGGAGGGGATCTCTCCACCCCGAGAATGAACTCCCGGAGTGGTGTTAGCGTGCATGCGAAGGAAGGCGCCCCTGCCCCAGGTAGCGAGCCAGCGCCCCCTCGCCAGGGGGAGTCCCTCTTCTGAAATGTTCCGGAACGTTCCGCCCCGCATCTGTTTCTCCCACGAGCCTGCCCATCGTGTCCTCCCCGCAGACTTGCCTGGTGCCCACGGGCGAGACCGTCCGAGTGTGCTACTTCCTGGAGCGGCTCCTGGAGCGGCGGCGGCCGGTCATGCTGGTGGGGACCGCGGGGGTCGGCAAGTCGGTCCTGGTGGGAACCAAGCTGGCCAGCCTCGACGCCGAGGAGTACCTGGTGCAAAACGTGCCGTTCAACTACTATACCACGTCGGCGATGCTGCAAGGTGAGGGCCGGAGCGCGTGGAGGGTGGTGTGGGGGCGTCTGAGTGGCCACGTGCCCCCGACATGGAGCCGGGACAAAGCATCAGGCACCTGTTGGGGTTCCCCCGTGCCCCCCCCCATCTCCTACATTCCTCCCGGGCCAGGAGTCGAACACAGAGAGGTTCAGCACCTTAACGCCAAAGAAAGTGGGCATGCACAGAAGCATTTCCGTAGGCTTGTAGACTGCTGGCACAGGAAGTGTCTCTAGAGAGCATTTCCTTCCCGTCTCGCCTCCCCGTATCTCCTAGATGGGGAAACTGAGGCTCGGGTAGAAGCGCGCGATTGCCCAAGGTCCCCGTTAAGCAGCAAGGCTGGCATAGCACATCCAGGCTTCTGAGCACGAAGAACATGCTTCTCACCGGGAGCTGACACGCCGGGCTGCCGAGTGGGCACGGGTCCTCCAGGTGTGGCTTCAGGGTCAGACGCTCGCTGCAGGAACGTCCCCCTCGCCAGAGGCACTTTCTCCTTGACCCTCACAACAGGGTCTCCTCGTATAGAGAAACACTCATCACATGAACCCTGGAAGAAGCTTCCTTTTGACGAAGCGCCCGAGCCAAGCTCCTGACCAGAGGAGGGCGGTGGCAAGGCTGGGGAGAACCCAGCTCTTCCCCCTGATGCCATAACTGGGCCGTGCTTCCCACGTGAGACCCCGGTGCACGCCCGCATGTGGAATGCCACGCACCCGGCTGTTTGCACACCGGCCAGTTGCAGGCCGTCACTTGGTACACGAGGACGAGCCCAGCACTCTCCCTGTCCGACATCCAGGCCAGCAGACTTGCAAACTGGGCTTTACTCTGACCACCTCTTGCCCAGCCTGGACAAGCTGGGCACCCAGTGCTCCCGTGGCCCCTCCCAGCGGGATCCCCAGAGTCAGCCAGTGTGGTCTTGGCGGGGTTCCGCGTCCACAGCTCCCACGTGGAGAACAGCTCGCCTCCCTCCTTCCTCCTGACCATCCCGCCGGGTCTTCCGAGGCCCGGGGCCCAGCCAGCTCCGCGTGCTGTCGGGGGCACCAGTGTCTGCTCCCTGCCTCTCAGAGCAGTTAGGCACCCGCACGCCTGCACCTGTCACCCCTCGGTGACAGGCCCTCCTCCGCCTCTTTGTCAAGAAAGCCTCGGGGCTCCTCCCCCTGCTGGGCTCATGAATGCTGCCCAGGGTCCGTCGCGACCCTAGTGCCCACGTGAACCTGAGCAAGTAAGACAACACGAAATGAGGAAGGCTCGTGGCACAGATTCACTAGTGGGTCGGTGACGTGAGCGTCTTTGAACAGCCAAAGAACACCTGCGTTTTCTTTGTTGCTCTTGCCCCTGTAAATGGCTGCGGGCGTCACGCGCTTTGAAGTTTCATCTGCACGATTAACGCTTTTTTTCTCCGGCACCTTGTAAAAACTGCACAACCACCCAGACACACCTATCCGTTTCTGTGGCGGAAATACTCCCACCTTTGTGGTGGTCACCCTCCATGGTATTTGCACTTCCCAGGCAGAGTGGGTGACAATCATTCAGATATGATGAGTTTTGAATATCCTCACCTTTGTTTTTTTTGGAATATAATGTAATTAGTTGTAAGCTTATTTATTTTTTAATGTTTTTTTTTTTTTTTTTTTTGAGACACAGAGACAGAGGAACAGAGTGCGAGTGGAGGAGGGACAGAGAGGGGGGGGAGACACAGAATAATCCAAAGCAGGGTCCAGGCTCCGAGCTGTCATCACAGAGCCCGATGGAGGGCTCGAACTCACAGACCGGACTGTGAGATCACGGCCTGAGCTGAAGTCGGACGCTCAACCGACTGAGCCACCCAGGCACCCCTAATTTATATTTTATTATTTTTTTTATTAGAGAGTGTGTGCACACGAACAGGGGAGAGGGTCGGAGGGAGGGAGGAAGAGAGAGAGAGAGAGAGAGAGAGAGAGAGAGAGAGAGAGAGAATCTCAAGCAGGCTTTGTGCTCAGCATGCAGCCCAACACAGGGCTCAATCCCATGACCCTGGGATCATGACCTGAGCCAAAAATCAAGAGTCAGACGCTCAACTGACTGAGCCACCCAGATGCCTCATTATCTAATTTATTGTTTAAATACCGGCTGTGCTTAATAATCCAGCTTGCAGAATTCCCTCAGTGTTAACCATGGGCTCTCACTTGCTTCATCTCTCTTCCGTGAGACCTTGGCCACCATCATGGTATGCCGTGTTGTGGCCTTGCATCGTGGCCTGACATTGCCACGTTAATGCCCGGCGGTGGCCGTAAGCGGACTTCACGTGCCTGTCTGGCTCACTTGTTGACCCCGTTTGTTCCTGGGAGAACATACCTGCCCTTATTTGCAAGCCTGGAGTCCGGTGACCGACCAGATTATGAGCTCTGCCCATTTGCTCTGATTCTTAAATCTATGATCGGTAGGCTAATATCAACAAGTGACATTTATCAAACATTCATCAAGTATGTGTCAGGTGCCAACCTGAGATTGGAAGCTGACCTGTTTTTATTTATTTATTTTGCATAATTTTTTTTAAAGTTGATTTATTTTTGAGAGAGAGTGCGCGCATGCAGGCAGGGGAGGGGCAGAGAGAGAGTGAAAGAGAGAGAATCCCAAGCAGGCTCCACACTGTCTGCGTGGAGCCTGACGCGGGGCTCGAACTCACGAGCCGTGAGATCGTGACCTGAGCCGAAAGCGACAGCCAGGCAGTTAACCGACTGAGCCACCCAGGTGCCCCGGAAGTTGACATGTTTTTAGATCATTTCATCATTTACAGCCCCATAAAGTAAGTCCTTGTATCATCCCCGTGTTGTAGATGAGAAAGTCAAGGCAGAGGAGTTAAATAAGCTCTCCGAGGCCATGCCGAGAGTGATGATGGAGCCAGGGTTTGAACCCAGACAGAGTCTGTGCTCTTTTTTTGTTGTTTTTATTTATTTTTGAGACAGAGAAGGTGCCCGGGAGGGGCAGAGAGAGAGACAATCCCAAGCAGGCTCCATGCTGTGATTGAGGACGCTGACACGGAGCTCTAACTCATGAACCGTGAGATCATGACCTGACTCAAAGTCAAAACTTCAACCAACCTAGCCACCCAGGCGCCCCCAGAGCCTTGCCCTTAACAACAAGGTTACATTGGCTCCCTGGTAGGAAAATACCACAAAAACTGTAATAAATATTTGCTGTTATTACTATTACCGTTCGTGGTATCATTCGAGTATTCTGGAGGAGTTGTTCCCTAGAATGCTATTGTCAGGTTTCTGCATGTAAGCAAACACTTTAAATAGTAAAAATTCATAAGCAAGGAAAGGGAGACGAGCTGTTTGCTCTTCTCCCGGGTCCTCTCGCCCGGACCTCTCCATCTTCTCCTGGGTCCCCAACCTGGAAGGTTTTCTCCTTCTGTCCTGGTGAAACACAGAGAATTATTCAGAAGAGTCAGCCTGCTGTCAGATGGGGCCAGGATAACACCGGCCATCACTGCAGCTGGACACAACACTCCTGTGTCCCGTTAGCTCCCTAGTGGCCTCTTGGTCCCTTCCGTCCTCCACACTAGAGTTGGGTGAAGCTTCTGCTGTCCAGAAGCAGCCAGGAACTTGGGACTAACCCAGAGCCCAAGAGGAGCAGCATAAAGGCCACAAAGTCCACGCAGCAGAGCTCATACCCGTGACTCTGCAAAAAAAAAGAAAATGCTGAATTCCCTTACGTGGAGCCTCATGCCTCTTTCTGTTGGTCACAGTCCAAACTACTTTGTTTATTTGGCCTCTCAGCCTAAAACGTTTTAGAAGCAACAAAATGGCGGGAGAAAGGATGCTGATGACGCTTAGGAAAAGGGGAGCCAGGAACCTGGTATCCCAGAGGGCAGAGAACATTTCAGAAAGGAGATTCTCAAAGGGCAGCTACCCCGGTCTCAGACAAGAGGCAGATTCTCCCACGCACATCCTGAGCCCAACGCTCTTTCTGCAGCCGAGTGCCTCTGTCGCCTTTTGTGCCTAAGAGCCTGCGTAATTACGAACAGATCCAGTGTGCTGTGGTGTATGGTCTGCTTCCCGGGGCAGGTAGTACACCCAGACAGGTGTGCAAGATGTGTGTGGGGCCACTTCAGACCCGTTATAAACACACATCAAGCCCCACATCAGGCTCTGCGCTCATAATGCAAAGCCCGCTTGGGATTTTCTCTCTCTCTCTGCCCCTCCTGTACTCACACTGTCTCTGTCTCCCTCAAAAGAAATAAACCGGGGTGCCTGGTGGCTCAGTCGGTTGGGCGTCCGACTTCAGCTCAGGTCATGGTCTCAAGGTTTGTGAGTTCGAGCCCCGCATCAGGCTCTGTGCTCACAGCTCGGAGCCTGGAACCTGCTTCGGATTCTGTGTCTTCTCCTCTCTCCACCCCTCCCTTGTTCATGCTCTGTCTCTATCTCTCAATAATGAATAAATGTTAAAAAAAAATTAAAAATTAATATAAAAAATTTTTTAATTAAAGAGATATAAAAGTATACATATATATACACTCACATACCTATGCTTATATACACTTAGGCTATTTCAAGAAGCACACACAACTGATAACAGCAGGTGCCCCTGGCAAGGAGAACTAGACGCTGAGAAGGAGCGGTGGAGAATTACTTAAACTTTTTTTTTTTAATTTTTTTTTCAACGTTTATTTATTTTTGGGACAGAGAGAGACAGAGCATGAACGGGGGAGGGGCAGAGAGAGAGGGAGACACAGAATCGGAAACAGGCTCCAGGCTCTGAGCCATCAGCCCAGAGCCTGATGCAGGGCTCGAACTCCCGGACCGCGAGATCGTGACCTGGCTGAAGTCGGACGCTTAACCGACTGCGCCACCCAGGCGCCCCTTAAACTTTTTAGAAATTATGAAATAACTCAAGCCTGCAGGGAAGGACAGAAAATAATGTAACAGATGCCCATGTACCCACCACCCAGATTTCACAGACGTTAAAGTTGTGTCATTTTGCTACAAATCTTAGCAGTAAGTACAACCAGCACACCACCCCCACCCGCCTTCCTGCCCCTCATCGACCAAGTACTAAAGTTGATGTGTATCATTCTGAATCTCCACCTTCTCTTAGGTTTTTAAGTTCCAGCCAACACGCGGCATAATAATAGGTCCAAGCGTCCGATAGGGTGATTCCACTCTTCCATACAACCCCCGGTGCTCAATACAAGTGCACTCCTTAATCCCCATCTCCTCTTCCGCCCCATCCCCCACCCCCTCCCGCCTGGTGACCCTCGGTTTGTTCTCTGCGGTTGAGAGTCTATTTCTTGGTTTGTGTCTCCTCCTTTCCCCCTTGACTCCTTTGCTTTGTTTCTTAAATTCCACCTGTGCGTGAAACCAGATGGTGTTTGTCTTTCTTGACCTACCTCGTGTAGCGTCATGCTACCTGGTTCCATCCGTGTTGTTGCAAGTGGCAACATTTCACTCTTTTTTATGGCTGAGTGATATTCCATTGTGTATATGTACCGCCTCTGTATCCATTCGTCCCTCCATGGACACTTGGGCTGTTTCCACAGTGTAGCTACTGTGTAGCTAGTGCTGCTATAAACATTGGGCTGCATGTATCCCTTTGAATTAGTACTTTTTATATTCTTCAGATAAATACCTAGTAGTGCGGTTGCTAGATCGTAGGATATTTCTGCCTTTAACTTTCTGAGGCACCTCCATACCGTTTTCCAGGGTGGCTGCACCTTTTTGCATTCGCACCAACAGTGCAAGAGGGTTCCCTGTGTCCGCATCCCATAAACACCTGTTGTTTCTTGTGTTGTTGATGTTAGCCCTTCTGACAGGTGTGAGGCGATACTGTGGTTTTGGTTTGTGTTTCCCTGGTGACCCGTGATGTTTCGCAAAATGGATTAAAGACCCAAGTGTGAGACCCGAAACCATCAAAATCCTGGGGGAGAACACAGACAGTAACCTCTCTGATGTCGGCCATAGCAAATTCTTTCTAACCTCTTTGACGTCGGCAGAGCAAATTCTTTGTCTCCTGAGGCAAGGGACACAAAAATAAAAATAACCTATTGGGACTTCGTCAAAGTAAAAAGCTTCTGCACAGTGAAGGAAACAATCAACAAAACTAAAAGGCAGCCTACTGAATTGGAGAAGGTATTTGCAAAGGACATATCCGATAAAGGGTTGGGGTCCAAAATATTTAAAGAACTTATAGAACTCAACACTTAAAAAAAAACAATCCAGTATAAAGTGGGCAGAAGACATGAATAGACATTTTTCCAAAGACATCCAGATGGCCAACAGACACATGGAAAGATGCAAACTTACAATTTTAATATATACATGTACCCATAAAAAAACACAATGTTGTGTTGTATTTACATTTTAAATATGTGATCATACTGAAAGTTCCTTTGAGAACTTACTTTTTTAATCATTATCCGTTTTGATGCGTGTAGATCTATTTCATTGGTTTTCACAGCTGCACAGAATTCCATTGTAGGAATAAACCACAGCCCGTTTATCCACATTCCTACTAAAGGCGGTATAATTTTTTTTTTTTGCCATTTTCCCTTTAAAAATGCATTGTTGGCTTATAATTGACATATAACACATATGGCACATATTAAAGTATAACAATTTGAGGGGCACCTCAGTGGCTCAGTCAGTTAAGCCTCCGACTCTTGATTTCGGCTCAGGTCATGAGCTTACGGTCCATGGGTTCAAGCCCTGCATCGGGCTCTGCGCTGACCGCACAGAGTCTGCTTGGGATTCTGTCTCCCTCTCTCTGTCCCTCTCGTGCTCGCACACTCACTCTCCCTCTCTCAAAAACAGACATTTAAAAATAATACTAAAGTATACAATTTGAGAAGTTTTGAGATACTTACACACCCCCGACACCATCACTATGGTTGAAATAATGAGCATATCCATCACCTCTGGAAGTTTCTGGTGTTCTTGGGCAATCCCTCCCTCCCTCCCTTTCCACCCTGCCCATGCCTAGGCAACCACTGACCAGTTTCTATCGCAGTCAGTTAGTTCATATTTCCTAGAATTGCCTGTGATGGAATCGCACAATACATGCTTTTTTTCCCTTTCTTTTTTTTTTTCTTTTTTTTTGGTCTGGCTTTATTCACTCGGCATGATTTTGAGATTTGTCCCTGTTGTTGAGTGTTTCAATAGTTCATTCTTTTCATTTTTGAATAGCAAGATGAAATATGTAAAAAACTCACAATGAGTCCTACCATAAAGTAAATGCTTAGTAAGTGGAAGCTGTTACTATAATAATATTAAAACCATTCCTGAATTTAAGAATCTATAACTATTATGCGATCATTTCTAAAACCCCTCACTGCCAAAACATAAGGAACCCAGGTAAACCCCTTTTGCTTTGGAAAGGGGGTTTAACTTCAACTATACTAAAACAAAAATAATGTTGGGGCATCTGGGTGGCTCAGTCGGTTGGGCGTCCGACTTCAGCTCAGGTCATGATCTCACGGTCCGTGAGTTCGAGCCCCGCATCGGGCTCTGTGCTGACAGCTCAGAGCCTGGAGCCTGTTTCAGATTCTGTGTCTCCCTCTCTGCCCCTCCCCCACTCATGCTTGCTCGCTCTCTCTCTCTCTCAAAAATAAATAAAAACATTAAAAAGTTTTTAAAACAAAAACGATGTTTTGGTAAGAAAGGTTCTGACGTTCAAATGGGAAGTAACCCCACCCTGCAGGTCAATTCATGGAGGTCTGCGGGGGGATATTTTACAGTTGACGGATCCAGCTAGCCCATCAAATGCCCTGTTTCTCAAAGTCAGATGTTCTTTTATAGAGGACGCAGCTGGTTAATAAACCCTGCACCCCTTGTGTCTCATCTCTTCCAGCTCTGGGGTCTCCACCAACTATGGTTCTCAATGCAGGCCCAGTAGTCTCAAATACAAATGGGGTTGTGTTTCAAGGCATTCCCATGGCTCACCCGTGGAGGCAACACGTGCTTTATGTGCTGTTTGTACTGTGCCAAACATTGAGCTCAGGGTCCCGCCCCTTTAGTGCATTTAACCCTCCCCATCCAGTGAGACACCATGTCAGCAATGCCTTTGCCACGCAGCAGAAAATCTGACGGCAGTGACGTGGACAGAATTTGTTTTTCACGCAGCAAGAAGTCTTGAGGTAGGCAGTTACTAATGCGAAATCCGTGGCTCAATGATATCGATGCTATAATATCTATTCTCTTAGCTGCTTCCTCAGGTTGGCAGAATGGCTGCTGCTCCTGCCATCACATCTGCGTTCCCAATGGAACAAAGGAAAAGATAAAGGAGAGAGTTAGGGCCCATGTCAGGGAACGAGAGCTCTCCAGGAACCCCGGTGACCTATACATGTGTCTTCCCGTTCAGAACTGTGTCACAGGGCCACCCTCGCTGGAAAGTGACTCAGAGAGGAGGATTTTGGAAACGGTGTCCATCACAGATCTGACAGTCTCTGATTTTGCAAGATGAGAAAAATGAGGCTTAGAGGTGTTAAGGGACTTCCCTGAAAGTCCCACAAGGAGTTAAGAGCCAAGCGGTCTTATTTGGTCGGCTTTGATGAGATTCTAGGTCAGGCTTCTTGCTTTTCACGCTCGAATGCCCACTTTGCTTCCGTTCATCTGATATCTAGAGCACATGGATGGTCTTCCCTTTGATAGTAAATCAAATCGGCCCTTCGGGTAGTCATCGAAAGACTCAGATTCCAACTGACTTCTCTCCAGCAGCTGCCCAGAGCACAGATCAAGAACACTGAACCCTCGCGTTGAGGGAGGCAGGGACCCGCCCTCCTCCTATCCTTCTAAACCCGCAGACCCACTGCAATGCTTTCGTTTCCTTTACTGAGTTACAATTTAATGATCCACCCTTGGGCTTCGCTGAGGCTCAGGAGGATGAAAGATAACTTTAAGTTACTGTTACATCTCCTGTAAAACGCCCATTGACGACCTTGCTCATCCTGCAACCCGATATTCCTTTAGGAAGTATCCAGGATACATGCCCGCTAGAATTCAGCGCCTGGAAAAATTTTTTTCGTAGAAAATTAGAAGTGGATGTGTACCAGTAATCCAGGATGTCGTGGTTGCTGTAACTAAACACAGGTTTAGTTCTGAGATTTCAGGTAGGCGTGAGATACATTTTTCTTTGGTTACAGTAACCCTGTCATCTGGATCATGGGTCCAGTCACGTTTCTTTTCCTATATGGCTTTGGAATCCTTGGTTAGTCTCCTTTAATTGGTCTGTTTTATGTCTGCAAATACTTGAAGCCTCTCTCGTTTTTTTTTTTTTTTTTAGAAAATATGAGTAATTTGGGGTGCCTGGGTGGCTCAGTTGGTTAAGCGTCTGACTTCTGATCTCACAGTTCATGGGTTCAAGCCCCACGCCAGGCTCTGTGCTGATAGCTCGGAGCCTGGAGCCTGCTTCAGATTCTGTGTCTCCCTCTGTCTCTGCCCCTCGTGCACTCGCTCTCGCTCTCTCTCAAAAATATTTTAAAAATTAAAAGAAAATATAAGTAATTTTTAAGACTAAAAGAATTTGCAATGACCCATAGACAAGACAGTCTAGAAAGCGAAACAGGAGAAGCAAAGAAACGGACCAGGCATCGAGGGACTTATATCTACAGCGTAAAGAGAGGAGGCTGAGGATGATGCGCTTCACGATTCTGAATTCTCTTGCCATCCACCTGCAATTTAAATGATTCGTTTAACAAATATTTGAGCCCTTAATTACACTCGTTAGATAGGAGCTCAGGCGTCTGAATCTCTGTGCGATGTGAATCTCTGTAACCCATTCATTAACAGGTTGAGGTTAGACAGGACCCGAAAAGATCCGGTCGAACCCTCAACCCGGGGAGCCTCGCGCTTCCATCATTACAGATAGCTCGTCCGCCTGTCTTTCAAAAAGGAGATGACAGGAAATTAAATCATGAAAAGATCTGTCACCTCGTGGGCCAGACACACGGCTCAGGATAAGCGGAGGTGGCTTCAGAGTATAGGAAGCATAGATTTGAGACGACAGAGAAACCACTCCATAAATTTTGGTACCTCCAAATTATGGGACACGGTGCAGCAATTAAAATCATGTCTTAGGAGGCTATATTATCATATGATGTTTACGTGGATGGACAAAGTATACACAAGCAGAATATGCAAAACTGATTTTGTAAAGGAAAAACCAAACAGACCCAATAGACTGGAATGAAATCCGCCAAGATCTTGAAAACAGTGGCTCCCGCGAGGTGATCGAATTACAGGTAATTTTCGTTTTCATCATTATGATTTTCTCCGTTTTTTAATCTTTATGGAATGAATATGTATTACTTTTACAATCACGCAGAGCATGATTATATTTGGAAGGAATAAATGCAAAGTCCGTGCAGTATAATGGAAATGTCTCAACACATGAAAAACTAGATGGTGTAGAAAGAAAATAGCTCGAAGCAAAGGAGAAGTGGTACAAAATGAGACGTGATTAATTACTCACAATCTCTGTCAAAAAGCGTGGCCAGGCGGTGGGTTCACGAAACCGGGGATTTCTCCAGCGCAGAAGTCACCTTGTGACAACGTTTAAGTGATTTGCGACCCAAGGTAATCCAGGTTAGGGCCACTTGGTGGCTGTGGGACCTGGGACAGAGTCCTTTATTCTCTCTAAGCCTCTTGCTTCTCTAGAGTAAGTGGGGGAGAGGCAGAGAGGGAGGGAGGGAGGGAGAGAGAGAGAGAGAGAGAGAGAGAGAGAGAGAGAGAGAATCCCAAGTAGGTTCTGCACTGTCAGCATGGAGCCTGCGGTGGGGCTCAAACCCTCGAACCCGCTCATTTGTTAAAAGATTTTTAACACATGATAGGGCTGCTCTGAGGGGTCAGTGATGACAGGCGTGTAATGGGCTCCATATAGAGCCTTTAGCGATGCGTTGCAGAAGAACAGACATCCTACTCCGAGCTCAGAGACCGTAAGAATCTGTGGGACAGGGGTGGTCAAGGACAGACATAAACAGGGGCTGGGGTGTCAGGGCTTGCCTGCGAGGGCTCTCTCTCGGGGTGATATGCAAGGTGCATCAGCCTCAGTATCTACAGACCTGGATCCTCACTCGGCAAGGTACGCAAACAACCTCAGCCTCTGTGTTCTTAATTACGACATTGATATAACGTATCTTTCTTTGCTATTCCTGGGGCTTACCATTCGCTCCTTCCTTAATTTTATGAATGTCTTTCGGACACCCTACTGTGTGCGAGATAAAAAAAGCAGAGAAAGATTTCCTGTCCTCATGGAGTTTATAGTGCGGAGGGGGTTAAGGTGACACACACACGATACGTAAGTTGAATGTATGGCATTCTAAGTGGTGATGCGTGTCACAGAGAATAACGAAGCCGGCACAGAGAACTGGGGTGAGGGGTGAGTGTGGGCTAGAGGGCAGGCAAGGGCTCACCGAGAGATGGCATTGGAGCAGGTTAATGTCTGATGGAAGCGAGGGAGGAAGCTCTGTTGGAATTTGGGAGAAAGGATTACCGGCAGGGAGGACGACAGCCAGCGCAAAGGCCCTGTGGCAGCGAACGTGTCGGAACAGGATGGCTGCAGCAGAGAGAGTGAACAGGGCAGCCTCGAGAGAGAAGAACCGAGATGCGAGGTTTGTGGACGGAACCACACTGGCTTTTGCCCCAGGGGCGTTTCAAGCGGGAGACGGGCAGGATCTGATTTCCAGCCGGCGAGGGTGCTCCCGTCTGCTGCTTTGAGAACACCGGGTGGCGAGGAGATCAAGGGCGAAAGCAGGGAGGCCCTTGGGACGATGTCGTGGCGAGCAGGTGAGAGCCGCTGGGCAAAGGGCGGTCGCGGCGGACACGGCGAAATGAGAACGGATGGGGACCTGCTTGGAAAATGCACTCGATCTTAGACCGCTCGCTGGTGTTGCGATCTCGCAGAAGCAACTGTGTGAAGAGCGGAGAGTAGCAGGTGCCGCGCGCGGCCACAGGCGGGACACCAGCCCGTCCGAGGGGAGACGTTCGGTGAGCTGATGAACTCGGGGGGCCCAGGTATGGGCCTGACCGTCAGGACTTGTCTGCGATGGTGCAGGACCCTGAAACGTGAGGGGACGATCACATGTCCCTTGTGCGTCTCGCGCGTGGGATGCCTTCACCATCAGCTTACGTCCACCTGCTTCTCCGGTTCTGCCTGGAAACTGTCACTTCCCGCCCTGCGTCCGGGAGGGGAGTCGCAACAGCGTCTGGCCGCGTAGGGAGCAAAAACACGGCTGCCTTTCCCGAGGAGGGAGTCCTCCCTCCCTGGGGGACTCAGCGGCATCCTGCTGGGATGGTCCGAGGCGTTCCCAGCCCGCTTCTTGCAAACTGATGTGGTTTTCTCCTCAGTAATCCTTCAGAAGCACGGAGAGCTGGACGGACCCAAATTAGAGGGGTCTGCTCCATTCCAGGGGTCGATTTGAATATCCCTCCTTTGCGGGGAGGAGAAAACAAGTCTTCCTAAGAAGAGAAGTTACGAGAAGGCCTGTTCTCAAAAACGTGTCCTTGGCAGCCCATTAATTATATTTCCTTTTGACAGATCTTGCATATGGTTGTTATATCTTTAGGGGGAGAAAGGTGTTGGGTGATTAATTGGTTGATGGTGTATGTTAATTGGATGCTAATTACACTGAAATCTAATTCGTATTTGAAACCCTTAATTTAACTGAGGACCAGACAATTAAGAATCTTCAGGCTTCTCGAAGGGACTTGTCTTCCTCTCTGTCACCTCCAAATGTCTGTTGACATTTTCTCGTTGTTTACAAACTTGTTTTTCAAGGGAAGACTCACGCTTCTCCGAGCTTCCAGCTATAATAAGACATGTCTGTTCTTGCCATACATATTTAATTGCTTTACTGGGGGGAAAAAATGCACGTATCTCCACTCTATTACTTAAGTTTGTTCCAAGCAAGTCCCGTCACGCTGGACTACGGTGCCGTTTGAAGAAACACTTCCTAGAAGAGACTCGTTCTGTACTGAAGTCTCTGGAAAAGCACGGAGATGCTCTGATAGGGTCCTGGTGACCCGAAAGCAGTGGAGGAGCCCTTGGCATTGCTGGAAGCTTCCGGGCAATTCTCTGCTCCTGTTCCCACTCGGGGAAGACCCCACCCTCACCCCCACCCCCACCCCCACCTGGGAGATGAATACTCTGAGAATATGCTCACAAAGTATCCCACAGCTCCTGGGTTTTGTTTTTAATGTATTTATTTATTTATTTTTGAGAGAGAGAGAGAGAGAGCAGGGGAGGGGCAGAGAGAGAGGGAGAGAGAGGATCCCAAGTAGGTCAGCACGGAGCCCGGCGCGGGGCTCAAACCCACGACCCGTGAGCCGAAGCCAGCTGCTTAACCGACCGAGCCCCTCAAGTGCCCCCAGTAGCTCCCGTTTGGTACCCCAGGTGTGGAAGGGGCCTCCACCCACGCTGATAAGGGAGCCCCGGCCTCCACGCTCCTGTGCTGTCTCAGCCAGAGCGGCCAGGTCTCCCCACAATCCGATTATCTGGAGATTTCCTCGAGGGTAGAGTGCCACGCCTTGAGACCGGGAAGGTATCTTCTGTTTCGACTCTCTAAGCAAAGAAACCTGGGGACCCCAGGTACGATCGGAGGAGCCTGGGCTCTGAAAGTTAACCGTCCCAGACTTGTACCCTGACCTCCCCTTAGAAGAGTTTCTTTGTTCTTCCGAGCCTCAGTTTCCTCCTCCGTGAAATGGGATGCTAAGAGGAATCTGGCACCGACGTTGCAAGAATTAAACGAGATGGTGTGCTTTTGTAGAAACCCGAGAGGGTCCACGCCTAGTGAGGTGTTCGGTGCCTGGTCTACACAGTCACCCTTAGTGCCAGGCGGGCTCCCGCTTCACCTCCGGTCCCGTAATACGCCAGGACTTAGGCAGGTGCACGCTGCGCCACGGCTTGTCCTTGGCACTGGTTGTGTCTCCGCACTGGCCTCTGAGATTCGAACCTCCTTCCCTCACCCACTGGCTCTCCCCTCAGCTGTCCTGGAGAAGCCTCTAGAAAAGAAGGCCGGCAGAAACTATGGCCCCCCAGGCAACAAGAAGCTGATCTATTTCATTGATGACATGAACTTGCCTGAGGTGGATGCCTACGGGACCGTGCAGCCCCACACCATCATCAGGCAGCATCTGGACTATGGCCACTGGTAAGCACACATGTGCAAAGGGCCTGGGGCCCGCGGGCTGGGGGGGGGGGTGGAGGGGAGAGGCCTAAGGCAGAGCTGAAGGCCATTCCCCTGGAGCCCCAAACTGCAGTTTAGTGCTGGTGCTGGATGAGAATCCCAATAGCAAACCACAGTCCCCACAGGACTGTGTCCCCTGGGATGCACTTTCAGACCCAGGAATCAGTACCGACATGGGAAATTTGGTCAGGGGACATACTGAGCTGTTATCTAAGGGGGGAAAAAAACCTACTTTTTTTTTCAACATTCATCTCAAAAGTTGCCTTCTCCAAACCCCCAAAGCAGAATGAACCTCTCCTGTCCCCCGCTGTGGTCCCAAGTCCCTGAGCGGGTACTTGAGCGACAACCGCTAACACCCTGTGTGGTGCACATGTGTCCGCGGGTCTGAACAGCCTTTGTCCCTTTCGGGGAAATTCGCAGAGTTTGTTATTGTCTCCGGCCACAGCGTGATTGTTGACGGCAAAAGGTCTGAACTTGCCAGAAAAAAAAAAAAAAAAAAAGTCTGTGATTGGAGACAACTTTGGGTCGCCTTCCTACCCCACGTCGAATTAGCTGCTGAGAATTCGGGGAATTCAGAGAGAAGCATGGTTGTGATGGTGACCTGAGTCGCCTTTCAGCCATCGCTAACACCTTCTGCGGGATGCCTGCCGTGTACATCCCCCCACAGCGTGCACACCAGCATCTGGGCGGCTCGGCTGTACAGGAACAGATCGATCTGACACACGAGTTTTACTTTAGATTCGTGGCCACAAGCCCAAAGTGGGCAGTAGGAGCTCTCTGGAAATCCCGCCCTGCTGCCTCAGCATGTTTGCATTTCCACTCGCGGCGATGGCTGCTTCAGACCTTCTGTCTGTCCTCAGACTTCCCGCCCCACCTCCGCTGCTGACCATGGGTACCATCTTTGTTTCCTGCCTCCGTAGCTGTACGAGAGCCTCCTTTCCTCCCTCCTCCTGACCCACCTTTCCTGAGGCCAAGCCGTCACCAGCCTCTGGTTCTTCTCTCCCCCCGCCTCCTTCAGCAACTGCCTCTTACCTCCTGATTGGCTCCTACTCATCGAAATTGAGACTCACCTAGATTTCTTCTATTGCATTCAAAAACATGATTTTCTAACTGATGACCCATTCTGTCTTCCCACGTAGCCAAATATCTCTATTTCCACTTCCCCACTTTCCCCACCACTGCTCACTCCCTGGTTTTTGTTTCCTCCACTTTACTGAATTTTTCCTGCTCAACTACTAACTGTATCTTTATGTGAGACCTGACAGACCCGTTGGGTCAACTGTCTTTCAGATTCTCTTTGACTGCTCTCTCCTCTTGGAAGGAACCAACTTCCTTTGGCTTCTGGGCTGCCGTACCCCTCTAATGTCCCCCCCCCCCCAACCTCTTAGACCTTTATGGCTTCTTTTTTCTATGATCTTTCCATAGATGTTGGATCCCTCAGGATTTGGGCCCAGCCTCTTATCCTTTTCCGATCTCTACCAATGGATCTAGGCTTTTTTTTTTTTTTTTTCCCACCACCCAAGCATATAAATGATAGGATACATCCACCTCACCCTAACAAGGCACTCACCTGCCTGGGCCGTCACCCAGCTCTCCCTGTGGTTTCTGACTGTTCCAGGTATGACCGGAACAAGCTGTCCCTGAAGGAGATCAGGAATGTGCAATATGTCTCCTGTATGAACCCCACTGCAGGCAGCTTCACCATCAACCCACGGCTTCAGGTATGGGAGGGAGCTGTGGTACCTGAGTCCTAAATAAATACTAGCTCACCAGGGCCCACATCCCTCAATGCCAAGTAGCAACTGGTCCTTCCCCCGTCCAGCCTCTCAAAGTGGCGAATCATACGGGATGCTGATTTGCATTTCTGGGGAGACAAAGAAACTCCTAGACCCAGAGCCATGAAGCTTTTAGAGCTGGAAGGGGCCATAGAGTTCATCTGATTTAGCTCATTCTTTGGAGCGGGAAAACATCAGAGAGATGAAATGACTCTCCCAAGGTCGTGGGGATATCCAGTGTCAAATCCTAGTTTGGGCTCAGACGCTCTGAGCTCAAGTTCTGTTCTAAGTTCGGGTTCAGTGTGAGAAGTGTGATCGGAATATAGAATCCAAAGGCCTCATAAGAATTCCTCGTTGCTCTACCCAGAGCCCCAAGAGGCGATCTTGACTCTGACCCCTGGTCCCTGTCTGTTCTCTCGTACAGCGCCACTTTAGCGTGCTTGTCCTCTCCTTCCCTGGGGCAGACGCCCTGGCCTCCATCTACTGCACCATCCTGACTCAGCACCTTAAGCTTGGAAACTTCCCAGAGTCTCTGCAGAAATCCAGCCCCCAGCTCATCAGTCTGGCCCTCACCTTCCACCAGAAGATCGCCACCACATTCCTACCCACAGCGATCAAATTCCACTACGTTTTCAATCTCCGAGACCTCGCCAACATTTTCCAGGTGAGTCCATCTGTACGGAGATACCCTAGAAAGGCTCGCTGATAATCTGGGCCCTTCCGTTCTTGGTAAAATAACAGCACCAAACCCTTACGCAAAGGCGCCGTTCGTACAGAATCATGAACACAATCAGGTAAATGGGGCCACGGGCTCCATGAGGAGGGACGTCAACCAGGTAGAGTTCTGTTTGCCAAAGACATGGTTTCCCAGGACACATTTCTGAGTTGGCTCCTTTGGGTTGGAGAAGGCTCAGCATCTTGAAGAAAATGCTACATACTGATTCCAGCATGCCAAGGAAGGAAAGAAAAGAAAGAAAAAGAAAAGCTACTTTGCAGGCCCTGGTGGTATACCATGGTTCTTGGGAACAAAAAGAATGTCCCCCGAAATCAGGCGGAATAGATCCGCTTCCTGAAAAAGCCACATCATAGTATTCCTAAGGTAGTACCTGCCAGCCTCCTGGAGGCCTCTGTTGTCAAACTCCAGCTTCCTCTCCAGGCCACAGCCATTGCAGATTCTTCTAGCTCTTTCTCCTCTGCATAGCGATGGCCTGTCTCTGCCCATTGCCTTCAGTTGCTTGACCCTTCGCTGTCAAAAAACCTCCAGAGGGCAACGCAACAAAGCCTGGTCCCCTCTTCCTCACAGGATGGAGTCTGCAACTTTCCCATCTTGGGCAAGAACCTGAGGAGACCACTTTTTGGACACGGTCCTCCCCAAGTTGGCAGGAAGGATGCCTTTTACACCAAGCAGAGGCCACACCTGTAGGGGGCTGTCAATGCGATCGGGGAGTGAGACGTGACCCTCTGTGGTCAGCACATGTATTAATTACCCAGGACGCTACCTGTCCAGATCCTGAGAACATAGGGCCTGTGTGGTCCAGCCAGGACCTTTGGTTGTAAAAAGCAGAAATCTTCTGACCGTTAGTTCAGAGGTCTGAGAACTGTGTCTGTAGTGGCTTTACCTAGAGAGACACTGAGCTTCCCCACGTAAGGACCAGTCTCTGAGTACACACTTAAGCTACCTCAGGACAGCACTGTGGGCCACATACCTCCTGAACACTAACTCTGCTAAAAAATGAGGAAGCAGAGACCCCCAGAGATTCCCCAAATTTTCCTGGGAGCACACAGCCAGCCGGGGAAGGGACTGGAACAAGAAGCCGGGTCTTTTGGGTTCCTGGCCAGGACCTCTTTCCTGCACACCATTCTGTCCTCTTCATCCGCACTTCTGGAGAGGCGAACAAGCATAAGGTAGCAAGAAAGACCCCACTCCAAGCCCGTAAAGCCTTCAGGTCTGTGGCTCTGAGGCCGGGACGATGGCACAATTTGTACATGCCCACTATTCTCTCTCCTCTACTGAGTATTAATTGAGAAAGACCTCTTTTATCACATACTATCTCTCTTAAATCTCACCGCAGCAGCATGAGGTGAGAATGTCCCCATCTGTACTTTTCAAAGTCAAGAAAGGAGCTAATTGGGTCAAATTCGCATTGCTCATAGGGCAGAGCTGAAGGGAGAAGGGCATTAGATCTGGTTGACCAGAAGCATCCAGCTCCTGCCTGGACAGACACCTTGTCACCCGTACGCTCTGAAACGCACTCATGACAACCCTTCGGGACCCACATTATTATCCCAATTTAACGGAGGCTCAGGGAAGTTACCAGCCAGGTGACAGCACGAATGGTCACAAAGGCAGAAAAGCATAGACAACATCAGTGGAATGCGTAACAGGCGTCGGGCCATGGGGGATGGAAAGTGAGGGGAAGGAGGTGGTCGTGGAGAGACAGAATTGGAAAGATCATTTGAGGCCAGAGTGGGCCCTCATAAAAAGTCTGACATTGGCCTGTAGCAATTATGGAGCACGGTCCTGGGCCTTTTACATCTATTAGCGAATAATTGAATCCTTGCAACCATCGTGCAAGGCAAAACAGCGATTATTTCCAATTTGGAAGGGACACACTGAGCCACAGACAAATCAAGTGCCTTGAGCATGATCCCATCACCGGAAGGCAGCATCACCGACGTCCAAAACTAGAATGTTCAATTACAAAACGCTCACCACCATATTCCAGCCTTGTTTCAGTGGCGGCCAGCGTAATGTCAAGGAACTGCCAAGGAGGGGGGTATTGGCCTGGGGGCAACGTCTCCTGTTCCCCCTGGCCTGTTTCATTGGCTGGCTCAGGCAGGCTGAGTGGCAACCCCCGGGGCCCTGTTTGCCTGCCTGTCTGCAGCCTGCCAGCTGTCAGCCACCTGCTACCACGGTGGGAAAATACATCCCCCATTGGAGCACCTGCCTCCCTACAACCATCCAGCCCCTACCCTCCTCCTCCAGGGGGGAGTTTCAGGCTCCCAGCTTGACCACAGCCTCCCCTGGCTACTTGTCTAATGGCCTGATGGAAGCACCTAGGGGGTGGCTGGATGCCTGGTAGGAGCCAGGCATCACCTCCTTCCAGTGTGACCTACAACTCAGGAATTCAGACCCTCTCTACACTTCCCTGACTCTGTCCTGACCAGGACACCATCTGAGAAAGCTCCAGGTGGCAGAAATCATCAACTGCTCCCATCTCAATGCCACACGTAACTAAGGTGGGGCAGAATTTGTGCTTGACGTGCTCATGTGGGTGAGTAGCATACCTCACTGTAAGGGACAGTCCAGGAAGTCGGGGTGCCTGGTGGGTACTTCTCCCTGCCCTCTGCATCTCATACGGCTCATACCGAGGAGAGCAAAGAAGAGAGGTCGAGATGTGTGTGGGGGTGGGGCCCAAGGGACCTAACGGAATTTCTTCCATTTTTAAAAATACACTTTTATCAGAGTACAACATATAAGTAGGAAAGCCCACAAGTCATAGGCACACAGCTTGGTTAGTTATTACAAAGCCATCACACCTCTGTAACCACAAGAAATGGATCAAGATCTTCAGATCAAGAAATAGAACATTCCCTTGGGGCACCTGGGTGGCTCAGTCAGTTAAGCATCTGACTTCAGCTCGGGCCATGATCTCGCAGTTTGTGGGTTCAAGCTCCGCGTCAGGCTCTGTGCTGACAGCTCGGAGCCTGGAGCTGCTTTGGATTCTGTGTCTCCCTCTCTCTCTGTCCCTCCCTTGCTCATGCTCTGTCTCTCTCTGTTTCTCAATAATAAACATTAAAAAAAAAAAAAAAAAAAAAAGAAATAGAACATTCCCGGCATCCCTGAAACTCCTTCTCCTTTGTCCCTTCCATTTGGTTTTTCCTCCCCTCCCGGAGGTAAATACTGTTTGGATTTATAACACCGTAAGTTCTTCTGGCCTGTTTTTGGACTTTATGAAAACAGAATCATAGGGCAAATATTAATTTGTATCTTTGTTCAATAATGCATTTATGCTTATATATACAATCATGTTATTGGTAAAAAAAAAAAAAAATACTAGTAATAATTTCTTTCTTTCCAGTCCTTAAATCTTACAATTTCTTTTTCTTGTCCTATTGTGCTGGCTACAACCGCCAGTGTGATGTTGAAGAGAAGTTGAGAGAGCTGCCTCTTGATGCATTCCTAATTCTAGGGGGAAGAGCTTTTAATAGTGTGTGATGCTTACTTTAGGTTTTTGTGGATGCTCTTTGCCAGATAAAGAAACCTTCTTCCTGTGTGTAGTCTAAGAGTTTTAACCATGAATGTATATTGAAACTTAAGTGGTTTTTCTGTAGCTTTTGTAATAATTATATTGATTTCTTTCTCATTGTTTCTGGAAATGTGATAAATTACATTGATTATTTTTTTTTTAACATTTATTTATTTTTGAGACAGGGAGAGACAGAGCATGAACAGGGGAGGGTCAGAGAGAGGGAGACACAGAATCTGAAACAGGCTCCAGGCTCTGAGCTGTCAGCACAGCGCCCGACGCGGGGCTTGAACTCACGGACCACGAGATCATGACCTGAGCAGAAGCTGACCGCTTAACCGACTGAGCCACCCAGGCGCCCCTACATTGATTATTTTTTAATCTTAGCTCACCCTTGCATTCCTGTAATGAACCCAACTTAATTCCTGCATGTTGAGCCTTTTATATTTTGCTGGGTTCCATTCTCTATTTTTTTTAATGTTTATCTTAAGAGAGAGAGAGAGAGGGAGAAAGAGAGAGAGGTAATGGCAGAAAGAAAGGGGAGAGAGAATTTCAAACAGGCTCCACACTGTCAGTGCAGAGCCCAAGGTGGGGCTTGATCTCATGAACCATGAGCTCTTGACCTGAACCAAAATCAAGAGTCAGAGACTTAACCCACTGAGCCACCCAGTCACTCTCCATTTGCTATTTTTTAATATATTTTTTGCACCTCTGTTAATAAGATTGTCCTGTAATTTTCCTTTCTTCCATATCCTAAGGTTATGAAGTCCTCATAAAGTGCATTGGGAAGTGGTCTCTCCTTTCCTACTCTCTGGAAGATTTTGTAAAATACTGTAGTGAGCCTTCCTTAAATGTCAGAAGTTACTGATGAAACCATCTGGAGATTTTTTATGGCCAGTCTTATGCTCTGAGTTCAACTTTTTTCATACATATTTGACAATTCAGATTTTCTATTCATGTGTCAGTTGTGGTAAGATGTCAATGTCATCAATTTCTACCTTATTAGCATACAGTCACTTATAATGTCCTGTGATTATTTTTTAGGTATCTGTTGTATCTGACAATATGTCCTCTTTCTTAAAACTGATACTACTTGTGCCTTTTCTCGTTTTCTCTTTTTCTCTTTTATCGGGCTTATTAAGGAGTTATCAATTCTGCTAATCTTTTCAAAGAAACTGAAAAGTATATCAAATTTTTTTTACCTTGTTTGCTGTGTCTATTTGATATCTGCTTTTATCTTATTAATAAATACTGTATAATCTCTTTCTTTAGGTTTGTGATTAGTCTTCCTTTTTCTAGCTTCTTGATGTGTCTAGTTCGATCATCAATTTTCAGCCTTTCAGCTCTTCTAAAATGTTCATTTTAAGGCTATGAATTTATCACTATTTATTCCATGTATCATGCAAACTTTTATATGTTGTATTTTTATTATCATTCACTTCATAATATTTCTTAATTTCCCCTGTGATTTCTCCTTTAGCTTATGGGATATTTGGAAGTGTATTGCTTTGTTTTTCAAAATTGAGAGATTCTCTAGTTATCTTGCTTTGTTTTTCAAAATTGAGAGATTTTCTAGTTACCTTTCTCTTGTTGATGCTCAGCTTAATTTCACCATTTCAGAAAATATACTCTATTATTTTATTCCTTTGAAATATGAAGTGTGTTGAGACTGGCTTTATGTCCCAAGATATGACCAATGGGCACTTTTTAAATGGTGCATTCTTCAGATGCCACGTGTAGTTAAATCAATATGTCAACTAGGTCAAGCTTGTAAATCATGCCATTGAAATATCTTATATCCTTATGGATTTTTTTTTTTTACTACGTGCTCTGTCCATTTCTAAGAGAGGTATGCTAAAATCTCCCACTGTTGTTGTGAACATGTCCATTTCTCCTTTTATTTCTGTCACATTTGCTTTATATGTTTTGAAGGGGTGTTATTAGGTGCACATACATTTAGAATTAGTATATCTACCTAGTGGACTGCCCTTTTACTTATTATTAAATATCCTGCTTTATTTCCAATTTCTTATTCCAGCCTTTTTTTCTTATATTTAAGGTATATCTCTTGTAGGCAACATATAGTTGGATTTTTAAAATCTAGTCTAATAAGCATAGTCTTTTAATGAAAATATCATGTTCATTCATATTTGATTTGATTTTATATAATAATAAATTTAGGATTAAATCTACTTTATACTGTTTGTGTTCAGTATGTTCTAGCTGTTCTATGTTTTCTTTCCCCTCACTTTTTGTATTCTATCAAACTAATTACTTTTTGTTTTTTATTTTCTCCCCTCTTAGCATGCAGTACATCTTTTTACTCTTCATCTAATGATTATCAAATGCATCATTTTATTCTTTTGTAAATGAGTACTTTATCAATTGCAAGGGTCTTAGAGCAATTTACATCCCTCCAATTTGATTCTATTATTATTTTTAAAATTCAGTGTGTATTGAAAACCTACAACGCATGAATACTTTTGTCTTTGTCAACATTTACTTAGGTTTACTCACATATTATCTTCCCACTTCCCCTATCCCTGGTGCATTTCTGTTCTTCCATTTGGAGTCATTTTCATTCTACCTGAAGCTCTCCTTTAGATTTTAGTGGTGTTTATATCTGCTAGAAAATAATCTCTCAGTTTTTATTTAACTGGAAATGTATTTATTTCTTATTTTTTAAAAGAATTGGGGGGGGAGGGCGCCTTGGGTGGATCAGTCAGTTAAGTGATTCTTGATCTCAGCTCACATCTTGATCTCAAGGTTGTGAGTCTACACCCAATGTGGAGCCCAACTTAAAAAACAAAAACAGGGGCGCCTGGGTGGCGCAGTCGGTTAAGCGTCTGACTTCAGCCAGGTCACGATCTCGCGGTCCGTGAGTTCGAGCCCCGCGTCGGGCTCTGGGCTGATGGCTCAGAGCCTGGAGCCTGTTTCCGATTCTGTGTCTCCCTCTCTCTCTGCCCCTCCCCCGTTCATGCTCTGTTTCTCTCTCTGTCCCAAAAATAAATAAAACGTTGAAAAAAAAATTAAAAAAAAAATGTTTAAAAAAAAAACAAAAACAAAAACAAAAAACAAAAAAACAATTCTTGGAGGGGGTTTAGAAGTCTAGGTTGGCAGCTATGTTTTTTCAGCTTTTCAAAGGTATTATTCAACTGTCCTCTGGCTTTCATTGTTTCTACTGAGGAAGTCTTAAGTCTTACTTTTCCTTTGACAGTACACATTTTTTTTTTCACTTGCCTACTTTTGAGATTTTCTGTTTGTCTTTGATTTTCAAAATTTTCACCATTCCCAAGATTTCTAAGTGGTATTTTCTGTATTTATCCTGCTTAGTGTTTGCAGCACTTTTGAATCTTGATGTCTTTTCTTTTCAGGTTTCTTTTTCAGTTTTAGAGAAGTCACAATATCTTTTCAAATGTTACTTCTGCTTTTTTTTTTTCTAGTATTCTAATACAAATATATGAGACCTTGTCACTGGGTCTCATATGTCCCTTATGCTCTTTCTTTTTTCTCTTAGTGATTCAATCTGAATGTTTTATACTACTCTCTCTTCCTGTTCACTCATTTTCTTTTCAATTCTGTCTATTCTGCTGTCAACTCCATTGATTAAGTTCTTAATTTCAGTAATAGTAATTTGGGGTAATTTTTAATTTGACAATTAACATTCGATTCATTTTTAAGTTTACTTATTTATTTTGAGAGAAAGAGTGTGTGTGAGAGAGAGAGAGCACGCGCGTGCGCGCACGTGTGTGTGTGTGTGTGTGTGTGTGTGTGTGTGTGTGTGTGAGCGAGCAAGGGAGGCACAGAGAGAGAGGTAGAGAGAGAATCCCAAGTATTCTCTGTGCTGAGAAGACCTCACAACCATGATATCACAACCTGAGCACCCCTGATTCATTTTTAAAGGCTCCACTCCTTTGATGAAATTCTTTACCTGATGTCCCCTAATTTGGTCATTTTAATCATAGTTTTGTTAAAGCTCTTGTGTCTGATAATTCCAATACCTAGACCTTCTGTGGGATGGGTTTTTTCTCCCTGATTTGGTCATGTCTCCTGGTATTTCCAGTAATTTTTGTTTGATGGCCAGACATTAGGAGTTTTAAAATGTGCAGGGGTGCCTTTGTGGCTCTGTCAGTTAAGTATTCAGCTCTTGGTTTTGGTTCAGGTCATGTTCTACCAGGTTCATGAGTTCAAGCCCTGAGTCAGGCTCCACACTGTCAGGGCAGAGCTATTCAGATAATTTGAGGGTTTATATGATGATATTTTCCTTCAGAGATTACACACTTCTGCTTCTGGCCAGTAGGTACCAGGGATTGAGGAGTTGAAATTGCGCTCATTTCTGTGAGGACTGAATGATTGTGACTCACTCATACTCCTGATGTATCACCATTTGAGAAGCTCCCCTGAGGTCTTTAGCCATGAACCCCTTCTTGATAATCCCTGAACTTCAACTTTCACCCTTCCTACCACTTGAGATGAGGTAACTTTGCTCAGCATCTTAACCTTTCACTTGTCTGTCTCTCTTTGGTTTCTGAACCTATGAGCCATTACTTGTGAATTGGAAAATGCCTGAAGGAAAAAAAAAATAGTACCAAATTCTGGGTTCATCTTTCTTCCTTCTCTTCCCTAGTATCGTAGCCCCTTGAGTCCTCACTGCCTTGGTGACTCCCTAATGCCTCTAAAACGATGAAGCTTTAAAGATAAGTTCCCTATCTTTTGTAGTTGACTTCAGCGGATTGGTTTGTGATCAGGTATTCTGCCACGACTAAAAGCAGAAATCTCGACGTAGGGCACATCAGAGAAAGTGCTGTTGGACAGGAAAGGAGGTGCCATGGAACACTTCAAGAAAGAGATCACACTTGAACTGGATCTCGAAATATGAGCATAGCTAGAGAAGCAAAAGGCACGAAGGCACAGAAAGTATGCAGCGCCAGAAAACAACTTGAATTTGGTGAAACCGAGATCTAGATTTTATGGGAAGCGGTGATCATGAGGAACTAGACTGGTAGTCCTATTACAACCAAAACTTTCTGCTGTGCTCATCCTGTTGGTAATGAGGGATAATTACATGGCCCCTTTTCCTCATGATAAAAAAAAGTAATTGGGGGGAAACACAGGTACAGATGAGTTTCAAATTACAGGACTTGTTGAGGTCATTCAGAGACTCTCATCTTGGTTGTCTCCAGTTTTCAATGAAAAATGAGGCTGAGACATTAGCTAATTGTAGCAGAGAGGTGAGGTGACAGAGAAACTTGACAAGGATAGTAAATGTTTGGGATGATCCCTGTGGTATATGGAAGGGGAACCCTCTAAAGATGAGTAAAATGGATTACTGACCTGCAAAGGTTAGCTAGAGTCACCCTTTGTCATCGTTCCGATTTTACATAAACAGTTGTCACCTAGACTGGTTCTCAAACCGGTACTTAGGGAGTTGAAACACAGCAAAGAGGCCACCTGTCTCCTCACTGTGGCTGTTTGGAATGCAGTGATCAAAATTCCAGGTCCACAAGGTTTTGAAACCTTACTGAGACCACATACTATATATATGCCATTAGGTATGCTTCCTGCCTTTCTGAATCCCAATCTCCACATTATACCAAATGGATGTAGTAAAAGTTACATTTTTGTAGAAATTGTTTATCATGGTGGTCACATGAGTTTTACCTGGCGAAACTTCTAGTCCAGTACCTGTCACGTACCTGGTTTAATAAGTTGTAGCTGTTGTAGTTTTAAATTGTTATTCACATTATTTTTGGTCTACTCTCTATAAAGGGCATTCTCTTCTCCTCTGTGGAATGTGTAAAATCCACACAGGACCTCGTAAAGCTCTATCTACATGAATCAAGTCGGGTTTATCGGGACAAGATGGTGGAAGAAAAGGACTTTGATCTTTTTGACAAAATCCAGACAGAAGTGGTCAAGAAAATTTTTGATGTGAGTATTGCCCTGAAAAAAAAATTGCTATATATTTGAAAAATAAATATTTCTGCAGGCGATCACCCAAATGATAAAATCTAGCTCAGAAATGGGGTGAGGTGGGGGG
Source organism: Leopardus geoffroyi (assembly GCF_018350155.1). NCBI lineage: Eukaryota > Metazoa > Chordata > Mammalia > Carnivora > Felidae > Leopardus > Leopardus geoffroyi. The sequence goes on from NC_059330.1 coordinate 5,725,825, forward strand.
CAGGAATCAGAGATTAGATAGGGAAAGAAAATCTATCATTATTTTGCTGAGGTGAAAATGGCAGGACGAGAAAAGACATAAATTACCATAGAATTTCAGTGTTGGGAGGGTCTGTGGATTTCATGTGATCCAATTCCTTGTCCCATACTTGCTCATGTCAGTAGCATTTCTCAGATTGGTCATCCCAGTGGATGCATCCTTGAAAATGCATAATCTCATCTTTCCCAGGGGAGCCATTCTGGAGCCACTAATGACTAGAAATCTGAAGCAATTTATTTTAAGTTTATTTTTTTATTTTGAGACAGAGAAGGAGAGAAAGAATCCCAAGCAGGCTCTGTCAGCACGTGGGGCTTGAACTCACGAACCATGAGATCATGACCTGAGCCGAAATCAGGAGTCCGATGTTTGACTGACTGAGCCACCCAGGTGCCCCTGGAAATTTGGAACGATTTTTATTTTTTTTATTTTTAATTTTTTTAATGTTTATTTTTGACAGAGAGAGAGAGAGAGAAACAGAGCATGAGTGGGGGAGGGGGAAAGAGAGAGGGAGACACAGAATCTGAAGCAGGCTCCAGGCTCTGAGCTGTCAGCACAGAGCCCAACATGGGGCTTGAACTCATGGAACGTGAGATCATGACCTGAACCAAAGTTGGATGCTCAACCAACTGAGCCACCCAGGCGCCCCTGGAACAATTTTTAAATTCGGAAGCTTTGGAACAATTTTAAAGTCTGGAATTTTTTTCTTTTTCTTTCTCTCTCTCTCTCTTTCTTTCTTTCTTTCTTTCTTTCTTTCTTTCTTTCTTTTTTTTTTTTTTTCATTTTCATTTATTTGAGGAGAGAGAGTGTGTGTATATGAGCAGGGGAAAGGGGCAGAGAGAGAGGGAGGGAGAATGCGAAGCAGGTTCCACGCTCAACACAGAGCCTGATGGGGGGACTCGATCCCATGATCCTGGAATCATGACCCGAGCCAAAAACAGGAGTCAGTCGCTCAACTGACTGAGCCACCCATGCACCCCAGCTGGAAATTTTTTCTAATAATGATCTAAAATTTATTTCCCTGTCCACTCATATTACGTCTACATGAAACACTTTCAAATATTTCAAATAATATGTCTTGTCCTTCCTGGGTCTTCTTTCCTCCAGGCTAAATAGCCTCTGTTCTTTTAGCCACTTCTGGCATGGCTTGTTTTCAAACCCAGAGAAATTTGCCATCATCTTGATTACTTTTCCATCAGTTCCCCCCTCTGAGATCGTGGTGTCTGATTTTTCGTCTCACAACCCAACTGGGGTCTGGCCCAAAGCAAGATCATCATTCCCTCTTCTTACATACTATAATTTTGTTACCATTTCCCAAAATTGTCCTCCTAAACTGTTGAACTACAATATACTCCTTAGAAAGAAGGTATCCATGATAAAAATAAGTTGAGACAGTACTTCATATTCTATCCCTCTCTTGGAAATACATCGTGCTTTCAGCACATTAAAGCCCCCAAAATCTTGAATAACCCTGATTCATTTGTCATTTCCCACATGTATGAGACCCTCAAACCCTTTTCCATTCATGAAACTTACTAATAATTTGCAGAACGAATATTCCACAGAATATGCCTTGGAAAGCACTGATCCACAAACGCAGCCTAAGATCATGTTACACTTCTTTGTGTCACAGTTACCCCACAGCTAACACTGAGCATTCTGGAAGTTGACCCAAACTCCCTAGTTTCCACTCAAGCCACTTGTCCCCTCTCGAACTTAGAAATAACCAGAACTTGTATTGAAATGTACCGTGTTTCCCTGCTCGCCTTGTTGGGTCTAGCACCATATTTTGTCCTGACACCAACCTGGGGTCTACCTCTGAAGATACTTAGAGTCCATCCCAACCTACATGGCAGCCTTCTGGATCTTGCACAGCATTTTTAAGGAATTTATCTCAGCCTGCTCTTTACTAATATGAACACCCTGAAATTCCTCCCCTTACCATTTTTCTGTGCCCCGCTCTCACGTCTTAGATGCCCCTCTGAGCATTGTAGCATTTGCCAATTTATGTGTTCATGGTTGGCTCTGCAAACGCACCTTGACTATTTTCTCCAGCCAGTCTGAGCTGGCACTTTAGACGGACAACTCTCAGCCTTTGAAATCGAGGTTCCTCTGTGGGTCTGTATCCTAAGGACGCATTCTTTTGATCATAGACCCAGATATAATTAATACCATTATCCTTCTCCAACAACGTCTGAAATGCCAGCCAGAATCACCTCCGGCCGCATGAAATCTTGGTATCGGTATTAATGAAAGATTGCCGAATTTCCACCAAGGAAGTGACACGGTCTTGTTTCCACCATTAAAATCTTAACGTTCTCTGAGAAGTGGCCCTTGTGTGATGTGGCGTCACTATGAAGAGGTCTTTGATTCACCCGGTGCTTGGTTTTCCTCTCCCTCCTGCACAGCCTGGCTCTGATCAGAAAATCTGAGACACATTGTTTTGTTCATCAAAGAGTCTTTGTAGAGTGGGCTTTTCAGAACTGTACTTCAGTCCTTCCTCTGCTAGATCATTCATGTAAATTGACTGCTATCAGGACCAATTCCCAGTATATTAGCCCATGTTCAAACTGGGTAAATGTATTCCCACATCACTTCCCCCACGTGCTTCCTGCAGCTAGCAAGAATGGCTCGCCTGCATTTCATTAAATCTTATCCGAGTGTCTGGGCATTTACTGCTAATGCGTGGCAAAGGCAGAATGGTTTAAAGGCTTTCCAGGGCCCTGAAATCACCTTCAAAATACAATAGCTCTTTGATATTTAACTCTTGCCATTTCATTCTTCTTATAAACCAGTCCTGGTTTCTCTGTCCATGTGACTGTCGAACTCACTTCCCCTCCATTAAGTTTGATGCATTTGCCCATGGGCTTACAAAGCCAACCCTAAGGGACTCATCTCCTGGGTAATGTCCTTGCTGATAAACAGCATGTGCGTTACCTCTTTGGCAGGTGGTTCTCCCAGTCAGAACGTTGGGAGAAAAACACAATGGCAGTGGGGATAGTTGCTCATAATGGTATAGCACTAGGAAACCTGTTTTTTCTCAACTTCCTTCTGCCACCTTTCTTCCTTTCAAAGTCTCTAGGATTCAGGTTTTGGTAAGTAAGTATACAATGGAATACTACTCAGCAATGAGAAAGAATGAAATCATGCTATTTGCCACAATGTGGATGGAACTGGAAGGTATTATGCTGAGTGAAATAAGTCAGTCAGAGAAGGACAGATATCATATGTTTTCACTCATATGTGGAACTTGAGAAACTTAACAGAAGACCATGGGGGAAGGGGAGGGGAAAAAAAACAGTTACAAACAGAGAGGGAGGGAGGCAAACCATAAGAGACTCTTAAATACAGGTAACAAACTGAGGGTGGATGGGGGTGGGCAAAAAAATAAATTAAGGAAAAGACTAGCTGCCTCTTTGATGCTTGGAGGGCACCTTGGTGGTAAGGAGACATAGATGCCATATCTTTTTAATTAATTGAATTGTACTAGGTATTCATTAAACATGGTTAGGTCTGCCCTGTGGGCAAGAATTAACACACAATAGGCTCATGTCTTTAGGAAAATTGTGTACCATGTACACGCAGGGGGCTCTCCTGTGAATGAACCAGTCACCTAAGGATGGCTCATGGCACATTTTTCAGAAACCAAGTTCTCTGGGCTGAGCCTGTGAAACTGGGGCTGGTAGCCTACAATGGGGTGTCTCACAGGAAACAGGAAAGGATATTTTAGGACACTGCTGTGGATTGGGAAGCAGGACTTGTTGAAATGGGTGTGGGGGAGATGAGGCCACTGGTGCATGGACCCCTTCAGCCGTCACTGGTCGAAGAGCCGCTGCTTAGCGTAATCTGTCCCTGTGTCCCCATCCGTTCCTCTGCCCAGACATGGGCTCTACCTGTGTATGTGGGAAGGGTCCCTCCCACCTTCCGGTTTCCACTCTCAGCCCACAAGGAATAACAAACATCACTCATGACTTCATGGAGCTAGTAAATGAATGTTAAACATCCACTTCATAGAAGCTTCTCAAGAAAAAGAAAGTGTTGGAAGCAGGACTGATACTTAATTTGCAGGGTGTGTTCAGAGAGAAAAAGCACATGAGGGGTCTTCAATCTGTATGGAACCAGAATTGAGTCTGTAAGGAGGGTCCTTACGCCTGTGTTCCATCACCAGGGTATTGATGAGACGGTGGAGCAGACCCGAAGCCTAAACATATATTGCCATTTTGCAAATGGTATTGGTGAACCCAAGTACATGCCTGTACAATCGTGGGAACTTTTGACCCAGACTCTGGTGGAAGCCCTGGAGAACCACAATGAAGTCAACACAGTGATGGACCTGGTTCTCTTTGAGGACGCCATGCGCCATGTGTAAGTGTGCTTCCGTTCTTGCCTTTCCTCAGTTGCCTCGTCTTCCCAATGTCAGAGGTCTCATGTGGGCATTTGAGGACACCTCCCTAAAACCAGAAAAAAGCAGCTATGCGTCTGCCCTGAAGGTCAACATGGCGGCCGGTAGAGCAGCGGTTGCAGTGTCTGCCACTGGCCCTAGGGGGCAGCAGGATGCTGAACTCAGGCAGCACTGGATGTATTTCCTTGTGTGTCCTTTACAATCCCTGGGCATGACCACAGTGACACCAAGGGAAAATTTAAGATCGTAAAAGAGGCACCAGAACAGCTCAGAACCCATATCCCCACCCCATACCGGTCGAAGGGCCAACTTTAGAATAATGAGATTGAAGATTTTTGTTTAAGTGCTCACGGATTTCAAAAATTGAATACCCTTCTTAAATGTTATTGCCATCAAATGAATCACTGAAAGTAGTCACCAAGCCTCCCAGACGATTTATACTCACACCAGTGCTGTCCCTGTATTGTTCTACATTCCCCGGTTCAATCACACCTACCATCCCTCCCTGCCTTCCAAAATCTTTCCACCCTGTCCCCTGGTACCCGTGCTGGTACTTCAGCAGCAAAACCCACCTCATCTTTACCTTCTCTGAACCTCCCCTCATTGATGATTCCGAGTGAAACCTCACTGACCCCTGAGTGGAGGAAAGCTCTTTTTGCTGTTCTGTGTCCCCCCCAGGACCTAGCGAGAACTAAGTACCCTCCTTCTCCCCCACCTCATTTCAACGGCACATTTAAACCATTCCTCTCTTTATCCTTTACAAACCCCACTTCTTCTAAAGCACTGGCAACCGGACATTCATACTCATCACTTCGCCTGTCATCTGCCAACATCCAGTTCCCCCCCAACACTTACCGGCTGCCTGGGTGCTTGGAGCATCTTCTCAACTACATCTTTGTTCCTGGCTGGCATCTGTGTATCACCTGGTCTTTCTGCTCCTTGGTCTTGTTAATTCCAGTGGCTGTTTCTTCCATCCCCCACCTCAGCCACTTGCTCTCATGTTCCTACCCTCGCACTTCCATCATCGGTGATGATCCCATCTCCACCATTGCCATTTCGAACATCCCTCTCTCGGACTTGTACCTCTTACCCTTCCACTCACCTGCTCTGCTTCCCATTCCAGGTATCCTTTCTTTACCCAGTTTTATTGAGATGTAACTGACCTATAACATGGTATAAGTTCAAGGCGTACAACGTCATGACTTGATATACGTGTATAACACAAAATGGTCATGACAATAAGATTGGGGCACCTGGGTGGCTCAGGTGGCGAAGCGTCCAACTCTTGTTTGGCTCTGGTCACGATCTCACATTTACGGCATCAATCCATGCATCGGACTGTGCACTGAGCATGGGGCCTACTTCGGATGCCCCCTCTCCCTCTCTCTTTGCCCCTCCCCCTTCTCAAAATAAGTAAATAAACTTAAAAAAAATATTAGTTAACAGTCATCACTTCTCCTAGTTGCCGTTTTTTTCCCCTTGTGATAAGAGCTTTTAAGATCTGTTCTCTTAGCAACTTTCAAATACACCACACAGCACTGTTAACTGTAGTCATCGTATTATATCTTACATCCCCAGAACTCATTTATCTTCTCTCTGGGATTTGGTACCTTTTGGCCACCTTTACCTGATTCCTCACCCCCATCCCTCCAGTCTCTGGCAACCACAAATCTGATTTATGTGTGTGTGCGTGTGTGTGTGTGTGTGTGTGTGTGTTGGATTCCACATATAAGTAAGATCATATGGTATGTGTCTTTCTCTGACTTACTTCAGGTGGTATAATACCTTCAAGGTCCTTCTGTGTTGTCCCAGATACAAATATTCCAGTTACTCTTAAACTTCATCAAGACTTCATTTCATGGAGCCAACCAGTTTTGCAGACTCCTTTGTCCCTCTGCCTACCATGCCTTTTCTGTCCTCAGCCATCATAGACTCCCATCATCCTGGTACAGGCTCCCCTAACTCTCCTGGCATAGCATCCATGTGACAAAACCCCATTCTAGTCAAACCCCACTGTCGTCTTATTCCACACCTGCCCCCTAAGCATCTGAAGATCGTGGAAGAAAAACCACAAAAGTTTTGGCTTGGTTTGCTTCATATTTTCAGCCACACCTACCAAATGGGCCCCTAACGTTGTGGAAACCCCACCTTCCCTACCCTGGGCAGTTTGCTCTCTTGCCCTGCCTGTGGTAATTGCATCATGTAGTTTTCTGTTCTCAAGCTTCCAGCATCCTTCTCCTCTCTCTGTTCCCAGTTAATGAGCACATGTCTTACTTCACTGCGATAGTGAAAGCAACCAGGAGAGAATCCTCTCATCTCCCCATCATCAAATCTAACAGCCTGTCTTCATCCCTCCTGCATCCCACCCACAGATTGTGCCTTCTCTACTGTCTCAGCAAATGAACCATCCCTGTTCCTACCTGAGGCCAATCCCTCCATGTGCATTCTGGATCCTGACTCTTACCACCTTCTAAGTGACTTTATTCCTTCTGAAATTCAATTATTCTTTCTCCCTCCTTCCTTCCCCCCACCTCCCCCTCCCCCACCACCTCCTCCTTTCTCCCTCTCTCTCTCTTTCTCTTCCCTCCCCTCTTTGCTCTTGTCTCCCCTTACCCCATCTTCATTGATTCAGTAATTGCTTCATCATATGCATCTACATACAAACATGCCAGATCATCCTTATCAAAAACAATAAACTATCCCTTCACTTTTACATCTCTTTCCATCTCCTACCCCCATTATTTTTTGCTCCTGTTCATAACAGCATTCATCAAAGTGGTTGTCTGTGCTTCTCATAGTTTCTCACTTCTCATTCTCTCCTTGACCCATTTCTTATCAATTGAACAAATAAGTTCTTATCAAAGTCACCATGTAGCCACCTCTTGCGAAAGTCAGTTGTCACTGCTGGGTCCTCACCTTGTGTAACTTGACTTCCCTACTGCATTTGTCATGAGTAATCACTCTAGTTGTTTGCATCCATCCATCCCTCCATCTATCCAACCATCCATCCATCCAACATGTATCTATTGAGTAGGCATAGTATGAGTGCAGGGATCTTTGTTTTATTCACTGCTAGATCTCTAATACCCAGGACAATGTCTAGAACAAAGCAGATCAACAAAAATTCTTAGCATGTCATATGGCATAGGTGATGTAGAGAAAACAGGGAAGAGGGGACAGAGAGTGCTGGGGACAGGGGGCTGATTGCAGTCTGAAATAGGATGGTCTGGAGGACCTCTCTGGGGAGGCAGCATTGATGTGACACATAGGAGCCACCCTGAACACAGAACTCATGTGGGCCCAGTGCATGGATCTTTGCATAAGTCACTTCATCTAGTCTTCACAAAAACCCTGAAGAAAGTAAGGTCTGTCATCCCTCCATTACAAATGAGGAAGCTGCAACCCAGAGAGATAAGAGAGTTGCCTAATGCCACACTCCCCAGAAACAGGTAAGCCAAAGCTTACACTAGGGCCCTGTGGCTCCGGCGTGTGTGATCTGGGCTTTCACAATGTGGTACTTGTTCATCTACTTTTCTGTCTCTCCCAGGCCAATGTGAGCTCCTTGTGTGCGGACTCAGTCTTGCTCACGGCTGAATCCCCAGTACCTTGGACAGCGCCGGGTGCCTAGTAGGCGGCCAGTAACCAAGGTTTTAGGATATCTGTTCAGTAACCCTGGGCAGCTTCAGTGGACACGTCCCCTCCTCAGTAACAGCTCTCAGAGCCTGTGTCATCGTCTTGGAATTGAGACAGATCTTTGTTCTTTCAGGGTAAATTTCATTTGAGAGAAGAGCAAGTGAATTCCGTCAATGCAGTTTCCAACACGGGTGATCAAACTGACTAATTCTGTTTATAGGAAAAAATAAGGCTATGAAAACTGGCTTTTCTCCTGAGACTCCTTAACAGGCTCCAAAGATGGTTTCCAAAGAGAATCTGGAGCTAACTGGAACAATGAACTGCCTTGAGGGAGGCAGTTCTCAAGATTAAAGTTTATTTGGATGTATAATTTCACATACATTTGTTTAAAAACATCAATGTCTCACGACTTCATCTTTGCACTGCCCTCCCCTCCCCTCCTCGGGCTCCTCACTCCCCTCTGCTGCCCCTACCAGCCAGATAGAGCAGAGGCATCCCCTCATGCCAGAAAATGGAATCAACAGTGAGAAACACAGACAACCTAAGAGTGACAAGATTTGTGGCCTCACATCACACCGCATGGTGCCCGGGGCAGAGGGGTTTGGATTCCCTCCGGGAAGGTCCTGACTTCTGATACCTAGGGTGGGAACAGGGCGAGGCAGAACAGGACGGAGGCTATGGCACTCCCTGGGAACCCACAGGGCTGGCAGGTGGAGCCAAGGTAAGGGCGTAGGTTCCTAGGTGCAATGAGGCTTATGCTCATTTTGATTCTATCATCCGGCTCTTGGTTCTCACCACGTGAGTTCTCACCATTTTCTCTGATCTGGTTTCCCTACACCTTCCCCAAGCTCTGCTGCTAATTCTTCCTGCTACTTCTGTGCTGAACCCAACCATGGAGCACCACATAGCAGGGACGGGCACAGGCTCCGAAGACAGAGTCAGACCCACATTCAAATCCCGGTTCTGCCGCTAATTGGCTTCGGTATTTTTCAAGGGACACTGAACTTCCCCGAGCCTCAATTTCTCCTCTGGGAAACGAGGATAGTAGGAATGCCTACGTCGTGCGCCTACGTTGTGGCAATGAGTATACAGTGCTTTGCGCTCAACAGAGTCCGTACGTAGGTTTAGTCTTTTTCTTTGTGCTGTTATGTCCTTAACGGTACCATTTTGCTCTCCTACTGTCTTTCTCTACCACCTCAGCAGATTCTTGTTGTGCCTTTCCTTAAAGCCTCACACCGGTCTTTTCCCCTGCTTGTGGCATAACCTTAACGTTTTTCTTTGTTTATTGGCTCCCACATAGATTCTTTGTTCTGCCTCTTCTTTCTCTTAGCATCACTTAACAAAAAAGGAACTTTAGATGTACTTCTCTTGTGCCCCTTCCTTTGTGTATCCTGTCCATTCTCTAGGGCGTGAGCGTGCGTGTGGGTATGCGCGTGCATGTGCCTGAGTGTGTGCGTGTGTCGGCTTCAGTGAGCCCGCTTCCTCCAGCTGTGCTGTGGTACATCTTTGGCTTTTGTCTTTAATCTCACAGAAATTCAGTAATGGGCTTAACTTAGACTCCGCTGGTTTGCTTGCCCAGGAGTCCTTCAGAATATTGATCTTCTTTTTTAAATTTTGTAATTTGAATGCAGAGTCCTTTGCCCTCGTCAGAGGTTGTTAATGAATCCCCAGCTGGAGTCTAATGCTGACAGTTGCAGACTCAACCATTCTTCTCCGGAAACTTCAGCACTAATGATGCATTTCCCATTTAGATATTGAATAGCAGGGACCATGCAAAGCTGAGGTCAGGCCTTCCAGCCTAGAGGGGGTGTTGGGCGGCCCAGAGAACCCAGGTGAACTTCTTTCCAAATAGAGGGCCTGGATATGCTTCTCCTTTCATCATTGCCGCCAGGCGCCCTCTAATATAGTCACAAAGCAGGTGAGTCCTTGCACCTCACATCCCCCCAGATGTGATGCTGACTGGGAGGTATTTGTTGTGCTGTTTGAGTTTAACTAAAATTTATTAAATGCCTTCAATGTGCTAGCATTATAGAGGATACAAGACGAGTTATACATGCACATTCTTCCAGGGCCTCGAAACTAGGACTTAATAAGGGAGCCAGAGAAGTGAAAAGCCATCTGATACAAGGGAGAGTATAAGTATCACAATTAAAGAATTCTAAAGGGGAAAAGAAAAATCATAAAAGAACTAAGGATAGGTCAGTAAATAATTCCTAAATTCTTAGGGGAATCAATTTTAACTATAAAACTCAGTGACTTATAGTTTTAAGACCAGAAAGCTAGGATTTTCCACACATCAAAAAATACATTAAGACCAAAAGGTGAAAGTGACAAATTGGAGGGATATTTCAGAACATACATACCTAAGGGGGTCTTACAAATCTAGAACACTTCAATTAAGAAGTGGGAACTTGGGGTACTTGGCTGGCTCAGTCGGAGGAGTGTGCAACACTTGATCTCAGGGTTGTGAGTTTGAGCCCCGTGTTGAGGGTAGAGATTAAACAAAAAGAAAACAAAGGGGGGGGGGGGCAATGGACATGAAAAGGAAATTTGTAAAAGAAAAAATATATAATGATAAGAAAGATGTTCAGTTCCCTAAATAATGAAGAAATAAAAATTAATATTTTCAACCACGCAACTGGCAAAGATTTAAAAATATGTATATAAGACCCCGTGTCCACAAGAATGGGGGCCAGACTCTCCTATCGGCTGATAGGTGGGCATTGTTGACTGACCTGCAGCCCTGCTAGGGTTTCCTTCTCAGTAGCAAACGCATCCCACAGGAGACAGGAGGCAACGAACACCCAGAGACATTTAGGTTATCGACGCTGATTATGACCCAGTCATCAGTATGTGCCAGAAATTTTGCAATAGTAAGAAAATCAAGCCACAGAAGGTTTAACCTCATATATGCTCATAGTTTGTTGACACGTCAAGCCCCAGAACTCTCCCCGTGCCCCAGCCTTTTTTCCAAATGGAGCTTAGCTACCCTTGGGCCTCTCCACCCCTGATTACCATTACTTAATGTGAATACGGGATTTGTCACTGTAATATCATGAACACAAGGTAGAGACACAGGCTTATAGCCTGTGCCGTTCAATCTCAGATGTCCACTCTGCTGTGTTTGGTCAGACTCCACCTGAGGTCTTGTTCTGTGTACCCCTTCAGTTCCGAGGTCCCCAACACCTGTTGTCTCATCCTCCTTATTTTACCCGTTTCTCCACCGTGCCTTGGTCACTGTGTTACGTTTTCCCCAAATTTTTAACATATTCTAATTCAACTCACATGATCTAACATATGCTCACCTGTTGAAATAAGAGATCCACATTTTGACCCATTGGTTGTACCTAAGTCGACCGCAAATTGTTGCCCCCATTCTGGGGCGGGCAGTTTTTCACTACGTATCAAAGGTCGTGAAAATCGCCTTACTGTTTGACATGGCAGTGTTACCTTTTCTTAAGCTTATTTATTTATTTTTGAAAAACAGAGAGAGTGAGCAGGAGAGGGGCAGAGAGAGAGAGAGGGAGAGAGAGAATTCCACACTGTCAGCACAGTGCCTGACATGGGGCTCGAGCCCACAAAGGGTGAGATCATGACCTGAGCTAAAACCAAGAGTCGGACACTTAACTGACTGAGCTACCCAGGTGCCCCTTGGCAGCTTTAATTTTAGGAGCCCGTCCTGTGGGCGTGACAAGAGATAGAAACTAAAAATAACTTAAATAGCATTATTTATGGCTGGAAAATGTTGGAAACAATCTAAATATCCAGTAGTAGTCTATTGCAGACAAGGAATTTATTCTATGCATTGGAATATTATTGTACCATTAAAAGCATGGCCTAGCGGGGTGCCTGGGTGGCTCAGTCTGTTAAACGTCCAACTCTTGGTTTCGGCTCAGGTCATGATCTGGCTGCAGAAAGCCTGCTTGGGATTCTCTCTCTTTCCCTCTCTCTCTGCCCCTCCCTGACTTGTGCCGTCTCTGTTTCCCTCGAAATAAATAAATAAACTTAAAAAAAAAAAAAAAAAAGCACGGTTTCATGATTACTCAGCAGCATAGGGAAATAATCACAGAACATCACTAAATGGAAAAGTGGTCTCAAAACACTGTTTAGTGTATGACGTGAGCCCAGTTTTGAAAACAGGATAGATACATATATTGAACTTCCACAGGTAATGGGTGTATATACGCATAAATATATACTTACAAACATACAGACCCTGGAAAAATGTCCAGAAGGGCATACACTTAATGTCAATAGTGTTTATTGCTATCTAGTAAGTTGTAGCTTTTTTCTGGATTTTATGCATTTTTCACAATGAATAGTTATTGTTTTTAAGATGAGGAAAGCAAGGGGGGCAACCGGATGTCTCCGTCGGTTATACGTCCTACTCTTGGTTTCAGCTCAGGGCATGACCTCCCCGTTCATGAGTTCGAGCCCCGCGTCGGGCTCTGGGCGGATGGTGCGGACCCTGCTTGAGATTCTCTCTCTCCTTCTCTGTCTGCCCCTCCCTTGCTTGTGTCCACGCTGTCACTCGCTCTCGCTCTCTCAAAAAATAAATAAATACAAAGACAAGGAAAGGAAGGGAATGGGAACTATTGTTATAAAGGGTGTAGGTCCCTTACCTAAGGTAAGTACACAGTGCTGAGGGGAACAGAGAATGTGGAAGAGGGTCTGTGGATGGCCTGGAGGAAGGAGAGCATTTGAGGAAGGCTTGTGGGGCAGGCAGAGGAGGGGCCTCTGCAGAACGTAGTCTGAGCCCAGGGCCTGGGAATGTTTCGCCATTGCTGGGTGGGAATATGGTTACTGAGAGAGGTGAGTGTCGCTGCAAGGGGAAGAATCCAGAAGCCAAGGAAGTGGGTGTCTTGTGCCCCAAGAATCTCCGAGCACTCATCACAAGAGCATCCATGCCTAGGGCTCCCCGTCATTCTGCTGACTTCAATTTTGCTCCTCCTTTTTAACAAATTTTTTTATTTTGTAATGTGTATTTATTTTTGAGAGAGAGAGTACAAGCGGGGTGGGGACAGAGAGAGAGAGAGACATTGAATCCAAAGCAGACTCCAGGCTCCGAGCTGTCAGCACAGAGCCCGACGCGGGGCTCGAACCCACAACCCGTGAGATCATGACCTGAGCAGAAGTCGGACGCTGAACCGACTGAGCCGCCCGGGCACCCCGTTGCTCCTTCTTTCTTAAGAGGAGCAAACAATTCTGTTCCTGCTTGTCCTCTAGCCTCCCCTGAATATTTTTCTTCTTTTCTCTTTTCCCTGCCCCCTCCTCCTGCCTGAAAGCACAAGTAGGTGAGGCAAAGTGCCATGGAGGTGTGGCAGTCAGGCCGGGCTGGGGAGGGGACTGAGCGTGAGTTGGGGTCCCCTCCCATCCTGCCTGGCTGCCGTGAGCTCTTCCTCCACTGCCACCTGGTCACAGAGGGTTTGGCTTAAAGCAAAGCCGTTGACAACCTCCATCCATCCAGGCAAGAAGGTGAGACCTGATGTGGGGACCGTGTAACTCACGCTTCATGCAGCTCCGCTCACAGTGTGCCTCCTAGGAAGGTTCCAGCGCGGTGCGTGCTCCTCACGGGAGGGGTCTGATCAGAGCCGTGGACCTCTGCTCCTTCTCCGCAGCTGCCACATCAGCCGCATCCTGGAGTCCCCGCGGGGAAACGCTCTGCTGGTCGGCGTGGGTGGGAGCGGCAAGCAGTGTCTGACCAGGCTTGCGGCTTTCATCAGCTCCATGGACGTGTTCCAGATCACGCCGTGGAGAGGCTACCAGATCGCGGACTTCAAGGTGAGTGACAGCCCCCCTGCAGCCACCCACAGCTTCCTGTCCCCCTTCCTAGCTCTTCACGCGCCTCGCTTAGACCCTCCCCGTAAGGTTCTGGGCCATTCGCCTCTTCGGTTCAGGGCTAGGGACGTGAGGGGCTCTTTTCTCATTGGGCTCAGGTCTGCAGACCTCAGCTGCTTCAGCTCGGTCCCTGGAACCTCAGTTCTCACCGGAGCAGGGGCACATCTATGTGACATTTAGCGCATGGCTCGCTAGCCCCTGTGGCAGGCTTCGAAGGAATTCCGACAGTCTGCCCAAGTTCTGTAAGACAGCCATATTTTAAAGGAAAGTTCCTGTAACCACCAGCTACCAGGAGCTTCAGTGACATTTCCTGGTCCCGACATTAAGCACTTAGCACCACAATGCAAGCTCTGGAAAGTGGGGAAAGGCATTTATCCAGCCTTCAGAGGTCACTTTGCCCAGCCCCCTCCCTTTTGTGCATGGTTACAGTAGAGGCGGGATTGGGAGTCCTGATGTAATTTCCACCAGGACGCTGCCCTTACTGTCCCTGGGAGAATTCCCGCCAGCGTGGGGCCAGACCTACCCACCTGCCTTCAGATCTCTCCGCCAGTGGCACCCACTGCTGACTCCGGAGCCACAGTTCAGCCTCTCCATGACTGGCTGGATCTGAGGTCATAGACCATGGTCACGTGAGACCAGTCTTCAGCGGATCCCCCCAAAAAAGTAAATAAGTTAGTGCATATGAGAAACACATGTTCACGGAATGATCTAAGACAGCGGTTCTCTACCTCGACTACATCTTGGAATCCCCTTCAAATCATGCTGGTACCTGCACCCCACCCTCCAGAAATTTCCGCTTAACTAGTCCAGGGAATGGTGTGAGCATCAGGACTTCTGAAAGCCTCCCCCAGATGGCTCCAGTGAGAGTTAAGAAGCCTTGTCTTAGCTAATTCCGTTAACGCACAAGGTTGAGAGCAGTCGATATTCAAGGAAGTTCACTAACTTTAAAGGGGGATTATATATAGGACACAAAGGTGCTCTGCTGTAAACAAATGCACGAGGCTCTTAGAAAAGGAGCTTTGAGTGGGGCAAGGGAGAAGAGCAACATCAGAGACTGGCACCCAGCTTTGTGAGAGGGATACAGAGAAGGAACCGAGATTGACTAAGCTGGAAAAATTCAGGGCTTGATATCCTAGCCCAAAACTTCATCCACCTGTAGTTTTGACTGGATATAATTTCCTACAAGATGATTGTGTGTGTGTGTGTGTGTGTGTGTGTGTGTGTGGTCCCCAGTATATTTTATTCCAACATAAGGCTTTTGCTGGAGCGAGTCATGAGGACACAAGACACTGCTGGCATAAGATGTATTCATCACCCAGGTCGGTATCCCCAAGAACATGACTCCTCTGTCAAGGTCAAGAGCAGTTGCTTGCCTCCTGGGGAAGGTCATTCACTTGCATGATGATATGAGTAACACAGGTGAACAGGAACCATCTCTGTCCCTTTGGAAAGCTGTTAGCTCTTTGCACAAAGCAGGAGCCCCAGAGGCCAGTGTAGGAGCCACAATGGTTGTAGAATTGAAGATCATTGCTATTTAATTTTACTTGTCCATCTCTATTGGGATTGAGGCAGAATGAGGTGTACTTTCTTTTCAGGACAAGATGGTACTCCTTCCTACTTTCCATTGCTGCTTCACTTTATTTCCCATTAAAGTAGATAAGGAAGTGGTCTCATTCCTAATGAGTGGCTTGGAGACCTCTTTCAGTAAGGCCGTCTTCCCAGAGATCTCTAATATTGATTGTTTCCACAGATGGACCTGGCCAGTTTGTGCCTGAAAGCTGGGGTGAAGGGCCTCAGCACGGTCTTTCTCATGACCGATGCCCAAGTGGCTGATGAGAAGTTCCTTGTGCTCATCAATGATCTCTTGGCATCTGGTAAGAAACCCTTTTCTCTTGAGTGTCTCTGCTAAATTCCCCCTGGTGTCAGAGTCACCCCAAGGTGGCCCAAGGTCCGGAGAGCTAGGTCATAGAAATAAGGAAGAAACTAGTAGAGGACTGGTTCATTAAGGTCCTTAGAGCTAGTGCTGTGCCTGGTATCCTGGCTCCTTCCATTGCAAAACAGGCAATAATCTTGGGGCTTTTATTGGAACTAGATCTGATTTTTGGAAAAAGAACATGTTAAGGGTCTGCCGATCTCCTGAGCCCAGCAGGAAGGTGCTATTCTCTTCCCGTATTCAAGAGAAAAACTAGATACAATGTGTGCAGTATTTCAAGTAGGTTAGGCATTGGCCAGAAGAGACACAGAATTTGCATATGCAAAACTTACGCAATAGGGCAAGATTCGTTTGCCAATTTAATTGAGGATTCAGAACCTTAGGCAAAGTAGAAGCAACAATAGATGTAGGATATCCCTAAAATGAGGGCATCTGGGTGGCTCAGTCAGTTAAGTGTCAGACTCTTGGCTTCAGCCCTGGTCATGATCTCACAGTTTTGTGAGTTCGAGCCCCCATCAGGCTCTGTGCCAGCAGCACAGAGCCAGCTTGGGATTCTCTCCTTCTCTCTCTCTCTGCCCCGTCCCCACTCACACTGTCTCTGTCTCTCTCAAAAAAAATAAATTAACTTAAAAAAACAGAATTTCCTTTAAAAAAGGGGGGGGGGATATCTCTAAGCTGGTTTCCTTGGTTTCCCAAAAACTTGACAGAGGCTGTCCACTGTCCTGTGACACCATCAGTGCAAGAGAGGACTTCAGTGGAAAGTTGGATTCTGATACTTTACTGTCCTTATTTACTCAGGAATTCAGGAATTATGTGAACCATTCTGGGTTAAAAAAAAATTATACACACACACATGCATGTATATAAACATAACACAAGATATATATAAATGTATATACCCAAGAATGTAAGACAATATATTACTTAAATTATGCATTTACAGAAATTGGAGGTGTATGTTTTTGCATTTATATTAATTAAACATAGAATATGCTTTCCTGGCTCTTAAGCCAAATTCAGCATCTGCAAAACTACCTCTTCATCTGGGTTAAGAAAACAAAGTCAATGCACAGATGTTCCAGAACAAAATTACTGCCTCTGGCTTTTCAGCATTTCAGAAACCCCATGTATCCACAGTCCAACCCCTGGCTCTCTGACTAAATACTCTTTAGTTTATGAAATCCAAGAACCACGATCACAGCATATTTCTCCATAGTCTATCCCATGTCATATGTAATTTATTTCAAGGTGTCTTCTGCTATGCAGTCCCTAGGAACTTCACTGCTTCAGGATCATTGTCCGCTTCAAATTTTGTATGCTTCTATCCCACACCATTTTCCCGTCACCCCTGAAGAGCCACTGGTCCCTGGTCCCCATCATGCTCTAGCAGACTCTGTGAGCAACCTTTGGATTGTTTCTGATGAGGAACGGAGTTCCAGGTTCCTTACTGTGTCAGCTCTAAGCCTCACACAGATTTCTACCCTCAAGTTACCTTCATATGCAGGAGTTTGCCTTACTTATTCCTTTTCTCTTCCCATCCACTCTCCCCATTCTTAGAGCCACCATCTTCTACAACAGTATTCCACCTACAACATTGCCTTACCTTTTATTATTTTACTAAATAACGAGAGTGTGTCCAGTGGCTCTCCCACCCTGCACCCTGAAGTCTAATTTCAAAGAAGGTGAAATTGTGCTTCCAAAAACTTACAGCTCTGGAGATACCAGGCATGTTGCCAGCCTCACCCTGTATTGCAGTTGGCCCCATCCAGCCAGGTCACCTTCTCCTAAAATAATGTCTGAGACACAGAAATTGATATGCTTTTACCAGTTGAAATTTTGTTTCTCAATTAAGTATTTTTAATTTTTAATTTGGAAGGCAACTGTTTCTTTTCCAAGTTGAAATGAATTTCTGAAGCCCTGCCCAGTGAAAGCATAATGCAATCAGCTTGCTCCAAAGCCATGAAGTTTCAAGCTCACATTTCTCTTTTAAGGCTTCTGTATAAAAATAAGACTTACATACGCATATTAAAAAGAGATGCAATTAAAAGTAATGCTTTTCTAATATTCCTCCCTTTCTTCTTAACCACTTTGACAGGGAGAACAAGAGGCTATCTCAGTTCTAATTTTCCCTGTCAACTAAATAATTGCTAGAAATTCATTGACTGCTAGTCCACAGAGGGCTTTGGGAATTCCTCAGAACCTCCCCATCCCCTTCATGTTTGAATTTTGTGGGGTTGTGCAATCACTCCACTCTTGGATAACACAGTGCAAACTATAACACTATGTCAGGCTACCTTGCCATGAACTCCTCCCTCCATAGTTATCCACAAGTCCTGTTAGTTTAGAGATATAAAGGTACAGTGGAATGTATTACACTGATTCAACCCTCCCCAAAAACACCTTTCTCAATGACCTACTAATCTCACGCCATAGGCTATCTGGCTTCTTCCCACATATTTTTTTTTTTGAGAGAGAGAGAGAGAGAACACACATGAGCTGGAGAGAGAGGATCTTGAGCAGGCTCCATGCTCAGCATGGAGCCCAATGCGGGGCTCAATCTACGACTGTGAGATCTTGACCTGAGCTAAAATCAAGAGTCAGACACTAACCAGCTGAGCCACCCAGGCGCCCCTCTTCCCACACTACTTTAGCTCATTGTTTGATCCCTTGATTTTCTGATGCCATTTCCAGAATCAAACCATAATAGTAATTCAGTTCTTGCATCCCACTCCTGACACCAACCAACCATTTCAGAACCTATCATTATCCCAGCTGTGTCTCAGTTGGCTTACAGATTGACAGGAAGAAATCCTGCACACAAAGTTTAAAAATTAAATATAGTTCCTAGTTTAATTAGCAAAAGGTACATAATTGTATAAAAAAAAAACATGGTGGCCGTATATATCAGGAGCAAAGGAGGAGTACCTTTGAGTCATTTCCCTTGGCTGCCAGGGTCCTTCCTGGGCATCTTGCAGCTGCTGGCATCATGAAACTACACATGAAACATTGATCCTTGCTGAATATGGAAAGCCCAAATTTTGCTATGCCCTTACTGCCCTGTTATAATAGTTCCTAAAGAGTAGACACTGGTCATCAAACCCAGGTACTTAAGAAATTCTTACAAAATGTGTACTGTCTTGGTTCTTGGACAAAACTCAGAACCAGCAAGACCTCATCCTAACCTAGAGGGGGGAAATAGAATCATTTCCTGGCTTTCTGGTATAACACATCTTCCTCCAACTTCCCTGTTTTCCAGAAAGTGTATTTTATCGCAGTCCCAGCTAAGAGGACATAGTCTGCTCTGGGTGTGGTGTCTCTGCCTTTCTTAACTCTGCCAGGTTTCATACTTTATTTTACATTGGGATCTCGTGTTGGGATTTTCCTCCTGCTTTTCAAAAGGCCTAATTGTTCACTCCACATTTAAGATTTCTCTTCCCTGGTCCAGACTAGTTCACTTTCCATGTACTCATATTCAGAACCACTTATTAAGCTCACATGTTCCAGTCAGTAGGCACTGTGCCTAAACGTGAGCACCATACACTCTATGTGGCCTATTGAAATAGTTTATGAAATTGGGTCCCCCTTGTTATAAAGTACTGTGCCTCTCCATCTCTGAACCAGACTGTCCTTTTAAATTAGGGCCACATCTCCTGTTCATATATAGAACATGAAAAGATCACCTCGCCTTCCAGGATCTCAATGATTAGATCCAGGATTGGTATATTAATGGTCTCCACCCATCACATAAGAATCTGGAGTCTAGGGGCGCCTGGGTGGCTCAGTTGGTGAAGCATCTGACTTTAGTTCAGGTCATGATTTCACGGTTCATGAATTCACGCCCCACATTGGGCTCCATGCTGACAGGGCAGAACCTGCCTGGGATTCTCTCTCTCCCTTTCTCTCTGCTCCACCCCCCCCCCCACATACACACTGTGTCACTCGCTCTCTCTCAAAATAAGTAAACTTAAAAAAAAAAGAATCTGGAGTCTGGAAATATTTGTAACAGACTTGGCATTAGATTATGCTTTTCCCAGAACTAGGTTTCCTGGTGGGCCATCTCTGCTTTACATATATGCAGAGATCTGGCCCAATTTCCCTGGAAGGAGAAGAGACAGACTGGGAGGCAAAGGAGGCTCCCTTGAGCATGCATCAGATATTCTGAGTGTACTTTGTGGTCTCCGTGGCTTTATGTACAAGTTGTGTCCTCAAACTAGCACCTGGTTGGCTCTCCAGCTGCCAAGCAGAAATGCCAAAGGGTGATGCAAAAACATGCTTGAGTTGTCAGCCTTTCCTTTCCTTCACGTGGTGCTAAATTTCTATGCAAGTTGTTAAGACGATGTCCGCGCATTTGCCTACATTGCTGACTTCTCCCTCATCTCCTCTAAGAGATAATCAGCCACCACCAATTTTATCCCCAAACCATTTCTGAATCTAAATCTTCTCTATCATAGCTACCACCGGTGTTTTCATCGGTTGATTCAACACATACAGACACTTCTTAACTCATCCCCATATCCTAGGCAATACCCCCCCCTCCCATCCATCCTCCTCGCTGCTTCCAAAGGGTCTTTATAAAATAGAATTTCTTCATTGGTTTTTCTAACTGAATGCAGGAGAAGACCCAAGCCCCTTTTTCTACAGATTAAAAAAGAAAAAAAAAAAAAAAAAAGAAGACCCTGCCTTTGACCTACTCTGTGATCTACTTCCTAACTCCCTGAGCTAATACACTGCATGTTGTTCCCTGACATCATTACTCATCATATTCCTCTTGAACTCCATGCCCTCCTCCTCCTTTGTCTGGAGTCCCTTCTACCCACGTTATGAGACTTATCTTGAGTGTCCTCTATCTCTAGGAAATCGTCTCTGATCCATTATCATCCTTGGCAGTGAGAAATACCCTCCACGTCTCTGTAGCTTTCCATGGCTGCATACCCCACCACTGTGCTGAAACAGCATTGCAGATTCGTGAAAGGCAGAGCCTAGGTTGTCTGTTGTCAGTTAATGTTTTTGTTGTTAGGAAATAATGTAAGGATGTGAAAGGAAAAGGCTTAAGGACCTACTGTCCAGTTTAGGAAATAAAACAATACAAATATAATTCTAACCCTCTGTAGAGACTGTTACTTCCATCATTTATACTGTCAGCTATTAACCCACCTCTGGTCCCATAATTATTATTCAGCAGGTGTTTGTTGAACTAAGGTGCGTGATGTCACGAGAATGATGTGCTGTCTTACGTATTAGATCTCACTGTTGCACACATGCTTTGAGATGGTTTTCAGGCATGCAGAGAGAGGTGCAGAGGACTCCTGAGACAGCCACCACAGTCCCCTGCTTTTCCTCCCTTGAGACCAGAGAAAAGTTTGGGGGAAAATGGTGGGCCCGGATGAGGCCAGGTCCCCTAAGCCAGTGCGACACTAACGCGTTCATGGAGGACCCAGTCCATAGCTTCATCCATTTTATCATCAAGCCCCAACTAACAGAACCATCTCAAACCATCAGGATCTCCTCCCCCAAAAGCAGTTTTTGCCTCTGAAGGTCCCACATGAGCACAGAGAAGAATGATGATTAGTCTGGGCTTCAAAGTATTAGGAGGCGTTAATGATGGCACAGAGCACTTGAAAGCAGAAATAGTGTTTCCCGAGTGTAGGTCTCAGGAGGGAACTTTTCAAATATTTAAATAGCCTCTGCCTCTGTTCACATCACAAAATCCCCTCTGGCAGTTCAGTCCCTTGCTTGAAAACATGACTACCTACATCACATAGTAACTGATGGGTATGATGCCGGGAGAAATTGGAGGAATAAACCTCAAGATGCAAACTTTGCTCCCAATTCAGAGGCTCAATTCCATCTGGTGACCTTCTTCTTAAGGAGCTCTTGGGACCTTGTGACAGATACTAGCATCTTAAGAGCATGGAGAAAGTCTCCAAATGGCCTGGTACTTTCAAACAGCACAGCCCTAAGTGTATCCCATAAGCCAAGGTCAGCCAACTTTTTTTCTATAAAGGATCAGAAAGTAAATATTTTCAGTTTTGCAGACCATACAGTCTGTCACAGCTACTCAGCTCTGTCGTTGTACTGGGAACAATAGCCAAAGACCATACCTAAATGAACGATTGCAGGCCGTGGCCGATAAAACTTTATTTATGGACAATAAAATTTGAATGTCCTATAATTTTCATGAGTCATTAAGTATTATTATTTTATTTTTTTTCAACCATTACAAATTGTAAGAACCACTCGTAGCTGGCAGGCCAAGCAAACAGGCAGCATGCCGGATTTAGCCTGTAGACCATAGTTTGGCTCCTCCATATCGAGAATGTTGTACATAAAACATCAAAAGTAAGCCCTCCACATTTCAAATAATAGAAGGGCGAAGAATGCAGGCTGTGTTGTTACACATGCTCTAAGACCAAAGGGAATGGAGTCCTCACTGGGGGGCTCTAACATGATAATGGCGAAGGGAATGCAGATTATCAGAGACGCAAAGGAGAAAGGAATACAGACCACTGTAGGCAGTCAGCTCCTGAAGCTGGGGGAGTATGGCTCATGTCAATTCCATTTGACTATTGCTTTTTTTAAAACTTGGGGCACCTGGGTGGCTCAGTTGGTTAAGCAGCCAACTTCAGCTCAGGTCATGATCTCGTGGTTCATGAGTTCGAGCCCCATGTTGGGCTCTGACAGCTCGGAGCCTGGAGCCTGCTTTGGACTCTGTGTCTCCCTCTCTCTCTGCCCCTCCCCTGCTCATGCTCTGTCTCTGTCTCTCAAAAATAAATAAACATTTAAAACAATTAAAAAGAAAAAACAACACTTCCCTGAGCTCTTTAATTCCCAACACATGCTGAATATCACTGCATTTCCTTAGCAGTTTCCGTGGACCTCTGCTTTGATCAAATGAGAAAGGGGTTATTCCATTCCTAAGGCCTTGGTTTGGACAAGTTATAGCTCAGGGTGTTTTATATGCATCCTACAGAATACCTTGATGGACGGAAGTTAAATTTGTCCAATTAAGGGAAGGAAGTAAACGATCAATTTCATGATAATCCATTTTTTTTTTTTCCATTTTGACCTTTTAAAACGATTAAGTCTAATTAGTATAAAATTCTTACTGAACTCCCGGCTGGGTTAATGTGGTCAGACTATGAAAGCCAGACATTTGTTGGCAGTTGGCAATGCGTTCCTTCAGCTGTGGTAGTGCACCGATGTGTAGCAACTTCACTGACAGGCAAAGTCAGAATTCCCATCGCTCGGATTAACTAACGCGGATTCATGAATGGTGAGATCATGACCTGAAGCCAAAGTTGGACCCTTAACTGGCTGAGCCGCCCAGGTGCCCCTCCTGCATTTTGTTTTAATTTTTCCTGTTTTACTTTTCATATTTGTGTCTTTAATCCACCTAAAATGTTTTCATCTATAGTGTGCTAATTTTCATTTTTTATCTTAATACTGAATTACCTGACATCACTTGTTGATTAAGGCCATTTGCCAACCACCCATCTTTGAGGACCTCATCCAAGCCCGCAAGGAGCTAACACGGGTAGGGTGGCCCCCGTGGCTCCTTCCACGTCCAGAATTTCTATGATGCTCACAATTCTGTGTTGGTTATGGAGGAAGGAAGAAGCGTGTGGGTGTGGATTCCTGTGATTCCAGGTCCAGATGGCCTCAGTACCCATCTAAAGCCTTGTTCTGGAAATGGGGAAGAGCTTTCCCAGGGCCCATGGAATATCCTGGCCATGAGCCACGCCTACTTCACATCATATCCAGTGTTTTCAAGATTTGAGCTATTCCATATTCCAGTGCTTCCCTCCCCCACCCACTGTCCTCTCTCATTGAGAAGACCTGACTCTTCAGGATGAGACTCCCAACTTTCCTCATACCGCACAGCCTGTCTCCACGTCTCTGTGGGTTTCTCCTGTCCTCCAAGGTGACCATGCCTCCTCCCCAAGGCCAAATCCTCCATCTGAGCCAGGAGCCCACCCCCTGGCCCCTGACTCACAACTCTGCTCTGCTCGGCTGTCTCTGCCCGATTTCTGACTCTTCCTTCACAGTCTTTATGCTCTCACCATCCCCGTTGACTTTCTTCCCTTTATGTGTTTCTGTATTTCTTTACGAACTCTTCTGGATGTGCGGAATGCAATAAAACTCCCCTGCGATCATGACGTTGCAACATAGAAACTTGCAATGGGCACGTACAAGAGTTTCTTTCCAATCGGTGCCCAAAATGTAGATTACTAAATTGTCTGGGATGGATATTTCAACTTTATAAAAAGTGCCACACTGCTCTCCAGAGTAGTTGTGCAAATTTGCTCTCTGCCCAGTCACGGATGAATACCTGCTTCCTCCTAACCTCATGAGTGCTTGGTTGATCTCACACATTAGTTTTTGCCAATGGGCGTGAAATGAAATCTCATCGCTTTCTTTCCCTTTTTACTTGTGACCTTGAGCATCTTTTGGAGGGTTTATTGGCTGTTCCTCTCCTGTGAGTTGCCTATTTATACAGTTTGACCATTTGCTCTTGGCTTTCTTGTTTTTTTCTTATGGCTTTGTAAGAGTTCCTTATATATTCTGGATACTAACATTTTGTTCGTTATATGGGGTGTAAATCTCTTTTGAAGTCTGCATCTGACTTTTGTCATGCTGATTTAGTTTAAATGCTGTAAAACTTAACATTTTTTTTTTAATGCTCCAGACTGTTCAGAACTTTTGTTCTATTCGACATGATAAAAATTATCTCCTGCATTTTATTTTTTTAAAAATTAATGTTCATTTATTTTTGAGAGAGAGAGAGAGAGAGAGAGCGTGAGCACACAGTAGGGGAGGTGCAGACAGACAGGGAGACAAAGAATCCGAAGTGGGCTCCGGGCTCTGAGCCATCAGCACAGAGCCCAACGCGGGGCTCAAACTCATGAACTGCGAGATCATGACCTGAGCCAAAGTTGGACGCTTAACTCACAGGGCCCCCGGGCACCCCTCCTGCATTTTATTTTTAAATTTTTAGTGTTTTACTTTTCATATTTATGTCTTTAATCCACCTGAAATTTATTTGTATATAGTGTTCTAATTTTAATTTTTTACTCATAATGCTGAATTACCTAACATCACTTATTGATTAATCCATCAATCAGTGACTGCACACTGATTTTTAATAGCAATTTCCCGTTTATAATTAGGTCTGTTTCTAGGTGTTGCCTTCGGTGTTCTATATATTTGGCCCATACCAATTTTGCATTGTTTTAATTAACATAGGTTTGGGTTTTTTGGTTGTTTGTTTGTTTTAAGAGAGAAAGAGCACAAGGAAGGGGAGGGGTGGAGAGAGAATCTCAAGCTGAGTGTGGAGCCCGATGTGGGGCTTAATCCCACGACCCTGGGATCATAATCTGGGCCAAAATCAAGAGTCAGATGTTCAACCAGCTGAGCCACCCAGGTGCCCCAAATTAACTTCGTTTTATAAGGAGACTTGATTTCTGGTAGGGAAAATCCTTCCCACTGGTTCTTCAGAAATGTCATGGCTGTTCTTTAGCCTTTGCTCTTCCCTGGCCACTTCAGTCAGCAGAGCATGGGACTCTTGATCTTGGAGTTGTGAGTTTGAGCCCCACGTTGGGTGTAGAGATTGCTTAAAAAACAATAAAATCTTTTCTTAAAAAGATAAAAAAGAATAAAGGAACATTTTGGGGGGCTTGAGTATAGAGATGCCATTTTATTTTCAATATTGATTTATATCCAGAAAGCTTGTTGTTAAATGTGCTTGTGAGTCCTGATGGTTCATGTGTCTATTCTCTTAGATATTCTATGTAGAAAATTAGATTTTGAACAATAATAATTTTATGATTGTCTTAACTGTTGTTTTACATTTTCCTTTTCTTGGTTTTTTGCATGGTCTAGGACTTCCTATATACCATTGACTAGGAAACATAATAGCAATCGTGCTTGTCTTGGTCCCGATTTGAAAAGGAATATTCTAGTATTTCACTCTCAGGTATAATGTTTGCAATGAGTCTGCAATAGACATCTATGATAGAGTAAGAGAAATCTTATTTATTCCTAGTTTGCTACCAGTATTTTAGAAATGTTATGTGTCTTTGTAATGGTAATATGGTAATTATCTACTTTAATCTATTAACGTAATGGATTATTTTCATAGATTTCTCTAATACCTAACCATCATTGCATTTCTAGGACAAACCCTACTTGGTCATCGTACATGTATTTTTATGTATTTAGTTAGGATTTTTTAAGAGATTTATTCACCGTATATTGTGTAAGACAGGATTTTATCGAACTTTCAGAACTTTGCCAGTCTTGCAAAATTAATAATGAGGCATTGTTTTAAGCTACATTTCTATTACTATGAGTGGGGTAAAGCATTTGTTCATATATTTAAGAAGTATTTGTATTTCCTGTACTGTGAGCTCTCTTCTGTATCCACGTCCTACAGTTGAATTATTGGTTTTTTCCTTTATTTGTGGAGACTTTATTTACATATTTACATATAATGTTATTATATGTAACATTATAATATTTACATATTAAGGAGATTAACTATTTAACTATAATCAGAGTTAAACACATATTTTCTTTTTAAAACTTGAGGAATGAGAACACTTAAGTTCCAGCTCTTAGCAAATTTCAATTATATAGTACAGTGTTATCAAATATAACCACTATGTTATACGTTAGATCCTAAAGCCTCATTCATCTTATAACTGAAAGTTTGTACCCTCCTACCAGACTCTCCATATTTCCTCCACCTCCCAGTTCCTGGCAACCACTTTCTACTCTATTTCTAGGAGTTTGACTGGGTTTTTTCTTTGTTTGTTTTAGATTCTACATGTAAGTGACATCATGCCATATTTTTCTTTTTCTGTGGCTTATTAGCATAATACCCTCCAGGTTCATCATGTTATTGCAAATGACAGGATTTCCCTTTTTTAAAGCCTGGATAATATTCCTATATATGTCACATTTGTTTGATCCATTCATCCACTGATGCATACCTAGGTTGTTTCCAGATCTTGGCTACTGTGAATAATGCTGCAATGAACAGAGGAGTATGGATATTTCTGAGATCTGTTTTTTTTTTTTCTTTTGGACATATATCCAGAAGTGGGATTCCTGGATCCCATGGTACTTATTCTATTTTTAATTTCTTTAGGAGCTTCCATACTGTTTTCTATAGTGGCTGTACCAGTTTACATTCCCAACAGTGCACAGGGGCTCCCTTTCCTCCACATCCTCATCAGCACTTATTATCTCTTGTCTTTTTGATAATAGCCATCCTAACAGGTGTGAGGGGGTATCTCATTGTGATCTTCATTTGCATTTCCCTGATAACTAATTGTGTTGAGCACCTTTTCATGAACCTGCTGGCCATTTGTCTGTCTTCTTTAAGAAACCTATTTTCATTGGTTCTTTGGTTTTGCTTTTATTATACTTTGCCTATGTTTTCACCATGCTGTGTTGTTTCTATTTTTTATACCAAACTTATACTTTTACATAAAATATATCAACTTAAATATATCAAATTTATCTTTCTTTTAAAACATGCTGATTTTGAGTTACAATGAGGAAGTCCTTCCCCACTCAGAGGTCATATAATATTTCCCTCATTTCTTCTGCCATTTTTATGGTTTTCTTTTCTATGGTGAAGTCATTGACTCATTTGGAATTTATCCTAGCATACAGTGGAATATAAGGATCCAACCATAGTTTGTTTGTTTGTTCGTTTCAGATTCCAGTTTTCCTAATACTGTGTATTGAATGTTCATTTTTTCCCCATTGATTTTAAGATGTCATACTTACCATATGCTGAGTTCCCTGACGCCATTCCCACTCTCTCCCTTTCTGCTCTAATAGAAAGGGATAGTTCACTTTTCATCAATATATGGATTTGTCTGTATGTTACCCCCCCCTTTCACTTGTGGTCTTATAAGTATTTTACATCTCTTTTATTCTTCCTACCAAATCTTAAGCTCCTTGGGAACAAACTTTTTATTAACAATAATTAGTAAATAAATTCCTTAAGTAAAAGACATAGACAGTTGAAAGCCCTCATGCCATGAACTCCTGGCCCAGGACAAAAGGGTGCCATGTAGCTTGTTCCATTCTTTCAAGTATCATCTCTCTGCCCTGGGTTTGGAGTAGATACAGTGTCTGTTTAATTTCACCAGCAGGAATGGTGGGGCATGGCCACAAAAATCACGGGCCTTGTGTCCCCAAGTTGGATAACCTCTCATGTCCAACTGCATTGTGCAGAGAGACGTGAAAGCTGCCCCTCTGTGTCCCATTTCTCCCAGGAGAGATCCCAGACCTCTATTCCGATGATGAAGTTGAAAACATCATAAACAACGTGAGGAATGAAGTCAAGAGTCAAGGTCTGGTAGACAACAGAGGGAACTGCTGGAAATTCTTCATAGATCGGGTCCGACGACAACTGAAGGTATAGAAGGATTTACTGCGCCGGGTAGGCAGACCAGAGATGGTTCACGAGAACCTCTACTGATAATTTGGACATAGCTGTCCTTCTTGATTGTGCTGGGAGTGGGCAGTGTGGGTGGAGTGACTTTCTCAGCCTGAGCGATTTTGCAGGGCTGCCCTTCTCATCTGATTCAAGGGCAGTAGCCTCTCTCTTGCCTCATGCAGTCCCAGCTTTCTTAATTTCTTGGTGAGAAGCCTGGGTAGTATTGACAGATTTTTTTTTTTACTCCATTGGATGTGTTTCCCAACTTTCCGGGAAATAAAGAACCTAAAGCCATAGCTATCTCCCTGTGAGAACTTCTGATACCTTCTTGGTTCTCTCCACCCTTATGATTTCTCAGGTGACTCTCTGTTTCTCCCCTGTGGGGAACAAGCTGAGGGTCCGCAGCAGGAAGTTTCCAGCCATTGTGAACTGCACAGCCATCGACTGGTTCCACGAGTGGCCTCGGCAGGCATTGGAGTCTGTCAGCCTCCGCTTCTTGCAGAACACAGAAGGCATTGAGGTAAGAGGGCAAAGGAGACACTCGTCAAGATCCTCTCCACCTCGGGTACAAGGAATCCCATGTCCAGAGTTTCAGGATTCGAGTTCAAGCTTGGATAGAGTTGTCGGAGCAAAACCTTCCATGTAGCGAGGCAATGAGCAGGGTGGGCCACCACCGCCAGTCTTCACGTCCAGACAGTAACTCTGATTTCCTGCTCTTCACCTTCAGCCCACAGTCAAGCAGTCGATTAGCAAGTTCATGGCCTTTGTCCACACAAGTGTCAACCAGATGTCCCAGGCTTATCTGAGCAACGAGCAACGCTACAACTACACAACCCCTAAGTCATTCCTGGAGTTCATCAGACTCTACCAGAGCTTGCTGCTCAGACATGGAAAAGAGCTCAGGTCCAAAATGGAGCGTCTCGAGAATGGACTGCTGAAGCTTCACAGCACCTCTGCCCAGGTGGGTAGCGTTCTTTCATGGCTTGTGCATGCGGGGCACTGAGAGGGAGCGGGAGCACCCCATTCCGGGGAACTGGAGAGATCACAGTCCAGGCCTGAAAATCACTTATGGTTCCCCAGAGGCCTCAGAGTCACCAGAAACCATTCCAGAAATTAAGGCTGAGCTCTCCCTGCAGAAGGGCACGCTGTCCCCTTCAGGTCTGGTCTGCTGCCACCTACTGATGATGGAATCCTCTGGAGCACCTCTTCTCTCTTGCTTGCTACCCCTCTCCTCCTCTTCCGCCACCTTCCTTTCTTCTCCAGTCCACTTCCCCTCCATCTCCAAAACCAAAAAGACATGGTTGCCGAACTGGACCGATTCTCTTTGGTTTCTTTGTGTCTTACTCTGTCATCTGTCAAAGCACCATTGGGACCTAATTTCTTAAATCCTGTCTCATTTCTTGCATTTCCTCATGTGTCCCTAAGTGGTTGGCCATCGAAAGAAAGCCCCTGTTGTCCTGTCCTGGTAAGATTTTTCTACTTCCTCTTCCAAAGGGAACGAGTTTGTTTCAATTTCCTGTTCTTCCCTTGAGAATTGGGGACAATTCTGGCACCTTCTCTGCCCCTGCTTATGCCCATCAAACACTGCCAGTCCCTGGATGGCCCTTTTTTGTGTGTGCTCTGTTTGCCAGAAGCAGAGGCAGTCTCTCATTCAGGTGGTGTCATTTTCATGCATTTGCACCATTAAGCTAAAATTGTGATTAGTTTGATCCATGGGCATCACATGTTCCTACGGATACCTATGCCTTTCACTTATTGTCATTGTTTCAGAGCGTTGCCTTTGGACTAACTATTCAACTTGCTTCTTCTGAGTTGTCCTCTCTCCCCACTTCTGTTTCTTGAACGGTAGATGTAATAGGTCTAGAGGATTTCAGTGCATTTAGTGGGATGCAGTGAGCCCTTGCAATCTGTTCACAGAGAATGTCTTCTGCTCAGAAAAAGCTGTCTTCTGTTATCTGATGTCGTTCATCTGGCCTGGCCTCTCCTCCAGGAGCAATGATTTGCCAGATGGCTTCTCTGTGTCCCGCATCTATTGTGTTCTCACTCACTGATCTCATTCTTTTGGCTTTTTTATTCCCTCTGTGTTCTAAGAGAGCCTTTCAAGTTGATCCCGGACAATTCTAGTTTCGTACCGTGTAATATTGCTTCTGCTTCTTACGCTTACAGGGAAGGGTTTAATTATACTACTACATTTTTAATATCCTAACATCCCTTCCCCATCTCATCCTTTTCCCTGTCCAATACATCCTATTGCTTTTTTATTTCAGCCTGTTTTCCTGCAACGGTGTCACAGAAACCATCCTACCGAGGATGGTGGACCGCTTTCTCCAGGTTTTCCCTAGATCTGGTAGTATGTCATTTCCAGAACTGTGTTCTTCTTAGCCTCCTACATGGTTTTCCCATCCTTGTCCTATATTTCTAGAAAGACCCTTTTATCTTTTTCTTTCTGTGCCTTCAGGCATGGTGAGCTCGGTCCAAACTCGGTGTTTGTCCACCGATGACACGTGCCAGTTGTCCATGATGCTTCTTGGTTTCCATTTATGCCATGACCACCCCCCTTCCCAGAGCTACAGTGCAGGGCAGGCCGAGGGACAGAGACCCAAGCCAAAGGCCTAGCAGTTTACCCAGCATATGTACTGTGGTTGTGGAAATGTCACATCTTCTCTCCCAACACTTTCTAGTGTTTCCAGTACCCTCAATCTCTGAACTTCTAGAACTCAGCATAAGATAGGATCCCGGAATGCAGATTCTTAACATCTGTCACTTCTTCCTCTTCCTTTCTCCTCCCCCACCCCTGACGTATGGTGCCCTCTGAATACTGTCATCTTAGCAGCCCCTGTTCTCCCTCCCCTCCCTGTCCTCTGGAAATTCCAACCGTCCCAGGAGAAGACTGGTTATACCTTCGGCGAACCCAGTTCTACCTGAGTGTGGAGAGTGGAGAATTCTTTTCAGTCCTGGCATCAATTTCCATTTCTTCTCCTTCAAAGTTCTCTACTTCGACGAGTGATACTTTCATCTACCCAGTTCCCTAGAAAGCGGGGAGTTACCTTCGATTCCTCCCCTTCCCTCATTTCCCGTTTAAGAATTAACAACTTCTGTACATTTCCTAAACGTGTCTCAAGTGTACCCTCTTGTTGTATCCTCGTTTTCTATGTCTTGATTCAGACACTTCTTACCTAGGTCATTTCAATACATGGAACTCTCCAGTGTCTCCCTGGTCCCGAACCTGCTTCACCTGCAACCTCTCGCATCACCCATGAGGCCAAAATCCTTGGGGTCATCTTTGACCCTTCTCAATTCTCTCTCTCTCTCACACACACACACACCCTGTGCCCAAGCATCAGAAAATCGCCATTGGCCCTAACTTCAGACGAGCCTCGAATCCCCCCCAGTGTGCACCTCCCACGCTGCTACTCCCCTGACCCAGGCCACTGATCCTACCCGGGGAAACACAGTACCTTTCCAACTCACTTGTCTGCTTCTCCTTCTGTTCCTCTTGGGTCCGTCATCATTGCAGCAGCCAGAGGGATCTGTTCAAAACAGGAATCAGAGCATGTTACCTTTTCTGCTCAAACCCTGAGATGGCCCCCATTTCCCTCGCTAAAGTGGCGCCCCAGTCTCCTCTCCCACCCTGCCCTGCAAACTGTCAGACCTCATCTTCCGCTGCCCCATGCCCGCGACATTCCTCTCCGGCTATGCTGCCACCTTGCTCTTCCCTCAGACACGCCAGGCCTTTGCACTGGCTGTTTCCTCTCCCTGCGTGTTCTTCCTTCTCTCACCCCCACAACTCCCTCCCTCATCTCGACTTCTTTGTTCACATGTCACCTTCTCAGTGAATCCCATTCTGATGGCCCCATTTTAAATTGCAACCCCGCCCCATTCCCAGGTCCCTTACGGGGCTCGACTTCGCCTCTTTCCCGTACTGGTTGTGTTTACTTTTTGTTGTCGATCCCCATCTGTCAGACAACCTCTGCATGGACAGGGATCCTTATCTGTTCTGTTTGCTGATGTGTCCCACATGTCTAAAACACTACCTGGACAGAGGGGGCATGCGTGAAATGTTGAATGAATGAATGGCATTTTGTTTAGCCTCTCCCAACATTCTGGACCCGCCGTCCAAGAGAAATATCCTGCAAGTCATAAATGCAAATTTCAGTTTCCTATTAACTGTATCAAAAGAAATAAAAGGAAACTAGTGGCTGTCATTCTAACATTAGATCTTAAATTTACCTAATTTTATCATATATTTTAAGAATACATTTTATTTAACCCAATACATCCACGATATTATCATTTTAACAGGTAAGCAATGTATGAAGAAGTTATTGGTGAAATATTTTTTTTCCTACAAGGCTTCAAAGACTAGTGTGTGTGCGGTTATAATTACAGCATGTCTCAGATGGGACAAGCCACATTTCAGGTGCTCATTCCCCAAACTAGACAGCACAGCTCTGGACCAGCCTCTGTCCGGCTATCAGACTGATCTTCGCTCAAAACATTGAGTTTTCTGTAACGTGGACCCTAATGTTTTAGACATTACATTTCAGACTCTCTGAACTTTTCTAGAACTTTCAAACTATACCCTTGCCTCTTTCGCCATCCTTTCTTCCTCCCTTCGACCCCATTGTACCCTGGCATTCAGCAATACTGACTGGTTGGAGTCGCCCCAAATCTCCACAGCTAGTTCACATCTCTGTGTCTTTATGTGTGCCCCTGACTTGCCAGCTTGTGACTGTCAAGATGTAAACGGTTTGCTCCCTCCACTCGCAGAAGCCCCTTCTAAGTTCTGAGAAGATTTTCATTCCATTCTCTGTGGTTCCATCCCGGCATTATGTTTCTTCTCTTGTATATGTCCTGCCACACTATCATGGCGGCATGATACCCAAGGGCAGACACCAGGATTCATTGGCACGTAGTAGGTGTTCTCTAAGTGTGTGGATAAACGGGTAGATGACAGATGGCTAGGCAACCAAGCAAATGAGTCACCTACAAGCTTAGAGTGGGGATGGAGGGTGGGCCCCCCAATACTGTTTACATGGTGTATATTTCATACTTATGGATGGTTATGAGGATAATTCTTCTTGTAAAAATGCTATCTTGGCTTCTGATGTAAAGCCTTCATCTGAAATTGTTCCTTTGTAGAAAAAAGCCTTAAGCATATCCCCATAATCTTGGTACAAGGGTAATGACTTGAATTATATTGTATAAGTATCCTACTACCCACTTATGACAGATTTTGGTATTCATAATCCAGCGGGAGTGGGCTACAAGAATCTCACCACTCTGGCTCAGATGGACTCCAGATTTATTTAACAATGATCACAATATTAGAAGCAGCGATGATAATGATAATAATGACAAGAATTAATAATTATATGGTCATCTAAAGTTTATAAACTTCGGACACAGTTTCACGCTTAGACTCACCTGGTCAGAAACACCACTTTATTTTTCTATACCGAGATTTGACTTAGCTCCAGATCCATCTTTTTCATTTAAGAGTAGGAAATTCTTGGGGCGTCTGATGGCTCAGTTGGTTAAAACGTCCGACTTCAGCTCAGGTCACGATCTCGTGGTTCCTGAGTTCGAGCCCCACATCAGGCTCTGTGCTGACAGCTCGGAGCCAGCTTCAGACTCTCTGTCTCCCTCTCTCTCTGCCCCTCCCCCACACTTGCCCGCTCTCTCCTGCTTTCTCTCAAAAATGAATAAACATTAAAAAAGTTATTTTGTTTAAGAATAGGAAGCTCTTAATCTTACATTTCTGGTCGACTTGGTCACTTCAGGTTAAGAGTGTAGTTCTACCTTGGGGCTGTTTCCGTGTGAAGGGTCTTTTGCCCCTTTGCATCTCGGTGGTGGTGGTTTCAGGAGGCAGCTGGTGAAGCTTCATGTGTGGTCTTCCAGCTCTCACTGGCTCTGCCGAGGGTGGCTGATTCCGCTGGGTCTTTGGGTGGCATCTTCTGTCTTTGCTGCTGCCTCATATGAGGGTGGTGTTACTTCTGTTCCTTCTCTTAGCACCATCAGAACCCTCACCCCTGACCTGGGTCTCACGCCATCTCCTGGCATCTTCAGGACACACTGTCACCCTCACTTCTATACCTAGCTCAAGTGTACTCATGAGGGAGAAGGGCTGTTGGACTGAAGAAATGTTCATAAGAGGCCTACAGTTCGTTACCAGTTCCTCCATCTAAGATTTATTCCCCAAGTCTGTTCGTCTGGAGACTCTTAAATTCAATCTTTCTTGGGCTTTCAAAGAATCTCAGGCCACCGAATTTACCTGAAGTTGACAGTTCAGTAATTTACCATGATGTAGGCATCAGGACTCTTTTGGTACAAGTGGAAAAAAAAAATGAATTCAAATTCACTTAGCAAAAAAAGAGGAAAAAAGAAGAAAAGGAAAAGGCAGGAGGGGAGGGGAGGGGGGGGAATGAGATTACATGATATATTTATCAGATCCTTTTGATGGCAACTGACCAAAATCCGGCTGAAGTTGGTCTAGGCAAAACAACAACAAAAAATAAACCAAGCTGTTTCATATAAGTGAAAATTCAGAGATAGAGCTTAATTTTGACAGGGCTGGAGCCAGATTCTCACTAAACGTCCCTGTCCAGGCAGGCAACCCCATGGCCCCGCCAACCTCAGACTTCTATTCTGCCTGCTTTGCAACTTCACCATAAGGAGGAGTTCATCTTTCCCAGGATTTTATAGCAAGTTCCTGGGGTAAATGATCAGTAGCTCTGATTGGCCTCTTCATATCATTGGTTTGCCCATACGTGAACCATTCTCTGTGACTTCGACACTCTCCCTGGCCAAGTGAGGATCAAAGGACCACCTTTGGAGTCAGCCCCACCCAAACCACGAGGACTAGGGAAGGGAATATTCCCCAAGGGAAATTCAAACTGTATTTCCAATACAGGGATGAGAAGTTTTATTAGGTAGATAAATATAACAGATGTCTACTGCAGATGGGAAACCACTACGTCTAAGAAGAGAAGCCTACGTGAAGTGTGAATTCATGGGAGAATGTGGTGGGTGACCAGAAGGACCCGGGGGGTAAGAAGGCAAAGACCTCTGGGCCTCTAACGCTCTGCGCACTAGGGATTGCTGTTGATGATCCCGGGTTTTCTCTCTTCCTTCTGTGGCTCTGAGGAGAAGGTCCCAGGAAGCTTGGCCTTCCTCTTTGGCATCATGTTCCTGGTCCTTGGAGAGAGGACAGTCTCTCACCACCAGCCTCTTGGCACTCCACTCAGTTGACATTCCCCTCCCACTTCTATTCATGGAGCTGGCAAGACTGAAGAGAGGGTCTCTTCCTTGTTTTTGTCCCTCTCCCCCTTGACCCTCCTATCTGGGGGTGGGGGTGGGTGTCTAAAGAGGAAGAGATCCAAGGAGGGGCTCGAATGCTTTGAATAAAGGCGAAGAGAAGAGGAAATTTTAACTTGACCTCTTTCAACTTCCTGTTCTGACCTACTGCAACTTCCTGTTCTAACCTACTTAAACTTCCTGTTCTGTTGCCAAAGAGCCATGAAATGAGCCTGACTTACGCCCTCTCTTCAGCTTTGTGGGGAGCGGCCTAGTTCTGACTGGCGGGACCCTTGTGTCACTTCTTGTCACAGCTCGAGAGCTACAAAGCTCCCATCCACAGTGCTGGTGTTTGCTTACCTTGGGCCTGAGGTCGTACACCCTATCTGTAAGCCACAAAACAAACAGACAAACAACAACAACAGAATTAAAAAAAAAAACCCACTCCAATTTTCTCAAATCTCCCGAGATTTAAAAAGGAACAAAAAGTTACTGGTGTGCTTGCTGACTGCAGTGATTATGTGGTTCAATCATTTTGATTTACAATTGCATCTTTGTCCTTGTAGAAATAACTCCCTGCAGCTGAACCATGGGATTTAGAAATGGATTAACCTTCCAGCACGGGAATATAAGACTTGTTCTCGGGAGCAGGCCTTCATTTGAGGTTAACAAAAAGTCTCCAGTTTCCATGAATACACAAAATTAAAGAGCATTCTTTCTTCTCCCCCCCTGCCCCCCGCTTTCCTTTTCTTTTCTTTTGATCTGCCATGAAAAGGGAATTATCAGCAGCATCTAAGCCTCTGTTTTATTTTTCCCCTTATGCATTTTGTATCATAAAGCATTTGAATCTGTTTGACGTATTCCAGGAGCTCTGAAGTAATCTTGGGTTGTTGCATGAAATAGACTGCAGAAAAATGAGAGGCGGGAGGGCATTTTGCGATGTAAAGTTTATGGGCCCTGTTGCAAATACAAATGGCTTTTTTTTTTTTTTTTTACTTCCCAGAAATAAACAGATCTGAGTCTTCTTTCTGCAGATGAAAGGGCCATAAAACCAGGCCATTGGGTCTCAAACCTAGGTGGGCACCAGATTCACCCAGAGGGCCTGTTAAAACACAGATCGCCAGGCCCGGCTCCAGAATTTCTGACTCAGTAGTTCTGGAGTGGGCCTGTGAGTTTACATTTCTGGCAAGTACCCAGGGGATGCTGTTGTCGGTGGTGGTCCAGGGAACCACACTCCGAGAACCACCACACTCTCCGGAACAGACTGTACATAGAAAACCATGCCTCCTTCTCCAGGGGGTCAGAGAAATGAACGGTTTCCTCCGTGGTGAGCTTCTTCACTTCCTCCAAACGCATATGAATTCAGAGGCCCGATGGGGAGAGCCCATTGGGTTCTGGTCTGGGCCACTGGGTCCACGTCAACCTGGTCATCTGTTTCCTGAAAGGACTGCGGAACTAGACTAAGACCCAACCAATGAGACCAAGTGAACACTCTCTACGCAGAGCTGGCTCCAGCGGGCACCTGGTTTTGGGCAGAGATTCAAAGGCAGCCCGCGGGGTGGGAGGGCTTCTTGGTGGGCAGAAAGGAAAGGTGTCAGATGTGTCCCGATGGAGGCTGGTGGCCTGCGGAGCTGGAGGGGGGCTCCCTAGAAGTGGGCATCCTGTGTGATCAGTTGGGGGAGCGTGTTTGACTTTCTCTGGCTGCTCCTAAGTGGGAAGCAGGGGCAAAAATTAAGGAAGTCGTCCGTTGTTAACCAAGTGCTGGCTATCCGGGGCCGATTGCTGCAGAGGCTTGTCTCCCTGGATTGTGACGTATTCAGGAGTCTGGCTTCCTGAGCTGGTTATTGTAGATAACGGGTTGGTCTCCTGGTCACCAGGAGATTGCAGTTGTGGGTCAGCGTTCTACTCTGATACGCGGCCCGGCCGCTGTCTGTTCGTACATTCAGTCTTTCAGGATGCACGGGGACGTACTCACTTTTTGCAACTTGCTAAATTCTCGGTGTACTTCACGGTGGCCAGTTCCAATTAGACAACGACTGCTTTTTACAACAGGCCCGCTCTGCACCAAGTAGTATCCGAGGCAGGAAGAGTTTTCTGAGACGCAGGCACCAATGGCCGTGGGAAGCAGCCTAAGTCACGTGGGCACGAGGGAGAATCTTGCTTAGAATCTCCCATCCGCCACATTTACCATAGAGGGAGGAAGAAGAGAGAGTCCAGTGCCCCTTTCCACCCGCGGGGTCAGGGCGCTTGGTCCCAGGTGAGAGCTCAGCTTAGGCGCCTTCGCTTCAGGAGTTGGCCATTTTCCTCTATAGGGTCAGACCCCCAGGGCCGTGTCCCAACTCCCTCTGCTCCCAGTAAGCCCAGCGCTTCTCTGCCGCAGGTAGATGATCTGAAAGCCAAGCTGGCCACCCAGGAAGTGGAGGTGAGACACAAGAATGAGGACGCAGACAAGCTGATCCGGGTGGTGGGCATAGAGACGGACAAGGTGAGCAGAGAGAAAGCCATCGCGGACGAGGAGGAGCGGAAGGTGGCCCTCATCATGCAGGAGGTAAAACAGAAACAGAAGGACTGTGAGGACGACCTGGCCAAAGCGGAGCCGGCACTCACAGCAGCCCAGGCAGCCCTCAACACCCTCAACAAGGTAGGACGATCTTCCATCCCGTCTGCTCGCCCCTCGCGGGGCCAGGGCGAGGCCCCTCCGACCCAAAGACAGCGCGGTACCCTGGTGTCCCAAAGGGGTACAAGAGCAAAGCTGGAAGGCTCAGGGTGGGATCCAGCTGTCACGGGTTTATTCATTACGCCACCATTTATTGAAACTGCCTGTGTGTCAGGCTCCGCAGAGGACCAATGAAATCCCAGAGGCGTGAGTCTTAGAACCAATCAGAACAGGAGATGCCAGCTAGTCCCTCCCCCTCCCCTCCCAACTTCACAGATGACAAAGCCAGGGCCCCGAGAGGAGCACCGACTTGTCCAGCGTCACAAGCCTCATTAGAGCCAGACTGGAGCTCACACCCTCAGGATCCAGTGCAGAGATCATCCAGCTAAGTAGCCCGTGGTCGTCTTACCCATTTCGTACCACCGGCCGCACGAGCCTCAGGAGACCCTATGGAGATGTTTAGGACAGGAGAGGACAAACCATGTTGGCTCCAAAATGGGGAGGGGGGAGGGGGGGAGCCCTACAAAATCAAAATTCATAAATATTCCACCGTTCACGGCACCCGTGTATCAATTAAAGTTAAGCCCTATCCATAACCATTTGGTAGGACAGGCATGGCTTTTGAGACGTATTCACAAGGTGCTTTTGATTGGATTCCCGTGAAATGTATCCCAGGTATGTGTGCGTCGGACAGGTGAGAGTTAGCTCCTTCTTCCTTTTATCGCCTTTTTGCGATTATGCTTCTTTCCCGTTCGGATAACCGTGGCTGCAAGGCCAAGGGGAGAAAGGGAGAAAAGGGGGGGGGGCAGACTCAGGTCATGAGGAGCAGGTGGCAGAGAAGGACCCAAAAGCTGACCCTCTCTCTGTTGGATGGAGACCCTCCCCCAGTCATTGGGACCTCTCCCCTGCAGGGTGCTTTCTCCCCCTC